>NC_059185.1:2872500-3472500 GCF_020631705.1 Daphnia magna
GTATATAGCTTCTCCAAAAATCACACGGAATAATCGAAATTGAACGCTGATTTCGATTTAGTTATTGGTTTTCTCGTTAAACCAGCCGTTTCAAAAATTAACGAAACAGTGCTGTTAGCGCAACAACTTAATTTAGGGTTTTTAAGGATTAAATCAAAAACTATAAGACCAATAGGAAAATAAACCTGATTTTCGTGATTTTCATTCCATTTTGATTCGAATTCATGTATTTTAAGCAAAATTTGAAATTTGGCCAAAAATGAAAAAGTGGGAAGGGGTATAGCCTTCCCACTTTTGTCAAAATTTTCCAAAAACGACATCTATTGAAATTCTCCAAAAATCACACGGAATAATCGAAATTGAACGCTGATTTCGATTTAGTTATTGGTTTTCTCGTTAAACCAGCCGTTTCAAAAATTAACGAAACAGTGCTGTTAGCGCAACAACTTAATTTAGGGTTTTTAAGGATTAAATCAAAAACTATAAGACCAATAGGAAAATAAACCTGATTTTCGTGATTTTCATTCCATTTTGATTCGAATTCATGTATTTTAAGCAAAATTTGAAATTTGGCCAAAAATGAAAAAGTGGGGAGGGTATAGCCTTCCCACTTTTGCCAAAATCTACCAAAAACGACATCTCTTGAAATTCTCCAAAAATCACACGGAATAATCGAAATTGAACGCTGATTTCGATTTAGTTATTTGTTTTCTCGTTAAACCAGCCGTTTCAAAAATTAACGAAACAGTGCTGTTAGCGCAACAACTTAATTTAGGGTTTTTAAGGATTAAATCAAAAACTATAAGACCAATAGGAAAATAAACCTGATTTTCGTGATTTTCATTCAATTTTGATTCGAATTCATGTATTTTAAGCAAAAATTTAAATTTTGGTAAAAGGAAAAAGTGGGAAGGGTATAGCCTTCCCACTTTTGTCAAAATCTACCAAAAACGACATCTCTTGAAATTCTCCAAAAATCAAACGGAATAATCGAAATTGAACGCTGATTTCGATTTAGTTATTGGGTTTTCTCGTTAAACCAGCCGTTTCAAAAATTAACGAAACAGTGCTGATAGCGCAACAACTTAATTTAGGGTTTTTAAGGATTAAATCAAAAACTATAAGACCAATAGGAAAATAAACCTGATTTTCGTGATTTTCATTCCATTTTGATTCGAATTCATGTATTTTAAGCAAAATTTGAAATTTGGCCAAAAATGAAAAAGTGGGAAGGGTATAGCCTTCCCACTTTTGTCAAAATCTACCAAAAACGACATCTCTTGAAATTCTCCAAAAATCACACGGAATAATCGAAATTGAACGCTGTTTTCGATTTAGTTATTGGTTTTCTCGTTAAACCAGCCGTTTCAAAAATTAACGAAACAGTGCTGTTAGCGCAACAACTTAATTTAGGGTTTTTAAGGATTAAATCAAAAACTATAAGACCAATAGGAAAATAAACCTGATTTTCGTGATTTTCATTCCATTTTGATTCGAATTCATGTATTTTAAGCAAAATTTGAAATTTGGCCAAAAAGGAAAAAGTGGGAAGGGTATATAGCTTCTCCAAAAATCACACGGAATAATCGAAATTGAACGCTGATTTCGATTTAGTTATTGGTTTTCTCGTTAAACCAGCCGTTTCAAAAATTAACGAAACAGTGCTGTTAGCGCAACAACTTAATTTAGGGTTTTTAAGGATTAAATCAAAAACTATAAGACCAATAGGAAAATAAACCTGATTTTCGTGATTTTCATTCCATTTTGATTCGAATTCATGTATTTTAAGCAAAATTTGAAATTTGGCCAAAAATGAAAAAGTGGGAAGGGTATAGCCTTCCCACTTTTGTCAAAATCTACCAAAAACGACATCTATTGAAATTCTCCAAAAATCACACGGAATAATCGAAATTGAACGCTGATTTCGATTTAGTTATTGGTTTTCTCGTTAAACCAGCCGTTTCAAAAATTAACGAAACAGTGCTGTTAGCGCAACAACTTAATTTAGGGTTTTTAAGGATTAAATCAAAAACTATAAGACCAATAGGAAAATAAACCTGATTTTCGTGATTTTCATTCCATTTTGATTCGAATTCATGTATTTTAAGCAAAATTTGAAATTTGGCCAAAAATGAAAAAGTGGGAAGGGTATAGCCTTCCCACTTTTGGTCAAAATCTACCAAAAACGACATCTCTTGAAATTCTCAAAAAATCACACGGAATAATCGAAATTGAACGCTGATTTCGATTTAGTTATTAGTTTTCTCGTTAAACCAGCCGTTTCAAAAATTAACGAAACAGTGCTGTTAGCGCAACAACTTAATTTAGGGTTTTTAAGGATTAAATCAAAAACTATAAGACCAATAGGAAAATAAACCTGATTTTCGTGATTTTCATTCAATTTTGATTCGAATTCATGTATTTTAAGCAAAATTTGAAATTTGGACCAAAAGGGAAAAAAGGGGAAGGGTATAGCCTTCCCACTTTTGTCAAAATCTACCAAAAACGACATCTCTTGAAATTCTCCAAAATCAAACGGATCAAACGGAATAATCGAAATTGAACGCTGATTTCGATTTAGTTATTGGTTTTCTCGTTAAACCAGCCGTTTCAAAAATTAACGAAACAGTGCTGATAGCGCAACAACTTAATTTAGGGTTTTTAAGGATTAAATCAAAAACTATAAGACCAATAGGAAAATAAACCTGATTTTCGTGATTTTCATTCCATTTTGATTCGAATTCATGTATTTTAAAAGCAAAATTTGAAATTTTTGGCCAAAAAAGTGGGAAAAGAAGGGTATAGCCTTCCCACTTCCTTTGTCAAAATCTACCAAAAACGACATCTCTTGAAATTCTCCAAAAATCACACGGAATAATCGAAATTGAACGCTGTTTTCGATTTAGTTATTGGTTTTCTCGTTAAACCAGCCGTTTCAAAAATTAACGAAACAGTGCTGTTAGCGCAACAACTTAATTTAGGGTTTTTAAGGATTAAATCAAAAACTATAAGACCAATAGGAAAATAAACCTGATTTTCGTGATTTTCATTCAATTTTGATTCGAATTCATGTATTTTAAGCAAAATTTGAAATTTGGGCAAAAAAAAAAGGAAAGGTATAGCTTCCCACTTCCCTTGTCAAAATCTACCAAAAACGACATCTCTTAAAATTCTCAAAAAATCACACGGAATAATCGAAATTGAACGCTGATTTCGATTTAGATATTGGTTTTCTCGTTAAACCAGCCGTTTCAAAAATTAACGAAACAGTGCTGTTAGCGCAACAACTTAATTTAGGGTTTTTAAAGGATTAAATCAAAAACTATAAGACCAATAGGAAAATAAACCTGATTTTCGTGATTTTCATTCCATTTTGATTCGAATTCATGTATTTTAAGCAAAATTTGAAATTTGGCCAAAAAGGAAAAAGTGGGAAGGGTATATAGCTTCTCCAAAAATCACACGGAATAATCGAAATTGAACGCTGATTTCGATTTAGTTATTGGTTTTCTCGTTAAACCAGCCGTTTCAAAAATTAACGAAACAGTGCTGTTAGCGCAACAACTTAATTTAGGGTTTTTAAGGATTAAATCAAAAACTATAAGACCAATAGGAAAATAAACCTGATTTTCGTGATTTTCATTCAATTTTGATTCGAATTCATGTATTTTAAGCGAAATTTGAAATTTGGCCAAAAATGAAACAGGGGGAAGGGTATAGCCTTCCCACTTTTGTCAAAATCTACCAAAAACGACATCTCTTGAAATTCTCCAAAAATCACACGGAATAATCGAAATTGAACGCTGATTTCGATTTAGTTATTGGTTTTCTCGTTAAACCAGCCGTTTCAAAAATTAACGAAACAGTGCTGTTAGCGCAACAACTTAATTTAGGGTTTTTAAGGATTAAATCAAAAACTATAAGACCAATAGGAAAATAAACCTGATTTTCGTGATTTTCATTCAATTTTGATTCGAATTCATGTATTTTAAGCAAAATTTGAAATTTGGCCAAAAATGAAAAAGTGGGAAGGGTACAGCCTTCCCACTTTAGTCAAAATCTACCAAAAACGACATCTCTTGAAATTCTCCAAAAATCACACGGAATAATCGAAATTGAACGCTGATTTCGATTTAGTTATTGGTTTTCTCGTTAAACCAGCCGTTTAAAAAATTAACGAAACAGTGCTGTTAGCGCAACAACTTAATTTAGGGTTTTTAAGGATTAAATCAAAAACTATAAGACCAATAGGAAAATAAACCTGATTTTCGTGATTTTCATTCCATTTTGATTCGAATTCATGTATTTTAAGCAAAATTTGAAATTTGGCCAAAAATGAAAAAGTGGGAAGGGTATAGCCTTCCCACTTTTGTCAAAATCTACCAAAAACGACATCTCTTGAAATTCTCCAAAAATCACACGGAATAATCGAAATTGAACGCTGATTTCGATTTAGTTATTGGTTTTCTCGTTAAACCCGCCGTTTCAAAAATTAACGAAACAGTGCTGTTAGCGCAACAACTTAATTTAGGGTTTTTAAGGATTAAATCAAAAACTATAAGATCAATAGGAAAATAAACCTGATTTTCGTGATTTTCATTCAATTTTGATTCGAATTCCTGTATTTTAAGCAAAATTTGAAATTTGGCCAAAAATGAAAAAGTGGGAAGGGTATAGCCTTCCCACTTTTGTCAAAATCTACCAAAAACGACATCTCTTGAAATTCTCCAAAAATCACACGGAATAATCGAAATTGAACGCTGATTTCGATTTAGTTATTGGTTTTCTCGTTAAACCAGCCGTTTCAAAAATTAACGAAACAGTGCTGTTAGCGCAACAACTTAATTTAGGGTTTTTAAGGATTAAATCAAAAACTATAAGACCAATAGGAAAATAAACCTGATTTTCGTGATTTTCATTCCATTTTGATTCGAATTCATGTATTTTAAGCAAAATTTGAAATTTGGCCAAAAAATGAAAAAGTGGGAAGGGTATAGCCTTCCCACTTTTGTCAAAATCTACCAAAAACGACATCTCTTGAAATTCTCCAAAAATCACACGGAATAATCGAAATTGAACGCTGATTTCGATTTAGTTATTAGTTTTCTCGTTAAACCAGCCGTTTCAAAAATTAACGAAACAGTGCTGTTAGCGCAACAACTTAATTTAGGGTTTTTAAGGATTAAATCAAAAACTATAAGACCAATAGGAAAATAAACCTGATTTTCGTGATTTTCATTCAATTTTGATTCGAATTCATGTATTTTAAGCAAAATTTGAAATTTGGCCAAAAATGAAAAAGTGGGAAGGGTATAGCCTTCCCACTTTTGTCAAAATCTACCAAAAACGACATCTCTTGAAATTCTCAAAAAATCACACGGAATAATCGAAATTGAACGCTGATTTCGATTTAGTTATTAGTTTTCTCGTTAAACCAGCCGTTTCAAAAATTAACGAAACAGTGCTGTTAGCGCAACAACTTAATTTAGGGTTTTTAAGGATTAAATCAAAAACTATAAGACCAATAGGAAAATAAACCTGATTTTCGTGATTTTCATTCCATTTTGATTCGAATTCATGTATTTTAAGCAAAATTTGAAATTTGGCCAAAAATGAAAAAGTGGGAAGGGTATATAGCCTTCCCACTTTAGTCAAAATCTACCAAAAACAACATCTCTTGAAATTCTCCAAAAATCACACGGAATAATCGAAATTGAACGCTGATTTCGATTTAGTTATTGGTTTTCTCGTTAAACATGCCGTTTCAAAAATTAACAAAACAGTGCTGTTAGCGCAACAACTTAATTTAGGGTTTTTAAGGATTAAATCAAAAACTATAAGACCAATAGGAAAATAAACCTGATTTTCGTGATTTTCATTCAATTTTGATTCGAATTCATGTATTTTAAGCAAAATTTGAAATTTGGCCAAAAGGAAAAAGTGGGAAGGGTATAGCCTTCCCACTTTTGTCAAAATCTACCAAAAACGACATCTCTTGAAATTCTCCAAAAATCAAACGGAATAATCGAAATTGAACGCTGATTTCGATTTAGTTATTGGTTTTCTCGTTAAACCAGCCGTTTCAAAAATTAACGAAACAGTGCTGATAGCGCAACAACTTAATTTAGGGTTTTTAAGGATTAAATCAAAAACTATAAGACCAATAGGAAAATAAACCTGATTTTCGTGATTTTCATTCCATTTTGATTCGAATTCATGTATTTTAAGCAAAATTTGAAATTTGGCCAAAATGAAAAAGTGGGAAGGGTATAGCCTTCCCACTTTTGTCAAAATCTACCAAAAACGACATCTCTTGAAATTCTCCAAAAATCACACGGAATAATCGAAATTGAACGCTGTTTTCGATTTAGTTATTGGTTTTCTCGTTAAACCAGCCGTTTCAAAAATTAACGAAACAGTGCTGTTAGCGCAACAACTTAATTTAGGGTTTTTAAGGATTAAATCAAAAACTATAAGACCAATAGGAAAATAAACCTGATTTTCGTGATTTTCATTCAATTTTGATTCGAATTCATGTATTTTAAGCAAAATTTGAAATTTGGCCAAAAATGAAAAAGTGGGAAGGGTATAGCCTTCCCACTTTTGTCAAAATCTACCAAAAACGACATCTCTTAAAATTCTCCAAAAATCACACGGAATAATCGAAATTGAACGCTGATTTCGATTTAGATATTGGTTTTCTCGTTAAACCAGCCGTTTCAAAAATTAACGAAACAGTGCTGTTAGCGCAACAACTTAATTTAGGGTTTTTAAGGATTAAATCAAAAACTATAAGATCAATAGGAAAATAAACCTGATTTTCGTGATTTTCATTCAATTTTGATTCGAATTCCTGTATTTTAAGCAAAATTTGAAATTTGGCCAAAAATGAAAAAGTGGGAAGGGTATAGCCTTCCCACTTTTGTCAAAATCTACCAAAAACGACATCTCTTGAAATTCTCCAAAAATCACACGGAATAATCGAAATTGAACGCTGATTTCGATTTAGTTATTGGTTTTCTCGTTAAACCAGCCGTTTCAAAAATTAACGAAACAGTGCTGTTAGCGCAACAACTTAATTTAGGGTTTTTAAGGATTAAATCAAAAACTATAAGACCAATAGGAAAATAAACCTGATTTTCGTGATTTTCATTCAATTTTGATTCGAATTCATGTATTTTAAGCAAAATTTGAAATTTGGCCAAAAATGAAAAAGTGGGAAGGGTATAGCCTTCCCACTCTTTGTCAAAATCTACCAAAAACGACATCTCTTGAAATTCTCCAAAAATCAAACGGAATAATCGAAATTGAACGCTGATTTCGATTTAGTTATTGGTTTTCTCGTTAAACCAGCCGTTTCAAAAATTAACGAAACAGTGCTGTTAGCGCAACAACTTAATTTAGGGTTTTTAAGGATTAAATCAAAATCTAAAAGATCAATAGGAAAAAAAACCTGATTTTCGTGATTTTCATTCAATTTTGATTCGAATTCCTGTATTTTAAGCAAAATTTGAAATTTGGCCAAAAATGAAAAAGTGGGAAGGGTATAGCCTTCCCACTTTTGTCAAAATCTACCAAAAACGACATCTCTTGAAATTCTCCAAAAATCACACGGAATAATCGAAATTGAACGCTGATTTCGATTTAGTTATTGGTTTTCTCGTTAAACCAGCCGTTTAAAAAATTAACGAAACAGTGCTGTTAGCGCAACAACTTAATTTAGGGTTTTTAAGGATTAAATCAAAAACTATAAGATCAATAGGAAAATAAACCTGATTTTCGTGATTTTCATTCAATTTTGATTCGAATTCCTGTATTTTAAGCAAAATTTGAAATTTGGCCAAAAATGAAAAAGTGGGAAGGGTATAGCCTTCCCACTTTTGTCAAAATCTACCAAAAACGACATCTCTTGAAATTCTCCAAAAATCACACGGAATAATCGAAATTGAACGCTGATTTCGATTTAGTTATTGGTTTTCTCGTTAAACCAGCCGTTTCAAAAATTAACGAAACAGTGCTGTTAGCGCAACAACTTAATTTAGGGTTTTTAAGGATTAAATCAAAAACTATAAGACCAATAGGAAAATAAACCTGATTTTCGTGATTTTCATTCCATTTTGATTCGAATTCATGTATTTTAAGCAAAATTTGAAATTTGGCCAAAAATGAAAAAGTGGGAAGGGTATAGCCTTCCCACTTTAGTCAAAATCTACCAAAAACAACATCTCTTGAAATTCTCCAAAAATCACACGGAATAATCGAAATTGAACGCTGATTTCGATTTAGTTATTGGTTTTCTCGTTAAACCAGCCGTTTCAAAAATTAACGAAACAGTGCTGTTAGCGCAACAACTTAATTTAGGGTTTTTAAGGATTAAATCAAAAACTATAAGACCAATAGGAAAATAAACCTGATTTTCGTGATTTTCATTCAATTTTGATTCGAATTCATGTATTTTAAGCAAAATTTGAAATTTGGCCAAAAGGAAAAAGTGGGAAGGGTATAGCCTTCCCACTTTTGTCAAAATCTACCAAAAACGACATCTCTTGAAATTCTCCAAAAATCAAACGGAATAATCGAAATTGAACGCTGATTTCGATTTAGTTATTGGTTTTCTCGTTAAACCAGCCGTTTCAAAAATTAACGAAACAGTGCTGTTAGCGCAACAACTTAATTTAGGGTTTTTAAGGATTAAATCAAAAACTATAAGACCAATAGGAAAATAAACCTGATTTTCGTGATTTTCATTCCATTTTGATTCGAATTCATGTATTTTAAGCAAAATTTGAAATTTGGCCAAAAATGAAAAAGTGGGAAGGGTATAGCCTTCCCACTTTTGTCAAAATCTACCAAAAACGACATCTCTTGAAATTCTCCAAAAATCACACGGAATAATCGAAATTGAACGCTGTTTTCGATTTAGTTATTGGTTTTCTCGTTAAACCAGCCGTTTCAAAAATTAACGAAACAGTGCTGTTAGCGCAACAACTTAATTTAGGGTTTTTAAGGATTAAATCAAAAACTATCAGACCAATAGGAAAATAAACCTGATTTTCGTGATTTTCATTCAATTTTGATTCGAATTCATGTATTTTAAGCAAAATTTAAGAAAAATGAAAAAGTGGGAAGGGTATAGCCTTCCCACTTTTGTCAAAATCTACCAAAAACGACATCTCTTGAAATTCTCCAAAAATCACACGGAATAATCGAAATTGAACGCTGATTTCGATTTAGATATATTGGTTTTCTCGTTAAACCAGCCGTTTCAAAAATTAACGAAACAGTGCTGTTAGCGCAACAACTTAATTTAGGGGTTTTAAGGATTAAATCAAAAACTATAAGACCAATAGGAAAATAAACCTGATTTTCGTGATTTTCATTCAATTTTGATTCGAATTCATGTATTTTAAGCAAAATTTGAAATTTGGCCAAAAATGAAAAAGTGGGAAGGGTATAGCCTTCCCACTTTTGTCAAAATCTACCAAAAACGACATCTCTTGAAATTCTCCAAAAATCACACGGAATAATCGAAATTGAACGCTGATTTCGATTTAGTTATTAGTTTTCTCGTTAAACCAGCCGTTTCAAAAATTAACGAAACAGTGCTGTTAGCGCAACAACTTAATTTAGGGTTTTTAAGGATTAAATCAAAAACTATAAGACCAATAGGAAAATAAACCTGATTTTCGTGATTTTCATTCAATTTTGATTCGAATTCATGTATTTTAAGCAAAATTTGAAATTTGGCCAAAAATGAAAAAGTGGGAAGGGTATAGCCTTCCCACTTTAGTCAAAATCTACCAAAAACGACATCTCTTGAAATTCTCCAAAAATCACACGGAATAATCGAAATTGAACGCTGATTTCGATTTAGTTATTGGTTTTCTCGTTAAACCAGCCGTTTCAAAAATTAACGAAACAGTGCTGTTAGCGCAACAACTTAATTTAGGTTTTTTAAGGATTAAATCAAAAACTATAAGACCAATAGGAAAATAAACCTGATTTTCGTGATTTTCATTCAATTTTGATTCGAATTCATGTATTTTAAGCAAAATTTGAAATTTGGCAAAATGAAAAAGATGGGAAAGGTATAGCCTTCCCACTTTAGTCAAAATCTACCAAAAACGACATCTCTTGAAATTCTCCAAAAATCACACGGAATAATCGAAATTGAACGCTGATTTCGATTTAGTTATTGGTTTTCTCGTTAAACCAGCCGTTTCAAAAATTAACGAAACAGTGCTGTTAGCGCAACAACTTAATTTAGGGTTTTTAAGGATTAAATCAAAAACTATAAGACCAATAGGAAAATAAACCTGATTTTCGTGATTTTCATTCAATTTTGATTCGAATTCATGTATTTTAAGCAAAATTTGAAATTTGGCAAAAAGGAAAAAGTGGGAAGGGTATAGCCTTCCCACTTTTGTCAAAATCTACCAAAAACGACATCTCTTGAAATTCTCCCAAAATCACACGGAATAATCGAAATTGAACGCTGATTTCGATTTAGTTATTGGTTGTTCTCGTTAAACCAGCCGTTTCAAAAATTAACGAAACAGTGCTGTTAGCGCAACAACTTAATTTAGGGTTTTTAAGGATTAAATCAAAAACTATAAGACCAATAGGAAAATAAACCTGATTTTCGTGATTTTCATTCAATTTTGATTCGAATTCATGTATTTTAAGCAAAATTTGAAATTTGGCTAAAATGAAAAAGTGGGAAGGGTATAGCCTTCCCACTTTTGTCAAAATCTACCAAAAACGACATCTCTTGAAATTCTCCAAAAATCACACGGAATAATCGAAATTGAACGCTGATTTCGATTTAGTTATTGGTTTTCTCGTTAAACCAGCCGTTTCAAAAATTAACGAAACAGTGCTGTTAGCGCAACAACTTAATTTAGGGTTTTTAAGGATTAAATCAAAAACTATAAGACCAATAGGAAAATAAACCTGATTTTCGTGATTTTCATTCCATTTTGATTCGAATTCATGTATTTTAAGCAAAATTTGAAATTTGGCCAAAAATGAAAAAGTGGGAAGGGTTTAGCCTTCCCACTTTTGTCAAAATCTACCAAAAACGACATCTCTTGAAATTCTCCAAAAATCACACGGAATAATCGAAATTGAACGCTGATTTCGATTTAGTTATTGGTTTTCTCGTTAAACCAGCCGTTTCAAAAATTAACGAAACAGTGCTGTTAGCGCAACAACTTAATTTAGGGTTTTTAAGGATTAAATCAAAAACTATAAGACCAATAGGAAAATAAACCTGATTTTCGTGATTTTCATTCAATTTTGATTCGAATTCATGTATTTTAAGCAAAATTTGAAATTTGGGTAAAAATGAAAAAGTGGGAAGGGTATAGCCTTCCACTTCAGTTTTGTCAAAATCTACCAAAAACGACATCTCTTGAAATTCTCCAAAAATCACACGGAATAATCGAAATTGAACGCTGATTTCGATTTAGTTATTGGTTTTCTCGTTAAACCAGCCGTTTCAAAAATTAACGAAACAGTGCTGTTAGCGCAACAACTTAATTTAGGGGTTTTTAAGGATTAAATCAAAAACTATAAGACCAATAGGAAAATAAACCTGATTTTCGTGATTTTCATTCAATTTTGATTCGAATTCATGTATTTTAAGCAAAATTTGAAATTTAAAATGAAAAAGTGGGAAGGGTATAGCCTTCCCACTTTAGTCAAAATCTACCAAAAACGACATCTCTTGAAATTCTCCAAAAATCACACGGAATAATCGAAATTGAACGCTGATTTCGATTTTTTTTTTGGTTTTCTCGTTAAACCAGCCGTTTCAAAAATTAACGAAACAGTGCTGTTAGCGCAACAACTTAATTTAGGGTTTTTAAGGATTAAATCAAAAACTATAAGACCAATAGGAAAATAAACCTGATTTTCGTGATTTTCATTCAATTTTGATTCGAATTCATGTATTTTAAGCAAAATTTGAAATTTGGCCAAAAATGAAAAAGTGGGAAAGGAGCCTTCCCACTTTAGTCAAAATCTACCAAAAACGACATCTCTTGAAATTCTCCAAAAATCACACGGAATAATCGAAATTGAACGCTGATTTCGATTTAGTTATTGGTTTTCTCGTTAAACCAGCCGTTTCAAAAATTAACGAAACAGTGCTGTTAGCGCAACAACTTAATTTAGGGTTTTTAAGGATTAAATCAAAAACTATAAGACCAATAGGAAAATAAACCTGATTTTCGTGATTTTCATTCAATTTTGATTCGAATTCATGTATTTTAAGCAAAATTTGAAATTTGGCCAAATAAGGAAAAAGTGGGAAGGGTATAGCCTTCCCACTTTTGTCAAAATCTACCAAAAACGACATCTCTTGAAATTCTCCAAAAATCACACGGAATAATCGAAATTGAACGCTGATTTCGATTTAGTTATTGGTTTTCTCGTTAAACCAGCCGTTTCAAAAATTAACGAAACAGTGCTGTTAGCGCAACAACTTAATTTAGGGTTTTTAAGGATTAAATCAAAAACTATAAGACCAATAGGAAAATAAACCTGATTTTCGTGATTTTCATTCAATTTTGATTCGAATTCATGTATTTTAAGCAAAATTTGAAATTTAGGAAAAGGAAAAAGTGGGAAGGGTATAGCCTTCCCACTTTTGTCAAAATCTACCAAAAACGACATCTCTTGAAATTCTCCAAAAATCACACGGAATAATCGAAATTGAACGCTGATTTCGATTTAGTTATTGGTTTTCTCGTTAAACCAGCCGTTTCAAAAATTAACGAAACAGTGCTGTTAGCGCAACAACTTAATTTAGGGGTTTTTAAGGATTAAATCAAAAACTATAAGACCAATAGGAAAATAAACCTGATTTTCGTGATTTTCATTCCAATTTTGATTCGAATTCATGTATTTTAAGCAAAATTTGAAATTTGGTTGAAAAGAAAAAGTGGGAAGGGTATAGCCTTCCCACTTTTGTCAAAATCTACCAAAAACGACATCTCTTGAAATTCTCCAAAAATCACACGGAATAATCGAAATTGAACGCTGATTTCGATTTAGTTATTGGTTTTCTCGTTAAACCAGCCGTTTCAAAAATTAACGAAACAGTGCTGTTAGCGCAACAACTTAATTTAGGGTTTTTAAGGATTAAATCAAAAACTATAAGACCAATAGGAAAATAAACCTGATTTTCGTGATTTTCATTCCATTTTGATTCGAATTCATGTATTTTAAGCAAAATTTGAAATTTGGTAAAAATGAAAAAGTGGGAAGGGTATAGCCTTCCCACTTTTGTCAAAATCTACCAAAAACGACATCTCTTGAAATTCTCCAAAAATCACACGGAATAATTCGAAATTGAACGCTGATTTCGATTTAGTGATTGGTTTTCTCGTTAAACCAGCCGTTTCAAAAATTAACGAAACAGTGCTGTTAGCGCAACAACTTAATTTAGGGTTTTTTTAAGGATTAAATCAAAAACTATAAGACCAATAGGAAAATAAACCTGATTTTCGTGATTTTCATTCCATTTTGATTCGAATTCATGTATTTTAAGCAAAATTTGAAATTTGAGTACTAAAAAAAAAAGGGGGAAGGGTATAGCCTTCCCACTTTTGTCAAAATCTACCAAAAACGACATCTCTTGAAATTCTCCAAAAATCACACGGAATAATCGAAATTGAACGCTGATTTCGATTTAGTTATTGGTTTTCTCGTTAAACCAGCCGTTTCAAAAATTAACGAAACAGTGCTGTTAGCGCAACAACTTAATTTAGGGTTTTTAAGGATTAAATCAAAAACTATAAGACCAATAGGAAAATAAACCTGATTTTCGTGATTTTCATTCAATTTTGATTCGAATTCATGTATTTTAAGCAAAATTTGAAATTTGGCCAAAAATGAAAAAGTGGGAAGGGTATAGCCTTCCCACTTTTGTCAAAATCTACCAAAAACGACATCTCTTGAAATTCTCCAAAAATCACACGGAATAATCGAAATTGAACGCTGATTTCGATTTAGTGATTGGTTTTCTCGTTAAACCAGCCGTTTCAAAAATTAACGAAACAGTGCTGTTAGCGCAACAACTTAATTTAGGGTTTTTAAGGATTAAATCAAAAACTATAAGACCAATAGGAAAATAAACCTGATTTTCGTGATTTTCATTCCATTTTGATTCGAATTCATGTATTTTAAGCAAAATTTGAAATTTGGCCTCCCACTTTTGTCAAAATCTACCAAAAACGACATCTCTTGAAATTCTCCAAAAATCACACGGAATAATCGAAATTGAACGCTGATTTCGATTTAGTTATTGGTTTTCTCGTTAAACCAGCCGTTTCAAAAATTAACGAAACAGTGCTGTTAGCGCAACAACTTAATTTAGGGTTTTTAAGGATTAAATCAAAAACTATAAGACCAATAGGAAAATAAACCTGATTTTCGTGATTTTCATTCCATTTTGATTCGAATTCATGTATTTTAAGCAAAATTTGAAATTTGGGCAAAAATGAAAAAGTGGGAAGGGTATAGCCTTCCCACTTTTGTCAAAATCTACCAAAAACGACATCTCTTGAAATTCTCCAAAAATCACACGGAATAATCGAAATTGAACGCTGATTTCGATTTAGTTATTGGTTTTCTCGTTAAACCAGCCGTTTCAAAAATTAACGAAACAGTGCTGTTAGCGCAACAACTTAATTTAGGGTTTTTAAGGATTAAATCAAAAACTATAAGACCAATAGGAAAATAAACCTGATTTTCGTGATTTTCATTCCATTTTGATTCGAATTCATGTATTTTAAGCAAAATTTGAAATTTGGCAAAAAGTGAAAAGGGAAGGGTATAGCCTTCCCACTTTTGTCAAAATCTACCAAAAACGACATCTCTTGAAATTCTCCAAAAATCACACGGAATAAACGAAATTGAACGCTGATTTCGATTTAGTTATTGGTTTTCTCGTTAAACCAGCCGTTTCAAAAATTAACGAAACAGTGCTGTTAGCGCAACAACTTAATTTAGGGTTTTTAAGGATTAAATCAAAAACTATAAGACCAATAGGAAAATAAACCTGATTTTCGTGATTTTCATTCCATTTTGATTCGAATTCATGTATTTTAAGCAAAATTTGAAATTTGGCCAAAATGAAAAAGTGGGAAGGGTATAGCCTTCCCACTTTTGTCAAAATCTACCAAAAACGACATCTCTTGAAATTCTCCAAAAATCACACGGAATAATCGAAATTGAACGCTGATTTCGATTTAGTTATTGGTTTTCTCGTTAAACCAGCCGTTTCAAAAATTAACGAAACAGTGCTGTTAGCGCAACAACTTAATTTAGGGTTTTTAAGGATTAAATCAAAAACTATAAGACCAATAGGAAAATAAACCTGATTTTCGTGATTTTCATTCAATTTTGATTCGAATTCCTGTATTTTAAGCAAAATTTGAAATTTGGCTAAAAATGAAAAAGTGGGAAGGGTATAGCCTTCCCACTTTTGTCAAAATCTACCAAAAACGACATCTCTTGAAATTCTCCAAAAATCACACGGAATAATCGAAATTGAACGCTGATTTCGATTTAGTTATTGGTTTTCTCGTTAAACCAGCCGTTTCAAAAATTAACGAAACAGTGCTGTTAGCGCAACAACTAAATTTAGGGTTTTTAAGGATTAAATCAAAAACTATAAGATCAATAGGAAAATAAACCTGATTTTCGTGATTTTCATTCCATTTTGATTCGAATTCATGTATTTTAAGCAAAATTCGAAATTTGGCCAAAAAAAAAAAAGGGGAAGGGTATAGCCTTCCCACTTCCCACTTTGTCAAAATCTACCAAAAACGACATCTCTTGAAATTCTCCAAAAATCACACGGAATAATTCGAAATTGAACGCTGATTTCGATTTAGTGATTGGTTTTCTCGTTAAACCAGCCGTTTCAAAAATTAACGAAACAGTGCTGTTAGCGCAACAACTTAATTTAGGGGTTTTAAGGATTAAATCAAAAACTATAAGACCAATAGGAAAATAAACCTGATTTTCGTGATTTTCATTCCATTTTGATTCGAATTCATGTATTTTAAGCAAAATTTGAAATTTGGCAAAAAAAAAAAAATGGGAAGGGTATAGCCTTCCCACTTTTGTCAAAATCTACCAAAAACGACATCTCTTGAAATTCTCCAAAAATCACACGGAATAATCGAAATTGAACGCTGATTTCGATTTAGTGATTGGTTTTCTCGTTAAACCAGCCGTTTCAAAAATTAACGAAACAGTGCTGTTAGCGCAACAACTTAATTTAGGGTTTTTAAGGATTAAATCAAAAACTATAAGACCAATAGGAAAATAAACCTGATTTTCGTGATTTTCATTCCATTTTGATTCGAATTCATGTATTTTAAGCAAAATTTGAAATTTGGCCAAAAAGGAAAAAGTGGGAAGGGTATAGCCTTCCCACTTTTGTCAAAATCTACCAAAAACGACATCTCTTGAAATTCTCCAAAAATCACACGGAATAATCGAAATTGAACGCTGATTTCGATTTAGTAATTGGTTTTCTCGTTAAACCAGCCGTTTCAAAAATTAACGAAACAGTGCTGTTAGCGCAACAACTTAATTTAGGGTTTTTAAGGATTAAATCAAAAACTATAAGATCAATAGGAAAATAAACCTGATTTTCGTGATTTTCATTCGATTTTGATTCGAATTCATGTATTTTAAGCAAAATTTGAAATTTGGCCAAAAATGAAAAAGTGGGAAGGGTATAGCCTTCCCACTTTTGTCAAAATCTACCAAAAACGACATCTCTTGAAATTCTCCAAAAATCACACGGAATAATCGAAATTGAACGCTGATTTCGATTTAGTAATTGGTTTTCTCGTTAAACCAGCCGTTTCAAAAATTAACGAAACAGTACTGTTAGCGCAACAACTTAATTTAGGGTTTTTAAGGATTAAATCAAAAACTATAAGATCAATAAGAAAATAAACCTGATTTTCGTGATTTTCATTCCATTTTGATTCGAATTCATGTATTTTAAGCAAAATTTGAAATTTGGGCAAAAATGAAAAAGTGGGAAGGGTATAGCCTTCCCACTTTTGTCAAAATCTACCATAAACGACATCTCTTGAAATTCTCCAAAAATCACACGGAATAATCGAAATTGAACGCTGATTTCGATTTAGTAATTGGTTTTCTCGTTAAACCAGCCGTTTCAAAAATTAACGAAACAGTGCTGTTAGCGCAACAACTTAATTTAGGGTTTTTAAGGATTAAATAAAAAACTATAAGACCAATAGGAAAATAAACCTGATTTTCGTGATTCTCATTCCATTTTGATTCGAATTCATGTATTTTAAGCGAAATTTGATATTTGGCCAAAAATGAAAAAGTGGGAAGGGTATAGCCTTCCCACTTTTGTCAAAATCTACCAAAAACGACATCTCTTGAAATTCTCCAAAAATCACACGGAATAATCGAAATTGAACGCTGATTTCGATTTAGTTATTGGTTTTCTCGTTAAATTAGCCGTTTCAAAAATTAACGAAACAGTGCTGTTAGCGCAACAACTTAATTTAGGGTTTTTAAGGATTAAATCAAAAACTATAAGACCAATAGGAAAATAAACCTGATTTTCGTGATTTTCATTCCATTTTGATTCGAATTCATGTATTTTAAGCAAAATTTGAAATTTGGCCAAAAAATGAAAAGGGGGAAGGGTATAGCCTTCCCACTTTTGTCAAAATCTACCAAAAACGACATCTCTTGAAATTCTCCAACAATCACACGGAATAATCGAAATTGAACGCTGATTTCGATTTAGTTATTGGTTTTCTCGTTAAACCAGCCGTTTCAAAAATTAACGAAACAGTGCTGTTAGCGCAACAACTTAATTTAGGGGTTTTAAAAGGATTAAATCAAAAACTATAAGACCAATAGGAAAATAAACCTGATTTTCGTGATTTTCATTCCATTTTGATTCGAATTCATGTATTTTAAGCAAAATTTGAAATTTGGAAAAAAAAAGTGGGAAGGGTATAGCCTTCCCACTTTTGTCAAAATCTACCAAAAACGACATCTCTTGAAATTCTCCAAAAATCACACGGAATAATCGAAATTGAACGCTGATTTCGATTTAGTTATTGGTTTTCTCGTTAAACCAGCCGTTTCAAAAATTAACGAAACAGTGCTGTTAGCGCAACAACTTAATTTAGGGTTTTTAAGGATTAAATCAAAAACTATAAGACCAATAGGAAAATAAACCTGATTTTCGTGATTTTCATTCCATTTTGATTCGAATTCATGTATTTTAAGCAAAATTTGAAATTTGGGCAAAAATGAAAAAAGGGGGAAGGGTATAGCCTTCCCACTTTTGTCAAAATCTACCAAAAACGACATCTCTTGAAATTCTCCAAAAATCACACGGAATAATCGAAATTGAACGCTGATTTCGATTTAGTTATTGGTTTTCTCGTTAAACCAGCCGTTTCAAAAATTAACGAAACAGTGCTGTTAGCGCAACAACTTAATTTAGGGTTTTTAAGGATTAAATCAAAAACTATAAGACCAATAGGAAAATAAACCTGATTTTCGTGATTTTCATTCCATTTTGATTCGAATTCATGTATTTTAAGCAAAATTTGAAATTTGGCAAAAAGGAAAAAGTGGGAAGGGTATAGCCTTCCCACTTTTGTCAAAATCTACCAAAAACGACATCTCTTGAAATTCTCCAAAAATCACACGGAATAATCGAAATTGAACGCTGATTTCGATTTAGTTATTGGTTTTCTCGTTAAACCAGCCGTTTCAAAAATTAACGAAACAGTGCTGTTAGCGCAACAACTTAATTTAGGGTTTTTAAGGATTAAATCAAAAACTATAAGACCAATAGGAAAATAAACCTGATTTTCGTGATTTTCATTCCATTTTGATTCGAATTCATGTATTTTAAGCAAAATTTGAAATTTGGGTCAAAAAATGAAAAAGGGGGAAGGGTATAGCCTTCCCACTTTTGTCAAAATCTACCAAAAACGACATCTCTTGAAATTCTCCAAAAATCACACGGAATAATCGAAATTGAACGCTGATTTCGATTTAGTTATTGGTTTTCTCGTTAAACCAGCCGTTTCAAAAATTAACGAAACAGTGCTGTTAGCGCAACAACTTAATTTAGGGTTTTTAAGGATTAAATCAAAAACTATAAGACCAATAGGAAAATGAACCTGATTTTCGTGATTTTCATTCAATTTTGATTCGAATTCATGTATTTTAAGCAAAATTTGAAATTTGGCCAAAAATGAAAAAGTGGGAAGGAAATAGCCTTCCCACTTTTGTCAAAATCTACCAAAAACAACATCTCTTGAAATTCTCCAAAAATCACACGGAATAATCGAAATTGAACGCTGATTTCGATTTAGTAATTGGTTTTCTCGTTAAACCAGCCGTTTCAAAAATTAACGAAACAGTGCTGTTAGCGCAACAACTTAATTTAGGGTTTTTAAGGAAATTAAATCAAAAACTATAAGACCAATAGGAAAATAAACCTGATTTTCGTGATTTTCATTCCATTTTGATTCGAATTCATGTATTTTAAGCAAAATTTGAAATTTAAAAGGAAAAAAAAGTGGGAAGGGTATAGCCTTCCCACTTTTGTCAAAATCTACCAAAAACGACATCTCTTGAAATTCTCCAAAAATCACACGGAATAATCGAAATTGAACGCTGATTTCGATTTAGTTATTGGTTTTCTCGTTAAACCAGCCGTTTCAAAAATTAACGAAACAGTGCTGTTATCGCAACAACTTAATTTAGGGTTTTTAAGGATTAAATCAAAAACTATAAGACCAATAGGAAAATAAACCTGATTTTCGTGATTTTCATTCCATTTTGATTCGAATTCATGTATTTTAAGCAAAATTTGAAATTTGGCCAAAAATGAAAAAGGGGGAAGGGTATAGCCTTCCCACTTTTGTCAAAATCTACCAAAAACGACATCTCTTGAAATTCTCCAAAAATCACACGGAATAATCGAAATTGAACGCTGATTTCGATTTAGTTATTGGTTTTCTCGTTAAACCAGCCGTTTCAAAAATTAACGAAACAGTGCTGTTAGCGCAACAACTTAATTTAGGGTTTTTAAGGATTAAATCAAAAACTATAAGACCAATAGGAAAATAAACCTGATTTTCGTGATTTTCATTCCATTTTGATTCGAATTCATGTATTTTAAGCAAAATTTGAAATTTGGCCAAAAGGAAAAAGTGGGAAGGGTATAGCCTTCCCACTTTTGTCAAAATCTACCAAAAACGACATCTCTTGAAATTCTCCAAAAATCACACGGAATAATCGAAATTGAACGCTGATTTCGATTTAGTTATTGGTTTTCTCGTTAAACCAGCCGTTTCAAAAATTAACGAAACAGTGCTGTTAGCGCAACAACTTAATTTAGGGTTTTTAAGGATTAAATCAAAAACTATAAGACCAATAGGAAAATAAACCTGATTTTCGTGATTTTCATTCCATTTTGATTCGAATTCATGTATTTTAAGCAAAATTTGAAATAAAAATGAAAAAGTGGGAAGGGTTATAGCTTTCCCACTTTTGTCAAAATCTACCAGAAACGACATCTCTTGAAATTCTCCAAAAATCACACGGAATAATCGAAATTGAACGCTGATTTCGATTTAGTTATTGGTTTTCTCGTTAAACCAGCCGTTTCAAAAATTAACGAAACAGTGCTGTTAGCGCAACAACTTAATTTAGGGTTTTTAAGGATTAAATCAAAAACTATAAGACCAATAGGAAAATAAACCTGATTTTCGTGATTTTCATTCAATTTTGATTCGAATTCATATATTTTAAGCAAAATTTGAAATTTGGCCAAAAATGAAAAAGTGGGAAGGGTATAGCCTTCCCACTTTTGTCAAAATCTACCACAAACGACATCTCTTGAAATTCTCCAAAAATCACACTGAATAATCGAAATTGAACGCTGATTTCGATTTAGTCATTGGTTTTCTCTTTAGACTAGCTGTTCAAAGAATTAACGAAAACAGTTCTGTTAGCGCACCAACTTCATTTATGGTTTTTAACATGTAAATGAAAAACTATAAGACCAATAGAAAAATAAACCTGATTTCCGTGATTTTTATTCAATTTTGATTCGAATTCATGTATTTAAAGCAAAATTTGAAATTTGGCCAAAAATGAAAAAGTGGGAAGGGTATAGCCTTTCCACTTTTGTCAAAATCGGCCAAAAATGACATCTCTTGAAATTCTCCAAAAATCAGACGGTATAATCGAATTTGAACGCTGATTTCGATTTAGTCATTGGTTTTCTCTTTAGACTAGCCGTTTAAAAAATTAACGAAAACAGTTCTGTTAGCGCACCAACTTCATTTATGGTTTTTAACATGTAAATGAAAAACTATAAGACCAATAGAAAAATAAACCTGATTTCCGTGATTTTCATTCAATTCTGAATCTTAATCATGTATTTTAAGCCAAATTTTGAAATTTGGTCAAAAATGAAAAAGTGGGAAGGGTATAGCCTTTCCACTTTTGTCAAAATCGGCCAAAAATGACATCTCTTGAAATTCTCCAAAAATCAGACGGTATAATCGAAATCGGCCTAACAATCGATCGATAAATTCAATATGTTGTAGACTCCTCCTCCCTTGAAGGCGTCGTCTATCGAAATCGCTACATGGCAGTACAAGTTTTTTATTTGTTTGCTAAATAAACGGACAACTATCGAAAAAGAGTTGTCTATTAAAAAGTGGATCAAACGGCGTTCCGTAGTTGCCCCTTTTTATGTTGACGACCATGATCGAAACAATGGAGCTCACACGGCATGTGAAAAAACCTGTCCGTTGCCGGGCGACGCACAAAGCCTCGCCTTGAAAAATAACTTCGCGGCCTGATTTTTCCCTATCTTCATGACCGACGCGCCATCTCTCTGAAAAAAAATCTCCAGAAATGTCGAGTCGCTCTTAGATTGCTCCGCATTCCTTTATTGTTGAGCCGATAATTGACAGGACCCCTCCGTTAATCTCCGCGTTATCTCCTCTACAACACGACGTCAAGTTTTGCGACGCAGCATCTAAAATAAGAAAACGTATGAAGGATACGTACGAGACCCTGAAATCGACTCGAGTTGGCTGACTAAACTGCTCCACACTCCTTCGTCGTTCAGCCGATAAAAACAAGGACTCGACCGGGAGCTGCTGCGTTATTTCCTCTACAAATGGAGACCAATCTCAGCGGCACAGCATCTAAAAAAAAAAAACGAACGAAAGATTAGTGCGGACACCCCTGAAATCGCCGCGCCATCAGCGCCATCTCTGGGGTAAAGTCTCAGAAAAAGTGTCGGTCGATCCACCAGTCGTTGTAGAAGGGTAAGGGTGCCTGTATCAGGGGGTTGGGAAATGGGAGTTTTGATAGAATCCCTATCGGGAAATTAGTGCGGACACCCCTGAAATCGCCGCGCCATCAGCGCCATCTCTGGGGGAAAGTCTCAGAAAAAGTGTCGGTCGATCCACCGTTCGTTGTAGAAGGGTAGGGGTGCCTGTATCAGAGGGTTGGGAAATGCGAGTTTTGATAGAATCCCTATCGGGAAACTTTATGGTACCACTCTGAATAGATCTTAAAAATTTGCGAACATATAGCACATTTTCTGAATGTTCAATTTCAGAAAATGGCATTAACGCCTCGAATGGCCTTCCGCTTGTTTTTGGGCAACATCCGAACGTTCCCAAAAGAATTAGATTAACAATTGGGCGAAAAAGGATAGTTTTACAAGGGAGAGGGACAACAACCCACCTAGCTGCACATTAACAATGTTTAATTTGTTCCACGAAAAACAACTGCAACCATTATTTCCAACAAATGTGCTTGTACATTTAAGGAATAGTCGTACGTACGTACGTTTATTTAATTATTTAGAGTTTTTAGGAAAAACTACAAAAAAATTGAAAAATAGCAAAGGGATTTCCCGAGGGACTCTCATAATTTTTCCTTCTAAATCTGCAAAAAGAGCAATTCATGGTAATGGTTAAGCGAATTGTTCCTCTAAACATGCCCAAGTATTGTCTACCATTTTGGAACGGTAAAATATCCGGCATTTCCCGCACATGCAAAAGCAGAACCTGAAAAATAACGCAATAAGTTTAAATTTTAGCATAGGAGTAATGACCGAATTGAGGATTAGCTCGGAATACCAAATGACTAGAGGGTGTTCATCGGATTGCTGATTGTCTGTTGGCTATCGGCGAGCTCTTGCTTTATCTAGTGTCGTCGCATAAATTACCAGTTTTAAATTGTTCACGCGCCTAAGTATAATTTTAAATGGCAGCTTACCTGTAAAAGTTTATAAGCATTTTCCAAACTTTTGTCGACTTTATTCGCATTTTTCGGATTAAATGCTGACAAAAGGTTCAACGGTTTCTCGCTTTCAACAAACAACATATTATTCATGAGGTTCGTTTTGAATAGTGGGCTTCCATTATAACTGGCAACTTTTTCTCTCACCTGCGTAGTGTTAAATATTATTAATGACACATTATTTTCCCTCCCAAATGCTTGCCTGGCAATGTTTCCGAACGACGTCGCGACCCAGAATTTCATGTAAAACTGATTGCAGGAAGGCATCCTTTTGAAGGATCACTCTCAGCTTATCACGATGCCAAAGCAACACCCGTGATTCTTCGCAAGCTCGGATACTCACCTGTTAAAGTCACGTTTCACATGTGGACAAATCAATCAAACAATGAAATTTACTTGAAAAATGTCGTCAGAAGAAACTTGAAACCAATCTGAGGAGTCGAGGAATTGCATTGGGTGAATAAAGTGAAGCATTTTGTCATTTTGGCTAACCAACATCCTTGAAAGAAAACAATTGATAAGAATACTTAGTTTTTAAACAGAAGAATACACACACCTGCCGGACAGCAAAAGAGAAAGTGTTTCAACTTTCGTTTCCTTTTCAACGGAAAAGCATTCGCCTCTTTTCATGAGCCGGATGGAGGTGAGGCATTTGGCCACGGCTTTAAATTGTCTCTTCGACACTTTCAGCGGCTGGAAGATGTCCCCATACACCTGTGGTAACAAGAAGGTTTTTATACTTAATTCCTGGGGATCTCATGGTACATTTACCTGTTCCATTTGTGGCCCAAAATGTACTGTTCGCAGTGAGATAATCAGTACAACAGCATGTACAGCATTGACGAGGAGGAAGAGGCTGTTCCAGATGAAAGTGTCAAATGCGCATATGATGAAACAAGCCCAAGCAGCCAATAGCGCAGACCCAATGGCCAACACCAGACGTAGGTAAATGAGTCCATAAAGTCCGGGTGGTGCCAAGTAAGACAGACAGAGAAAAACGTGGGCAAACTGGAACGAAATGTGATTGATGGGCAGCCACAAACAGCCCGTATAAAAACAAGGCCAAACAGCATCCCCTTTTGCTGCAATTGAACTTGCGTTGCTCGTGCTGTTGCTCTCGTTTATCTGGAGATCCAGCGAAAATGATTTGCCATCAATTTGACTCAAACGCCACTCTTCTCCAACAAAATGATATCGATTACGCTGGCTATCAATGTCTGACATTTCTGGGTAAATCTCGTCTTCGTCAAACATAATCGGCTTGATTTTGCTAGAATCATCAATACTCCAGTTTGACTGTGATTCACTTGCGATACCTGCAATCATAGCAAGAAAAAGAAATACACTGTAACCAAACAACTGACAACATGGCCCCATTTTCTCTAGTCGGAAAGAACAACAAAATGCCTAACTCAAGGGTTGCCACGCACTTTGGCAGATGCCAGAGATCAACCAAGAATAAAATCGTCCGTAAGCGCTCACGGCTTCTTAAATACTTGCCAAAATGATGGAATCGCACTGGAATGATTTTGCACATTTTGTCTGGAGGGAGAGAGGGCCTTCCCAAACCTACGATTACGTTCCATAAATGTGGACTTTCATTTGTATCGGTTTGCATCAAAAGAACTTTCACCTTCGAATGTATTCATCAGCAGTGCTGAGTTTTTAAAATATAGAACTTAGATAAATACTTGTACGAGGCAGTACTGGCTTTCACTCGCGCAGACATAACATTTGCAGACATTTATCTATGAAGTGTGTGCTTGAATTTCAAAAGATAGGCGGAAAGTCTTGGTTCAATATTTTAGGCATTCTCTAGTTGTAACCTAGCGGACGGCTCGATTACAAGACCAAACAGCGTCGTTATTGCGACGGCATGCGCACACGGAATAATGCAACATATCACTCTGATTCGATTTTGATTTCATTAACTCTCAATCCACGAAGGAATGGGAGTAATGATCTAATTCCTGTTTGCACCAGACAGGATATTTTACGATACACTTGCAGCCATTTTGTTCGCATTATCAACTAGACGATCGGTTGGAATGCTCTCTGACTGTTGAGTATGTGGCCCGAGGTATTGTCAACCATACTGTGATTTAAAACATAATAATTAATAACATCCCAAAATTACGAATTACAAATGGAATTATTTGACCCTTTCAGCTTCAAATTCAGGACGGACATTTTCAAACATATTAATAACCTTTGAAACCCTTGATGTCTGGCTGATAAAGATATGGGTGAAACTTTAGGGTAAACGGTAATCCTGTCGAGCATCGACAACTAACCATCTAATACCAATTAGGTGGGCCTAATCGTTCGTGCTATTTTCCTTCCTTAAGCCATGAAGCCATTCAAGCCATGAAATACTTCATGCTTAAGCTAAAAGAGGCCGCCCTACACGCATCCGGCTAAAATAAACTTTCTGACTGAGAATGAAAATCGACATGTCGAGAAAGTTTTTAAAAGTTCAATTTTTTGACTTTCTTTCCCTAACAATTAAGAGAGGCACGTCAATAGGGAGGGACTCTTAAGGCTCGGTTGCCAGCTTACTACCGGAAGGTACTGGCGCTAAGCAACAAAAAACTTTAAAAAGCAAATTTTATGTCGCGCCAGTACATTCCAGCAGTAAGCTGATTCTCGGGTAATCGGGGCCGAGCCCTAGGGACGCTCAACGTTCTGTGACTTCCGCGAATGACAATATTTTTCAGATGAAATTGCGGGTACAAAACAATGTAGAATTAAAATAAAATCGTGACTTACCACAAATGTACATTAATTCTCTTTGTGGACTGCATTCTTGTTTTCACCGCATTGTTTCCTTGTTTTTTTTTTTCCTTTTTCACAGCGGCAATCGGTAAAGAAATAGGGGCTGCTTCAAAAAATCAAACATTCCGTTTTAAAGATGACAATTTTGCATATAATCAAAGTAAAAACTTTTTTTGTAAAACATTAAACAATCAAAGAAAGCAAAAAAGGAAGTTACCGGGGTTTATAATCGTTGTAAACGACACAAGTCGCGCATTTGCTACTCTTAGCCTTTCCGACATCCACTATCTTTGCGGCTTTCCAAACTCCTTGGGTAAAGTGACCTGATGGACAATATATGGCAAGTCACACACGATCTTCGAATAGGATTCCGACAAGATCGATATTCATCTGTTGCCGAGAGAAACCATTCGAATTAAAATCATGTTATTAAATTTCGTTATAAAATGCAGTCACAGGATCTCTTCCGTTCGGTTCCCTCCATACAACGCATGAAGATTCTCTCCAAAGCCATTATTGCTGTGAACCAATGAATCTTGCTTTGCAGTTGTTTCAGGATAACTGTCTTACTTCAGTAAGATTTCATGCAGAAAAAAAAAAAAAAACCTTGTGGTTCCCATAAGGGTATTATGCAATCTTACTTTAGAAAGTACTGATTTGGGGATCGGTCTCTTCAAAATCTATTTTTTTCCTCTTCCAACTTGTCCCCAAGTTTCTGTGAAAAAGGAATATCAAATCAGTTTGTTTTGATGAAGATCATAAATGGAAAAATAAAGGTAACAAATATAGTTATCCTAGCATAATCATCAATTGGATCATCAGCTTTCACCCCACAAATGGTGCAGTAGGCCAATGCCAAAAATAGCAGTTTCGAAACACATTTTACTAATACAAAACAATAAAGCATTCCTGATAGTATGATTCTTTCAAATCTTGGTAAGTGACAATAAAAATACCCCTTGAACATGGGTGCTGGATCTAAAAATGTGAGTTGGTGATGATGTGGAAAATTCATTGAAACTCATGGCAGATTTTGGAGCGAGTTTTTTACTAACATGGGCGATTAAGTGTCCTTTGGTTTTCGAAGCAAAAATCAGTTCTTACAAAACATATGCGACCTAAATCATTATTGAAAGAAATTATTGTAGACCGATAGATCAGTTTTTCGAAAATAACCTTTTGAATTTGGTTGTATGGTTAGCTACTTCCATAAAGCAGATGTTTGCTCCATCCAAAAGAGGAATACTTTCCTTATCTTCTCTTTCTAAAACAAAACAAAAAGTCTAAATAAATTCAAAGAAAAGAAAACTAAAGACATCCTGAATTTCAACTACACAGGGAACGAGGGAAAGCAAACCAAGGGATAAAGATGGACGGTTATGGAGTTGCCATATCGGAAAATCCGTGCTTTACGTAGCGCTCGCCCCGCGCCAATCGGGGAACTTTTTGGTCGATTGGGTGCGGGGATGATCTTTATCGGTGCGGTGATATCGAACGTCGCGGGGGAACTAATCGAACGATCACCGGCGTTTTTTAAACTAGGTTTTACTATTACTTAGCGCTCGGCCCCGCGCTAATCGGGGAGCTTTTTAGTCGATCCGGTGCGGGGATAATCTTAATCGGGGAAGAGATTTCGGTGCTCGGTGCGGTGATATCGGTGATCGGTGCCTTCCCCGATTATCAATGAATAGTGATCTAAATTGGCAGTTGCCCTACGGCCAACAAGAAAAAAATGTGACCCAAATCACGTGATTCTCGTTGGCCTATGAGAACTCAAGGTCACTGGTAAGACTAACCCCCTATGGCTGTAGCGGTGCTATCGGTGCAGCACCGATTATAGCACCGTTCCGCACCGAAAAAAGAAATCCCCGCACCGAACTTCCCCGATTCATTATTATCGGTGTTTCCTATTGCTCGAATTCAATTCTTTAGTTCAATAATCACCAAGCTATTTCGCAAGATGCAAGACAAGCAAGACCTTTCTCTTTAATGGATGAGTTTTGAAGCACGACATGCAGCACGGGACCGTGATAGCCACATCCATTCTTTTATACTTTTAATGTGATGCAGCACACCGTTGATGAGATCTGCGAAGCGTGTAATGCAACATGAAAAGAATACTTGTCTCGTAATATAGTTAAAAACGGGACACGCGAAAAGAGGGTCGTATACACCCAAGGCGTCAATCAAAGTCTTCCGGCAGATGTAGCTGCTATATAACGTCCTCTGGAAGGCCATATTTCGTAAAAATTGCTAGGCTCGGATAGCTATAAAGTCAAGAAACAATCGGCCTCATTACTGCGCTTAAGGTATGGAGTTCAAGAACGTTCGCAATGCAAAAATACGACCACTATTCAAATCTGTAAAGTCACGACCGCAAATAGGGTACTAATCAGGCCGTCTTGTCCGCGTGCTCACAACTTATGATACGCCATCAACATGCTTGACTGCCCAGAGCGTAGAGGCGGATGCAGCTTACTCATTTCTGAAGTGTATCGCATCTACAATATATGGGATGGTATTTTATACCATAGCAGACGTCTTGAAATAGCACAGGTCCTTCTGGCTCATCTAATTATTCAATTGAGAAATCGTTTGCATGTAGAAAAGGTGAGACATTAAACACTTGGGACAGGTAAAAAAAGAAAAAACAGGGATATATAAGAGCCCAGCATTCAACTTTCTGTTACATCTTGTCATCCACCGACTTGTCACAACCCCCGTCTCCTCAGAGAGGTAAGTGCGTTCACTTTATTTTTTCGATTTCAAAAATGTTCGTATTTGTATTGAAATTCCTTTTCGTACTTACCTGAAACCCTGCAGATGAAATTCGCATTGCTCTTTTTGTCGGCCCTCGTGGTCCTCTCTCACCAGCAATTTCAACATCCACGAGGACTAGTTTGGCTATCACCGTACATTCAATCCCAACAGCCGATCCTCCACCAACATCAGCAAGCACTTTACCAGCACGGATCGAACGAAGATGTCGACGGCCGAGCACTTCGTCGACGCTATAGGCCTCAATCGATCCCCGTCAGCTATTTACAGGTCTGAATGCCAACGAATTTCTAAAACTTTGCCCTAACTTGAATGAATATGCTGGCGGTTAGAATGAAGAATTGGCGACCAACAGTCAAGACGTGGGCGATGAGCAACTGCAAGTCCTTGTAGGAGATTCAAAGATCGGACTCGTCGATAATGAGGGGCGTTTTCTTTACAGCAGCGTCCTCAACAATCCATTTATCAAAACAGCTACGTTCACAATCACCTCGACTGTAACGACCCTCGGTTCTATCATCCTTTGTGTTCCAGTCAACAATCTCGTGGCCATTCCGTCACCAACTTGCGCTGGCCGCAAGAAACGTGAATTGGAAGACGACAATCAATTTCCCATCGTTCCATCCGAAACCCTAAGGTTAGTGTTGTTTTCTTCTCTCTCTCTCGAAAAAAATGTAATCATTTGGTGAATGCGTTTAGTTTAATGCCAACGGCCGTCCCGTCCGCGGACAAGAGCGTGGCATTGGGTACCCCCGACCAACAGAATTCTCGTGGTTTGTTTTCATCTAAAGAAGAAACTACCGATTCATCTGAAAGTTCATTGGAAGACGATGCAAACGATAATCCGAGAGCGAAACGATTTTTCGGAGGTGGCGTAGCTGCTTCCACAACATTAACGTCCTATTCGTTCGTTGGGGCCACCGTTACCAGCACCGTCCTGTTGGACCCAACAGGAGCGAACCTTGCCGCTTGCTTGCCAGCCGGCTACGTTGTTTGCTGATGAGAACGACGTCATTAAAGGGCCTGTTTAGAAGATGAAGTCTTTGTTGAAGCTTCATATATAGTTAGCCTAAGCGCAGGTGTTGGGCTGCTGTATTTAAATACAATTTTCTTTGAGCAACGATTGTTAGTGTTACGTGTTTTGTTAGACTATTTTCTAAAGTGGTGGGACCCTTCAACGCATTGAAATCGCATCGCAGAACGATTTTCATAACTAGGTGGACCTCACTTTCTTTTGCTCTTTTTCTTTTCCTTTTGTCTTTGAAAACTGGCCTTTGTCCTATAACTGGACGATGGATGTTCCGTCCAACAACTCGGAATGAGTTCCGGCACGTGTAGATATTATGGGAAAGCATATTCTAAGGCTATCAGAAAATGGAAATTCCGCCTTCGCAACGACACGTTTGTTTCCCTTGTACAGTACAACCAAGGTTATCGATTATCATGAGAAATTGTGGTCTAATTGGTTTGAGTCACGAAAACAATTCGTTCCATGGCAGACGTGTCAGTCAGTGTCATAGTCCTCAACGAAACTGGAAGGCCGAATCGAATAAGGGTCTACGTGACTTGCAGGTATAAGGCCGTTGGGAACGTGGTGGGCGGTTCATGATCATCACACACCAGACGATGTATACGCAACACGTCAAGAGAACGTCGAGTCTCGCCGAAAAACTGAATTCGTACATCAGACATTTTCTATTTGCTTTTGTAAAATTCCTTTCCAATAAAGAAACAAACAGTAATAATAATAAAAAAAACGAGCAATTAGGTGGAATAAATTGAAAGTTGTATTGGGTTTATTCTACACAACAGGAACTAATCCAGCCTTTGGCAAGTATTTAGGGCCTCTTAGCATTCGATCGGTAGGGAATAGTCTTGACAATAGTTTCGTTCAAAAGTGACAATTGCTCCGATGACTCTAATCGTGAGGCATCACGCGCGTTTTCTCTTTCTGCACAAACGACCGAAATCACTAGGAGAAAGTAAAAGAAATGAATTTTAGAAAATTTCTAAACTCTATGTAGGCTATACCTGACGGTTTGCGATTGTTCGATTTCCCATTTTCGGTGTACACTCCATTATTGGCCAGATTCACTTCCGGATAGCCTTTCGATTTCACTATTTTCGTATTCCGACTGGCTTCGCTCAGCTTTCTAACCACATCGCGCCCGAGGATTTGGTGGAAAACGGATCGAAGGAACGCATCCTTTCGCAGCATCGATTGCAACTTGTGGCGATGCCAAAGTAAAACCCTCGATTCTTCGCAAGCTTGAACGCTCACCTATTGATCAGGTAAATTTATAGAGCAAACGACACTCGTCTATACGTAATAGATTAAACAGGACATTTACTTGAAAGAGGTCGGAAGATGAGACATCAAACCATTCGGCCGAATCCAAGAATTGCATCGCAGAGACAGCGTAGAGTGTTCTGCCTTTATCAATAACCAACGCCCTGAACGATAAAGAAATCAAATTGGTATTTCATCAATCTTGAAAGAGAACTTTGAATTATATGTATACGTTCCAGACAGCAAAAGAGAAAGTGTGTCCACAGATGTTTCCTGCTCCACGGCAAAGTATTCGCCTCGTTTCAACATCTGGATGGACTTGATGCATTCGGCCACTTTTCTGAACTGTTGCTTCGACATTTTCAACGGCCGAAAAATGATTTTGTACACCTAATCAAACATAATTTAGCAGAGGGGGAGGGGGAAATTATACAACTCAAATAAAAAAAAATATACCTGTTCCACCTGGTCGTCGAATGCTAATGGCCTCAAAGAAAACAGCAACACAAGGGCATGAACAGCGTTGATCAAGAAGAAAAAAGCGTTCCACAGAAATGTATCGAAAGCGCAAATGATGGTCCATCCCCAGAGGGATAGAAAAGCCGAACCGATGGCCAACGTCAATCGCAGGTAGATGAGTCCGTAGAGTCCCGCAGGAGCCAGATAAGACAGAAAGAGGAAACCGTTGGCTAACTGGAAATAGACGTGATTGAGGGGCAGCCATTGGAGGCATCCGGTGTTGAAGTAAGGCCAAACGGCACTCCAATCCACTTGATCAGTCCACTCGGGGTCGTTTGTGGAATTCATTAGTCTGTTGTTTTGAAGATCCAGCTGTTTATCTTGCTGACTAATGTCGTTATCCGATCGATTAGACATTAATCGTCCATCCGTTATTGACGCGAGTTGGTCTTTATCCATTTGGAAGGGATCAACTATTGAATTGGACGAGTCCGGCCGTGTTTTGCTGGCGCTAGCGTCCAGACTAACAATAACTGCTGATAGTAGCAACGCCATCAACATGTTTTGATTAGACTTAATACGTAACGCGTAGGACAGCCACATTTCGATCGAGACAACAAATCACAGTTGGAAACAGACTATATATGTCCTTTCGGTCACTAGAACGTGCTACGAATAAAGCGATGTGGCTAAGATGCCACTTCTTTTATAGCTTCAGTACACGTTGCAGTGGCTGGAGAAAGTTAATTGGATGCACAGGAAATTCAGCCAGCTCATTTCTAAGCGGCGGACAGTATAGTTCCATCGCTTAATTTCCCACTTTACACCATTTTTCGTTCTTATATAAAATGCACTTTCACTTGAATTTATGATCTGTTTTCCCCCCTTTTTTCTCGTTACGTAGAGCGTCAGTAACGAATCGAGAAGCCGAAGCAGAAAAATGTGTTTCGTTAATCTTTCGTCCTCTTTCTCCAGTGAGTCGTAACTGCGTTCCATTACTTCCATTAATGGACAACGAAGCTAAATGGCAAACGATAAGATTTCAGCTTTCTCCGTAGTAAACGAGTGAAAACTGAGCTCGCATCAGACGAAAACAAAATACGATTGTGATTCTACAAGAGTGAAACTCGATCCAAGGGTGCGCGTGTCTTGAATAAGTTTTGAGCGATTTAACGTGACGGTTGACACTGGGAGTTTTAATGGCAGTCTTTCAGTATTCCGGGCTGACGGACTCGATGAAAAGCAATCACCGATAACGGCCTTTCATTCTCTTGACAAAAACAAGACGGCACACGGCCGACACAGGACCTTGACGACAGGTTGAACACACACGTTTCACGTATTCAATTTTGCGGTGCGTTGTCTGTCATTAGCGGGTCACACGATGACAAAACACGGAGCAAAGTTGTTGCTGGGCCAGCCCGGTTACCTAGGATCTCTGCCCATGGGAACATTGTTAACGTTGAAAAGAAAAAAAACAAAAACAAAATACCATTTACTTTTAGTTTTCCAAGATGACCATTTTATTAGAGGCATTGGACAAGTGTTATGCGTGGCCAAGGTGGTCTCAATCACAACATTCCATTATGGCCAAGGGGTGATGAATGCAGCAAACTGATGAATGGACCATCCTATCAACACGTTGCATGTTTTTAGGCTGTCCACTTTTTAGCTGCACTTGACAGAGGATTTGGCATATTTGGAATGATTGTTTTTTAAATTTTATTTAACCAGTCACAATCGAATAAAATGTCATATCAATTTCGATGAAGTAAGTGAAGCTTTTTTTTTTTTTCTTTTTCTTGTAGCATAGTATTGCGGGCATTGGCAACTGGGTTCGTTTGTGCGCTTTCGTGCGTGCTGCAGTGTCACTAGAATAACTGAACTCAAAAATGCAAAACACGGCTGAAATAGAATATGTTATCCGGGATTGTTTGTGCCTTCAAAGAGACATTTAACTGTCGATGGTTGAACTGGAGAATCTTCGACAGTGCATCAGATCTGTCCGTTTGGTAAAGCTAGGAGAACCTGCGTCACATTAAAAGACATGATGCCATCAGTCAAACCTTCCACCTGTCTTTTTACAAATATGTACGGAACAAACACGTTACGTAATTATTAGACTAATCTGAAAATGGTGTCATTGCAGGCACAAGTGTGAAAATGAAAATATTCGATTAAAAGAAAAATCAGTTGCTATACTTATTAAATGTCAGTGCTGTCTAGATGCTGCACTATGGAGTAGTCGTAACGACCAGTCGGACTGGCCGGGCTTCCAGCTGAAGAATGAAACTTGCGAGCGCTCAGTACGGGAGACGTTGACGTCCCGCTTTTGTTTCTTATCTTTTTGCCAACAACATTTTCATCTAAAAGCGAGAGTTGCTCCGACGCCACTACACCTTTCAGTCCATGCTCATGCACTTTTGTTGTTGTTGTTGTGTCAGAAGGGAAATAGAAAAAAGAGGGAGAAATAAGAACAAGAAAATGATAAACCAAGAGGGCCGGCAGAGCCACTTGAATCGCGTGATATAAATTAGGCGATGAATTCAATCAAAAGAAACGTGATGAACGTTATGTCGAACATAAAATCTGGAACTATTTCGTAATCATAATAAACGAAATTTTCGTTTGTTTTGGGTAATAAAAATGCAAATGAAATACAACCGGGTGATAAATCCAGTTTTAGAACTCACCCGAACTTTTCGTGTTGGCTGGAAGAGTCAACGACTTTTCGTTTTCGATAAAAGATCCGTTATTGACAAGGTTGCTGGACCTGAATGGACTTCCTGCTCCGCTGCCTGGGCTCGTAATCTTTTCCTTCATCTGTGAAACATCCATCGTGACTTGTTTTAGACATCACGCCTCTAGTGCATTTCTCAACTTGCCTGGGTTAGTTTGCGAACGACATCTCGTCCGAGAATGTGATCGAAAACGGCTTGCAGGAAAGGATCGGTCAGCAGGATCAATTTCAGCTTATCGCGGTGCCATAATAAGACGCCCGATTCCTCACAAGCTCGGATGCTCACCTATATTCAAAGTGTCAAATGATGGGCATCCCGCTGTCGTGTTTGTAACTGGATTGTTCTCATTTTTTACTTGGAAGAAATCGTCTGACGAAACACCGAACCATTCGGGCGAGTCGAGAAATTGCATCGGATGGAGAACGTGCAGCGTTCGCCCGTTTTCGATGACCAACATGCTAAAATCGAATGAAATGATTAAGAATTACATTTTGTTTTTGGATTATTCTCACATTAATACCTGCCAGAGAGTAAGAGAGAAAGTGATTCAACTCGCGTTTGCTTTTCTATGGCGAAATGTTCTCCCCTTTTCAACGGCCGGATGGATTTCATGCAGTTGACGACTTTCTTGAATTGCTGTTTCGATACTTTTAGGGGCTGGAAAATGTTTTTGTACACCTTTGTACAAAAAAAAAAAACACACGAAACAACAACAAAAAAAAAAAGGGTTTAAATTCAACTATTACATTTGAAAAGATTGGGTGTGTGAATAATCACCGTTATCCATTGAGAATGCTAGACTTCCAACAAGAGAAAGAGAAGAGAGAGAAAGAAAGAGGAAGGAAACTTGATATTGATCGCCACTGATCGATGTGCTTATTGCGTGCAACAGACTGAAATTCTATCCACGCCAAACCATTTCGATCGATTCAACAGTTCGATTGGCTGAGCGATTACTGCAATTTAGCGACGTGAGAAATGAGTCCTTTTGTACTGTACCTCTTCGACTTGTTTGTCGAATCTGACCGGTCGCAAGGAGAACAGGAGGTAAATAACGTGCACGATGTTGATGAGTAGGAAAAATGCGTTCCACAGGAAAGTGTCAAAAGCGCAAAGGATGATCCATCCCCATATGGCGAAAAAGGCCGAGCCAATGGCCAACATTAAACGCAGGTAGATTAGTCCGTAGAGTCCCGCCGGCGCCAGGTAGGACAGGAAGAGGAAACTGTTGGCCAACTGGAAATAGATGTGATTGATGGGCAGCCATTGCAGGCAGCCGGTGTTGAAGTAAGGCCAAACAGCGCCCCAATCAATTTCTGGTTGGGTGCCATTGCTGGCACCATCGCTGATGTTAAAACGATCGACAGACGACTGGTACAGATCCTGATCGCCGCTGGCTTCCTCGGATCGATTACCCCTTCTACTGCCGGCATCAGGAAGCAGCAGCTCGTTGGTCAAAACATCCGATTTCTGTTCGTCGTCTGCACTTTCGTCTGCGATCGTGTTGGACGAATCCGGTTGAGTTTTCCGTTCGGCGTTCGCGTTATGGCTGCTAAAGAACACGGTGAGAATGAACAACACGGAAAAGACATTCGTCGGCCACATCTTCTTCAACACGAGAAACAGCACTAGATTCCCACGCCCTAACAACTGGAAAACAAGGCTGCCACCAACGTGTGGTCCCAATTATCGATCCCGACGTGACGAATCTACACCGACCCAGTGCAACTTTGCCAGTTAAATTCACTTCACGGCCACAGCACACACACACACAAAACAAAATGGCATGTGTCACCGAGAGGGAAAAAGATTTTGGCGCGGCCTTGGTTACATGATCTTGCAACACGCGACAAGACTAGAAAATAAGGGAGCACTGCAGGGCACATGCACAGCTCCTTGGTCCACAAACGATGATGACTACTTTTATTCCTGTTTTTCTTCTTCTTCTTCGTGCCTACCGATGGAGCGAGGCAGCAGCAGGGCTCTGCTGACTACGCATGCGCGTGCTAGACTGCCTTGCTTGTTGGTGAAGTTGCTGAACTCGCCTCGTGTCCTGCTTTTCCTTCTCCCTGCACACACACAGACAGTCGTGATGGCTGTGCGTAGTGTGTCAGCAACATAACAAAAAACTTCGAACCCAATGTGGGAAAGCGGAGGGAGGGGAGAACGAGCCCTGCCCACACACACGCCCGACTCTCAAAGAGAGAAGAATCCAGAAGAGGGTCAGAAGAAAAGTATGGAGGGCTTTTTTTCTTTTTCTTACGTGATTATGCGTACAGTAAAGATTTTTAACCTTGACCCTCCTATATGAAAGTCTTCCACCCCATTCCAACAGCTCGTGTCTATCCTCCGCATTGCCTTCCCGAGATTGGGCTCCAAACAGCCAGAAAAACGTTCCTTCCGCAACAGAAGGAATGCGTCATTCTTTTCGCTTTGGGTGTTGTACGAGAACAGAAAAAAAAAAATAAAATAACAAACCAAGTGCTATTTAGGAAGTAGAGGGGAGTCTGTCGACTTTGCGACTATATATGGAACAGCAGAGGTATTTCGACTGAATGGCCTAGCCCCCAAACGGCACTTTCTTTACACAAACATCAAGGATTTACTTCCCGAAATGAAGTTCTTTCAGTGTAGTATAAGACGTTTGGAAACTGTTTTCCTTCGATGAGAACACCCCCCGAGAAGTAATGGAAGAACCCTGGGCAACTGTCATGCGGTTTGCATTCTTCCTCGATTCATTTCTCTCAGCTTTTGTTTCAAACGTTAAATCAAAACCATAAAAAGAGACCTCGTAAGCCAAATTGGATGTGCAAGATGAGGCCGGCAAAATTACGAGTCCTCCGGCGATGCCATCGGGACAAGTTGTGTGTCTCGTGGCACGCACAGAACCACTTGCCTGACTGTAAAGAATGAAGTCTCTCCCTCCCGGAAATCGTGCGAATTTTATTAAAAAAGAGAGTCAGTGCAAACTAGACTCACCATATCAGAACAACGCCTTTTTCACATCCGCCATGCTTGATTCCATTACATCAGCCATTGTTAAGAGTTTCGGATGAGTCTATCCAGGCAATCGTCTCCAATGTCGGACTTCCTGTCGTGTCTAACGCCAGTTCTTCATCAAGTGTTCAAAGAATGTCGCCAATTTCGCCCCTCATTTTTACCTGATACAGCAGATTTTGCCCGTTCCTAACAAATGTAGATTTGTTTTCACGTCAGTTAATCTCTATCCATTGTTATGTAGGTTTTTGTACCTTCAACCAAGTAACGTGTTAAGAACCGGAATGGCTTACTTGTACCATCAACTTTACTGTTGCTTTCATCAAGTCAATGAGTCGCTCTCGACTTTTCGAGCTTCTTTGTCAGTCTGACGATATGGTGACGACTGAAAACTACTAACGACATCTTGCGGAAGAGATTTCAACTGCCTAGCTAAGAACGAACCCATTCCGAATTGAAATATCACACCAATCGATTTTTGATCCATCACACCAACCTCCCAACACGAGAAGTCGGTATTGTATTTTTAAAAAGTAGGAATTAAACGGGCGCTATGAGCTCATTTTGAATATAAGAAATGATTTAAACGCTTGAATCGAAAAAAAAAAAAACCTTCATTCAAATAGACGCAGACTTACAAAACAACACCATGAGGAGAAGAAAAAAAAAATAAAACAAAGAAACAAGACTACAAAGAAACGGGAAGCAATATAACAGTCTAAATTTTCTTTTTCAATTTCAATTCCAAAAAGGTTTTTTTTTTCTTGAGCTAGAATTCCTCTGCAACTTTTTTAGAAATGTTATTGGAACTGAAATGCATCAGATATTAATACCTCTGTTGAACTGTGACAACTTAATAAACGACGATAAAGATGGAACAGCTGATTAAATTATAGCAACTTTTTGTTGTATTGTTTTTGGTGGAACCTAAGTTTTCTTTCAGCTCATCCCTGTGTCTGTTTGTCCCCTCATTTCATTCATTTTTTTTTTTATTTTTTTTTTAATTTTATTTTTTTGCATTTACAACTCGTCGTGATCTGCGCTGTCGGCATCATCAGCAGGTGTTGCGGGTTTGCTGGGCTCAGCATCGTCTTCGTCTTCATCGTCGTCATCCTCATTGTCTTCTTTCTTTGACTTGGCCTCTTCCTCCAGCTTCTTTCGATCTTCCTCTTCCTGAGCTTCCTTCATCTTCTTCTCAGCCTTGCTCGTGGCAGTCCACAGTTCGTCACCGATCTATAAAAGAAAAACTTATAAATGAAATTCTTTGAGTAGATAAACTGCTATACATACCTTCTTGGCTTCCTCGATATCATCAGTGACGAGAACGTTGTCAAAGATTGTACCAGACTTCACTTGCCACAAATCGAAACCAATGATGCAAGACTCGTCGTATTTGCCAATGGAGGCGTCAGGGGCGTACTCGGGATTATCGATTTCGGGATGGACCCAAACACCCTAAAATTACAGACCACAGAACTATGAAGAACTGCAATGAGCTTAAAGGTAGAGCTATGCACGTACCTTGTAGGCTGGGTTGTCAATTTGTTTTGGCTTCCATTCACCCTTGAAAGCGGGATTGTCGATCATAGCTGGCTCCCATTCACCATCCATCTCATCATCCCAATCTTCAGGTTTCTTGGCTTCAGGGTCAGCAATGTGCTCGGGAACATCCCAGTCGGCGGGCTTGGTATCCTCAGGGTCATCGATCTTAGCACGGTCATCCCAATCTTCGGGCTTCTTGGCTGCAGGGTCTTTGATGGTCTTGGCAGGAAGGAAATCCCAGTCACTTTCCAAGTCACCAGACTCAACTTTTTCATTGTCAATCAAAACCTGTCAAAATGGTAGGAAAGAATGAATTTAATAACTTGCCACTCAAAATAGGAAAAATTATGCACTCACTTCGTAGGTCTGATCTGGCTTAACAATAAGGGTGTACAAGTGGGTATAAACATCATCCTTGGGTCTGATCTCTTTTTTGATGAGATGGTTCTTTCCCTTGTAATTGAAGATGACATGGACTTTCTTGTTGGATGGGCCACAGATGTCAGGGCCTATTCAGCAAAGCAATTTCAAAATTGAGGTTGCATTAGTTTTTGAAACAGCTTATCACTATGTAATACAAATTACCAAACATGATTAGGTATGGGGAGTCTCCATGCATATCATCTTGCTGCAAGCTGCAGTCAAAAAGCTTCACATAACCACCTCCACAGTCAATATTCTGTTCATGCTTGACAGTAAATTGAAGGACTAGTGGCTTATCTTTGTTGCTGAGGGGCTTGAATTTAGTTGAAAGACCATAAAATCTGGCATCTTGAGAAGTTTGAATACCTAGGTAAAAATAAAACATACAATGAAATGAACCATTCTAATTCTGTAGTTTAATAATAAAAAAAATATATATTATTAAAACTTACCCAAGTCTTTCTCAGCATCACCATAGAATTTTCCATGTGTTAGAACAAATTTGCCTGCTGTTTCTCCTTTGTTGGTTGACTGGATCCACCTTTTCTCCCAGGCATCTGAAGTAAACAAAATAAGACGTACACGTCACCACATGCCACATAGAATGAGCTCGAAGGAAAAACGCCGGGTAGAGGTCGTGGCATATCAAACGTCATCAGTTTACTTTGAAGGTTATGGTAATGTTGCATTATCACAATTTTATGTTTTAAGTGATTTAAATTTTATTGCAAAGAAAAATGATATAAAACAACGGCTGATACTAATGAATTTTCTATCATATCTTCGATTACCACGATACAGCCATCAACCCGCATGGCAGGGATTTTTAAAAAGCTGTTGGACTTGAACCCTTTTGCAATTTCGCTCTTGAGAAGTTCCTTAAGAGGAATTGTCCCGCCCTTGTTAACAATTTTTACGAATCAAATGGAAAGCATTTTGCTTAAATGGTGGCCAAAATGCTGTGATCGTGTATGTTAAAAAAAAAGTTAAAAATAGCTCGAATATACATTATTCGTCTTTGGGTGCATAGACCTTCTTGCTTTCGTGAAGAATTTTCTAGAATGACTCCCCACACCGCCCTGACATGTAAACCCTCTTCGTCATCCATCCACGTAAAAAGGAAAGAGAAATGAAATTGTGTCTTTCTTACCTCCATCTGAGAATCTCTCGTCAAGGAAGACTTCTGCCGCAACAACGCCGATTAAGGCGATTAATAATGTTAAAGCTTTCATTTGTACAAAATGAATGTGTGTGAAGACAATGCACAGGCAACCGGGACAGGCGAGTGATAGAAACTGACGAGCAAATTCTGTTTGCCTGTGCACGTTTATTAGGAGGAAGGGGGCAGTTGGGGGTGCATGTTGTGGACTAGAATCATTGGCTGGTGGTCACGTGACGAACTTGGCCAATCATAGGTAACACCGTGTCAACAGCGCCAAGACTGTCCAGTGAGAAGTTGACAAAGTTTCAAATTGAACGAAATTGACAGTTTCTTCGTGTCAAATATAAAAATAGCCTTACTGGATTTTTTCATGATACATCTTTCCATTAATAAATAAATTTATTACTGTACTCTCAGTACTAAACTAATTCAATAATATTGCATGTTTACCACACATGGAAAATCATCTGTTTTGAAACGTGAAATAAAACTTTAACACGATTTGCCACATAAAAGCTTACTTTCTACACACGATGACGTGTCACAACAGAAATATGTTTCTGTGTCTACATCATTGCTTCATTTAATTGAAAACGGGCAAAACTTTCTTGCTACCCACATGTAGGGCGATCATGGGATCACGTAGGGGTGGTGTTCTCTTGCGATTAGATTGCGTTCCAGATGGTGGGATATATCAGAAGCTCATTGGTTCCAAATGTGAACCTAAAACGACGTCACTCAGGTGCCAACAACAAATCATAAACAACCACGCAGTCAGCGGTTAACGCTTATACAACCGTATATTCATGAGAACATCTTATCCGAAAGGGAGATAATAAAAACGAAACGATTAACAAACGAGTGTACACACACAAAGAAATGTTACAATCAAAAAGAGAGAGAAAGAGGAGTGAAAAGGTTTATAATTAGAAGATGACACGTAAAATTTTGTTTTCAATCATGAGAATTCTGTTGCTCTGTTCAAAGCGAAAAAACACAGCAAAACGGAAAGAATTTTTTTGTAGACTGATGTTGTTGAAGGTCAACGCCCTCTTTTCCGCTCTTCCGCTCTTAATATCCTGCCATGGCGATTGTGTGTAAACACCAATTACTGTTTAGTTTAATTATATACAGATAATGAAGATTTCTTGCTGCCAATCACTTCCAATAGCTTGAAAAACTAGGTGATGTTTTCTCTTTGTTTCCACGATGAAAAAACACAAACATTCAGAAAGGGCGAAGACAAGAACGCACATCAACCGAAAAACGCAAAAAACAAAACAAAAAACCTATGCATTCGTTCTTTCTTTAGCTAACACAGACTTCTAACTCACTTTCGAAAACAGAAAAAAACTGCGAGGAACGTAAATCCGATTGCAAAAAAGGGCAAGAAAACTAAAGAGCGAAAATGAAATCCAACAGTCCAGCCTACGACTTCCAGGAAACAATGAGACCCAAGAATTTTTTTGACTGTGGCTAACGTGGGGATCTTCTAACGAATTACGAATCACGAAAGAAACGGCTGTGCAAACATTCTGTAACGATAATCGGAATGCTAGAAAAGAAAACACACACATAATAAAAAGGGGGAACGCTCGTGTGTGGAAGAAAACATTTCAGAAAAAACTTAAATTCAGTAGAAGAAAAAAAAAAAATAATAATAATAATAATACCGGGGAGAAATTACTGGTTTTCCTAGTTGGCAGCAGCTACAGGAACAACTTTACGTGGTAAGGGGATCGCCTTAGATGGGCAGAGACACACGAACCGGATTGCATACATCGATGATTTGGTTTGTAATAAAAACCGAATAATCGTTTCGAAATAGTTAAGATAGAAAAAAAACTTAAAAAAAAAAAAAGACATCAACTACTGTGCAAGGAACGTCCAGGTTGATGCGGGGTAACGGGTAACACGATCCTGCAGGACACACGCACTACTTTAGATCCCCATGTGACTCCTCCGCGTCCAACATTTCTTCAATATCATCAGCGTCAGCGCCACCTGTCTGTCCAGATCCTTCGCTGCCGAGCTCGTAATCCTGAAGCTCGGCCTGTAACTCCTTTTCCCATTCTTCATCTGTAGTTATTATTAGTATTCATAGAGGAACAAACAGAAAAGGAAATTCTAAACATGATTCCCTGATACTTAAATACAGGATAATTGACATTCCTAAATACCGTTCGGTTTCTTGGATCCGAGACGCTTGATGCCCTCCTGCACTTCTTTTAGGTCTTTGGACAGCGTGTTGCTTTGATATGAATCAGAAACGAACTCGTTCGTCGGAGAATCAGGTGTATCAGCACCCTCTGCCATGCGAAACTTTGAAGAAAAAATCATAATTTGGGAACACAAAGGAGATTTTGTTTACCTGTCTTGTCATCCTCGTCGAAGCTTGATTCACGCGAATGATTGGCTGAATCCCTGTTGCCTTCTCCTTGAGTCATTGACGACAATTCCGTCGACTGCCTTAAAAGGCTGACCCGGTAGAAATAGTTGCGCCAAAACAGTTCCTCTTTGATGCTAAAATACAACCAACGTTTTTAGCATCGTAATACAAAATAGCGCATTTTTGTATTACATTTTTGGAACCAGTTCAAAACGCATCGTCTCCAGGTTCGGATCTTCGGCTAGCGTTGCTAACGCAATCGGGTAGAATGAATCATAGTCAAACTGAAACTGCACGCCGGCAGGTGGGCTTCTTACAAAATTGCGTCGATCCTTCAATATAAATATGTAAATTCATTTAGTTCTTATTTAAAACAAAAAAAAAGCTAAATTGATTGCAAAATCTATTACAGTCGAGAGAGAAAGAATTTCGGCCTTCAGAGCCTCTTCTTCCGGATAACCGACCCAAGGGGGGATGGATCCTTCTATTTTATTTTTGCTTTTGATGAATGCTTCTTGCTCTTTATTGAACTCGCTGAGGATGGTCTACGGCAGAATAAAAAAAAAAGAATAAAGATTACCTTTCAAAGTGAATAAATTACAAATTGAATTACGGTTTCTTCCACGGTTTTCTTGATTTTGGCGCCAGCTTCAGTCACAGTTTTGCCAGCCTTACTCACGGCAGAAGCAAAGAAACTTCCAATCGTTCGAGCACCTTGCATAGTCTTTTTGGAAACTTCTTCCAAGCCTGAAAAGAGTGCGAAAAATATTACATATTGGTTTAAGTAATACAAGCTACTGGCAGTATACCTGAGCCAAAACCTTCCTTCTCTCCTTCATTTTCCCCAGCCTCTTCCTCAGGATTGGTAGTCTCTGCTTCAATTATGACAGGTTCATCTGTATGTGGCTCCTTTGGTTCTTCCGGCTGGTCACTGTTTTCCTTCTTGGACAACCAGCTGCTCATCTGGTTCTTCATGCTACTAAAAAGATCTCCTTTGGGCTGTTCTGGTTCTAGAGTGCCTCCATCAACACCAGAAGTTACTGCAGCACATAAAGGAATTACAAGGAGAGTTATGAATCCTCAATGTGATCACGCAATCTGAACAAACCTGGGCTCGAAGCAACTGCTTCTGCAACAACAGGTTCCTCAGGATTCTGAGGGCTTGTCTCCTCTGAGGGAGCACCTGCTTTTTTTGCCCCAATCCATGAAGAGATTGAGCTCATCTGGTTTGTAAATCCTGAAAACATGGTTGTTTCTAGAACATACAAACAGTACATTAAATGATTGTTATCCCCCAAGTTGCCATTAATCAACAAGGATCAAACAGTAACATATTGAAAACAAATGGCTTTATGACTGTAAAAAACTATACATATCTTAAATGCAGTATTTCTTTCAACTGATCTTCATAGAAATTATACATGTTAATTGCAAATTCAAGCAGGCTGTGGTTCCATTTTGTACGAACTACGAAGCCAAAAAGCTTCACACCGACTAATAAGGCAAACTATCGAAAAACTACTCAACTTCTAAATACGAATCTTTATTTCGTGATATATAGGGAAAAATTCTTCCGTAATAGATATATAATTGAAAGAATTGTTGAAAAATTCCATTACAGAAGCTAACATTCTTGATATCTAGAATATGTACAAAATGAAGCAAATATCAGCACACAATTTACCTTGTTGCAAATACGTGTAGTTTTGCCACGTCTAACGAAACGAAATATGCCAGGTTAGGGTATTGTTTAGATCGTAATCGTCAAGAGTGAAACACTCGGCAACGAATAGACAGATGATATTGACATGCAGTTGAGAAGCGCGAGTGCGTTCGTAACTCCACTTGCAACCAATGTGAAGCGCCGCCGCGTCGTAGGCTATCGGGATTCGGGATACCCTGCTATGTTGTAGCCGGGATTATGCCAGAACAATGTACGCTGTTAACAAGCGTTCACAAGTGCTTTTCCATGTTTATAGCCCTCTCCATTTTCTTCTTTGGCCTCCCTATTTAGAAAGTACTAATTACTCTTTTGCACGATAATAATCCGTGTCCAAAAATTTTATGGGGGTTTGAGACGAAACATAATCTCAATCGAAATTAAATTTCAGAGAAATGGCAAATAAATTTAACATAAAAAAAGTGGCAAAAAAAGGATCAAGTTTTATTGACTGAGCACGTAAAATCAGCAACACAATAGTTTAAGGTTATTCCTTTTTTCAATAATCAGTTAAAGTTAAGTTATCCATGCTTTCGTTTTCCTATCTTCACACATAAACACATACACACACATTGTTATTAACATTTTTGTATGCCTTTCTGTTGTACACGTGTTGCATGGCGGTGCTGATAATATTAATCCAACGAACACAAATTATGCAGTACTTCTTCGACGAGTAACACGCGTCGTAACATCCGTGCCAAGATTTCCCGGGGCACTGGCTGTGAGGAGTACCATACTGGCGATTCTGGTGCGCACGATGGGTCAGGCAACAAGTAAAACAAATCCTTGCGTTTCTTAGCATCCTCTGGGCTGTAATAAGAATGAAATTAATTAAAAGGGCAAAATAAACAAAATAATAATAATAGTAAATTAAAAGAATCACAAGAAATTCCCATTTACCATTTGGAAACGTAAAAGTTGTAAATTTTCACTGGACAATGAGGTAAATAGTCAACATTTTGTGGCATGTCTAGTGGTTTCTTACGCCTAACATTATCCATGGTGCCCGCAACTGAAAGTAAAGTATCGATAATTAATTGCAAAGAAAAAACTACAGCCAGAAACGTAACGATACCCGTAGTCTCTTGTTGCGTTTTAGTGTCATCGAATTGAAGAGAAAATATTTTTGCTGCATTTTTCCCCGTAGAACCACCGTTTGAAATTCCCCCCACAGAGGAAGTTAAAAAGGTTTTCTTAGGAACCTTTTGTACGTTCACAAACGACATTTGCAGATGCTGTTCGGCCGTATAGAGACGAAAGTATTTGGTGTTGAAATAGAGCATCGTGAAGACGAGCACAATAGGTGAATCAACACCCAGCTGTCGACACTTCCACAAATGGGATTCTTTTAAACAGGTCATCACTTCCGTGGGGCTGCCAGAGTTGATTCCTTTCAACAGAGCGTCATAAAACGGTTGAAGATGTTTATCTAATTCAATTTGAAACGGCAACAATGCGGCATCCATCAGCAAGTTCTGCCGCCGAAAGTCTGCCCCAAAAGCCAAACTCTCTTGTAATCCTGAAAAAGAACAATTCAAATTCAGCAATAAAATCAGTCACATCGCGGGTCTGCAGGCAATCCTACCCGAGATGAGATACAGAAGGATGTCTGGCCTGTATCGATCGCCATCCGGTTTCCTGATTTGTTGCACGAAAGCTATAAGAGAAGTATTCATATCCACAACACTCATTTCACTGAATTTGCAATCGACGAGCCTTCTGTTTTCACTCCGCTTCGTCCAGTCCTTCCACGCTCTTACTCCCGCCTCTTTCTGGAAACCACCTTTAATCACACACCATAGCAGATTATCGTAAGAAAATTTGTATTGATCGAATAACGTGAATACCTTTGAAATGCAGGCTCGGCGAGTCTGACCTGGATGTTTTAGTGGATTCTTCGCTGTCGCTTGAGCTTCTGCAATCGATATCTCTCAGCCGTTTCGTCGCGGGCAAAGAAAAATGCGAAGTAGAGTGAGAGCGCTTTCTACTTCCATTTCGAAACGACGAAATACTGCACGATGGAATTTCCAACTCGAAATTTACTTCTTCGGTGGCGCCAGTCGGGTCAGCGTCTACGTGTTCATCTGCGACGAGATCATGTAGACCGACAGGATTGGGAGATGTGGGAACGTTGGTTGATTTCAGATCATCGTTGGCATCGATCGTTTTTTCTTGGACGGGCGAATGATTTTCTTGAACTGAAAGAGTTTCCTCGCCCGTTTCTTTTTTCTTTGCCTCTCCCATAACTTTCATCATCTCATCCAAGAGATTAGAACCGACGGGAAATATAAAAGGAGTAACTATTGGCATAGGAAAAGCAACAGGGAACGGAGAAGGGAAGTTGTACATCCCCATTGGTACTGGGACATATATCGGTACAGGAATTGGGATAGGTATAGGTATGTAAAGCGGCTTCCTATCAAACAGTAAAAAAAAAAAAGAGTCAAAAATGCAAAGTGAAAGGCTAATGGAAGTTAAAAAAAAAACAACAAAAAAACATACCTTTCTTCATCTGTCGATGTACTCGCGTCACACCCAACAACTTTAGGTAATTCGACATTCACCTGTTCTGCCGTAGATTTCGTCTGTTCACTCTGACAGAGATTACTGGGACGGCACCAGACCGACTTATTCTTCATCTCTTTAGGTTTTGGCGGAACGAGCACAATCTTGTGTTGAAGCTCGATCGGAAGCATGGTCGTGTTTGCCGGAGGCTGACTACCGGTTGCACTGGAAGCTGTGGTCATAGTGTTATTGACGATAGACGGAGTAACCTGGGTGCTAATAGCTGGGAGATTACAGAGCGTCACAGTGCGAGGCGGCACCGGTGCCTGCAGGGAAATCGGGTTCGATAGTGTAGTGTGTTGTATAAGACTACGTGACTGCGACGACAATGGAGACTCGACAATCAAAGACTGTAATGAAACGACTGTTGGGGCGACTGAAGAAGCGGCGGGTGGTGCAGTTTCATTTGAATTGACTTTTTTGCGAGCAGTTTCTCGTGAAATCGGAATCGGATAATGAGTGAAGCAATAAAGCGAGCAAAAGAATATCATCTAAAAGAACCAACATAAGAAGATTAAAGACGAACGACTTACAATTAGGATAGAAAATACCTGTGCTTCTAATTGGCTCTTGTCTTGTATTGTCTTGCCAAAGACAGTGTCGCCTGTAGGCTTACGGATCATGTCGACATTGTATTTCTTCACCTGACAGCGAGCACAGAGCTCAATCTTTCGCTTTCGAATCAGATGGATCGCAAAGCAAACGTTACTGCAGTACCAACTTAATGTTACATGGTGCGTCAGTAAACCCTTATTCGCGTTCCTCGACACGAAACGAGGAGTTGCATTAATGTCGAAACAACGAGAGCACGTCTCACAATTAAGTGTCGTCACCTATTGTAGCACGAAATATTGTTAGCGAAAATAAGTTGGCTGGGTGATTGTACCGAGTTCAAACCTTATTGGAGAAACGAAAGGCATTAAGACACGGTTTGCTACACAACCAATGACTACGACCACCAAGATAGACTTCTTCCTGAATCTCCTTTAACTCATTACACACAGAACAAAATCTTCTTCCATAAAAATACGTCTTGTTTGCGAGCCGAAGGGAGAGTTCTTCGCAGACAGGAGAACAATGTGTCTGACAAAATCCAATATTCGTATTTAAATTTCATGTCGTCGATGTTTAAAAAGTTAAAGTTACCTTTTCCTTATTGGACATGTTAACCTGGCAGGTAGCGCATAATTTATGATTCCCTTTGAACTTTTCAAGACAATCAGCCGTACAAAACTGGCGAATGACGGTGCCGAAGCGAACACAAAGTTTACCCAATATGTTGTCACTCACTTGGGCGTTACACATGTTGCAATGGGATCCGATGACTTTCATGTAGGTTTCTAGCAATAAGACGATATTACAGTGAGATATGATGTTTTTTGAAATGTTTAACTGATATATACTTAAACACTTCTCGGAACAAAACTCCATCGATTCCCAAAGGAGAGCGTCCGTTCTATCATGAAGAGAAACGCGACAAGACCAGCAGGCTAAAGTCTCTCGTGCCAATTTCTCGGTCTGATCGATAGACGTGGTAGCGACTACGCTAGAAATGCTGTTCATGACGGGACTGTATAAAAGTGACAATTTTAAATTATATTATTAAATTAATTAAATTAAATTATTATTATACCTGGTTTCAGAATCTTCGAACTCCATTTGAAATTCGTCTGAAAGCGTGTGAATTTCTATGTCGGGTTCAATTACTATATGCTGTTGTAAGGAATCGCATAATCGTACGCCATTGCTATCACTGCATGTTTCCTTGCCAACATCCTTCTTTCCCTTTGGCTGGGAGTTGGAATCTGTTGCTTGATCTGTGGCTTTTATTTTTTCTGTTGACCTCATAGCAACTTTACGGGGCACATGAACTTCAGGACTGTTTGATGCAGAGGAATTTTTCTCTAATGGTAGTAAACCAGGTAGGGGCCCTTTTTTTGATTTTAAAACAGAATCTTGTTCAGATGATGATTCTTCAGTTGCTGATATCTCCGCGATCACTCGAAGATCATCACAAATTTCTGCATAATGACACACAAATAATTAATATCAGACAAAGTAGACTTTAATGACATGGGAGTTATACCTGGCTCTTGTGAAAAATCACCAGCTATTTCTTTGACAATTTCAACACCCCTTTTAGCTGCCTGAATTTTTTCAGAACTTTCACCTGATGTAACGGATACTGATGTGTGCTTGCTGGGAATATCTTCTGTTTCAGATGAAAATGAAGGTCTTGAGCTTTTTACAGTGCTTACACTACCATTAACAACACGTTCAACAACAAAGACATTATCTGAAGTTGATTTCTCAATTTCTTGAAACACTTCAATGATGTCACTGTCCAGCTTATTTGAACAACTAGATTGTAATGAAGATGTTTCCAATTCCTTTTTTTCAGCCTCTTTATTTTCGATAAGTTTTTCCATCCTGTAAATAAAGAAAACATTTCTTGTTGACACCGTACTGGAATTTACATATGTACATTTCATAAATGTGGAGAAAAACCTTTATACTGTATGGTTATATTTTTAAATTTTGTTACTTCTGTGGAAAATATTAGCTGTTCTCTCTTGAATCCTTAAGCTTATGCTTTCCCAAGTTTAATGATGGGGATACATGCTGTAAATCTGTTTGTATCGAAGGTGCTTTCCAGATAATAAAATAGAAGTACACCGGCACGCAATAAACACGCAAGGTAAAACAAACATGTATAACACAGTGAATAAACGGAAATAAAAAGCTACAATTAAACCGCTAACAAAATTTACTTGTTTGCCTTCAAAACACTACAGAAACGCGATGAAGCATTTGAACGATGCCAAATTTAATCAATAGATTTCCTCGATGAACATCCATTTTGGAATTAGGATTTCATCCAAAATATTGCCACGTTGGCAACTTTGAAAAATAAACAGAACATTCTTCTGTCAAGCAAGCGACGCTTTTATTATGTTGAAAGTTGCTACGCATTTTTTGAAGTGCAATTGTTTGCCAAAAAATATTCGACGCCAAGAAGTCCTCACGTATTTGGCAACCTTGAACAATGGCGGACAATGAGGAAGAAGGGTAGGGTAAGGTAGAAAAAGGAGGCGTTCGTAGTGTTTGCCAAGTATTCATCGGGTGCGTTCATTAGTCATACCAGAGGTATAGGGGTCACCCTCTGTACCCCTGGTTAGAGATTTTGACCGATGGGTAGACAGTTATCACTGCAACGCAATTTTCAATTGAATGAATACCCATAATCAAGTCAATTGTAGTATTACAGAAATATACTTAAAACTAAAACATCGATTGACCAAGGTCATCGTATAACGGACTAAATTCAATTACCATGTTGGAATTGACAAAGTTCAAATGCCAGTAATGATCGGGGAAAACATCAGCAACAAGTAACCTACTTCGCTGTTCCTAAGATAAGGAGATACTGATTTATTTGAAAGCCGACTAAAGACCATATGGAAACAAGAAAAGGCAGGGGTCACCAAAAGGGAAAATGAAACTCGACTGAAGTCGAAGCTTCGGAAAAGGAAGAGGGTGAATTTCTTTCTCAAAAACGCCGCCAGCGTAAACGGATTTCGAGGTGATGTTCTACGTTTCCTACTAATCGGAGATTAAGTTTTTTTCTTAATTTAGCAAATTTCTTTGAACGAATTATTGTCAGATGTATCGTAGCCGTATGATTAAAATACTTGTTCATCGTTAATCGATGAAATTTTGTAGAACAACCCAACTGTATCCGAGTTTCATTGTGATATGCAACGCCATTTCTAACCCTACTAACTACGCTGGAACTCTGCTGGAATCTGTCGAGCAAGGACATAATCTAAAGAAAGAATAATTCTCTCTCTAGTGATCGGTGACATGAAATGGCTAAATAGGATTTTCAGTTTGAGCCACATACGGCGTCGGACATCCATAGCATACCTCTGGCCTCAGGCGAACATCCTGGCAGTGTTGCCAACTAGCCGAGATTTTGGAGTGGCACCCGGGAGAAACGCCGGGATTTGACCAAAACCGGGTTTTTTCCGGGAATTTTGCCTAATAAAATATTTTTTGTGTGTGATACTATATAAATCGTAAAATCGATGTTTTTTTACACTTTAAATCCCATTTTTCGTATAGTTTTTTGAAGACCTTATCAATACTCGATAGGTGTCGTTGGTTGCATACCTATGTTATTAACGTGCCTAACCCTATAATTGCCTGTCGTGTAAGAATTAAGAAGTCAAGAGCAAGAGGCCAAGAGCAGGCGACGCGCTACTCGACGAGGCGACGACAGATGGTCTGAATTTTATTCAGAAAATTTTGATTGATTGAATTGTTTAGTTTTGTGATGTTGCCCCAGCTTATTCGGTAAGCATGTTTTTGAGATAGAATAAGACGAGGTCTTTTAAATGACTGGGAGATCCCTGAATCCATGTTGTCTTCCAAGTGGTTTACGAAGAAAAAAAAATCCCATTCTGCTTCTTCTCGTCGCACTGACTAGCTTTAAGAATTTTTCTTGTCATATCCCTCTCACAATCATTGTGACACAATGTCAATTGAATAATTTTCAATTCCCACCTTCTAATCAAAATGCTTTTTAATTTTGTCTTTGTAATTTCAGTAATTAATTGCAACAATTGTTTTGCGATTCATTTAATGTGGTATAATCCAGAGAGATCTCGTTCGTTCAATGCAGTATTTGTCTTCCAATAAACAAGCAAGTGTTTCCGTCTTTAAAAAAATAGCAAAAACAGCATTTAAATTCATTTAAACTAAAAACCGGGATTTTTCCATCAATTTCCGGGATTTTTGAGAAAAATCTGAAACCGGGATCGTTCCGGGATTTTTTTAACGACAAAACCGGGAAAACGGCCAAAAGTAGTTGGCAACGCTGCATCCTGGGAACCATTGTGTTCGATGATTCTATTCCAGGTTTCATCCTGCAACCATCTTAGGTGGCACGCTGTAGGCAGTTTCATAATATCCAAAATTTTCAGTTACAGATTGCAACGTGGTCTAGAAAGATCCACCTTAAGTAAACTTCGTTGGGCAATAAATTTGCTCTATAAAAGTCGAGTATCGATTGCCACCGTAACCATTCTCCGGGGTATGACTCCGCCATGTTTTTCCTTCATTCCTTGAGGCTAAAAGTGGTGAACACTATTTGGGTGGAGAAAATTAAGGGTGGCTGTTTAAATACTGATCTAAGGACTGTGGTAAGTTATTTTTGTTTTCCATACCCAATTAAAATGCTCATCTGAAAAATTAAAAAGCAGTAATCTAAATTTAGCATAGAAGTTTCCACTGTTGCCAATTCTATCAAAATGTTCTCCAAAACATTCTGATCACTTGATCAGCCACCATTAAGACCAAACCAAAGCTTAATGACTCTGATCAAACCACCAAATTTTTAACACGTGAAATAGATAATTGTTGAAGAAAAGAATAGCTCGTTGGTAAAACACAGATCCAGGACTTCTAAAATATGGGGTTAGCTACTGGTGCAATTCTGGCCCTTTTCACGTACCAAATTAGCACAAAGTCACCGTTGCGTGGGTGTGGCCAACTTCTAGTCATTCGAATTCTGCGGGGTGTCACAATTTTGCTGTAGTCGTCATAGTTAGATTATAGTAGTCGTGATTGTAGTTAGATGATTCGTTGAAATTCCTGTTAACTTCAACGTCGACTGTAAACTGGGTCCTGGCCAGATGTATTTCTTTGAAGGCATTGGCTTTAACGTTATAACCTTATTTGAACTAGAATCCTTTGTTACCAACTCAAACCAGGTCCCATTTTACTACTCCTTTTAGCATAGATTTTAAGAAATCCTTGGTTAATATTAAGTTCTCGTAGGTGCAGTTACACCCTGTGGTTTTCCCATGTTTGGTGTTTTGCCCTAGGTGTATCAATTTACTGGCTGTTTTTTCGCCAATAGTGGCAACACATTGAATCGTCTGCGTTTCCTTGAACAACAACTAACTGTGCAACCGTTATCTAAGTGACAATTTGGCGGTGTTCGTATGTCGTTTTGGTGAAATGCCCAGTTTAACTGTTTTATTTCTTATGAGAAAAGTAATAACTAGCCCAAAAATTAAAATTTTTTTGCTAATTCAAAATCTATCTGGATTAGGTATTTGTCGTTCGGTGCAGCTGTGAAGTATACGGTACCCAGGACTAGTTGATTTGGTGTTCGTATCTGGAAAATGGCTTGGCTGAAAGTGGGTAACTGAATTACTGTGAAAATTAACCACAAAAAATGTCTTGAAATTTAAAAGGAGATTTAGACGAGAGCGACATGTATGAGTGAATGATTTGTTTATTGCGAAATTGGAACGCAATAAAAACGAGAAATAATAATAACAATGTCAGATGAAATGGATGACAAAATCAAATGGTCAGATGAGCGCGGAGTGGTCCAGCCGCACGCGTGGTTTTCATTGTGCCGTTCGAATCAGATGGTAAACTCAAAAAGCTGTTATCGTTTTTGATGTTTTAGTCGAGTTCCTTAATAACCGTAAGCTTTGTTGTCTTCGGGCTGTGTGACGTAGAATCCCCATGGAGCGAAACCGTAGTCACCGCCATAACCTCCCTTGCCTTCGTAACCCTTGCTGGGACCACGGTAGACTTGCATCTTGACACGACCGTTAGCGTATCCTGCACCACCTTTGTAGGCAGGAGCAGCGTAGCCGGATGATGGAGCGGCCTCGTAAGGAGCATCGTAACCCTGCGGATAAGCAGCGACCATGGCGACAACGACAGCCAAGAGAACGAACTGTGGAAAAAAAAAAAAACACAAGAAAATTCAACGGTTTGCATGAGACAAAGATCCGGAATCGTAGCAAAAACATGAACATGTTTGGAATTGTGAAGGTAATTGTAGTAACTTACCAATTTCATAGAAGCCATTGTTGGATTGTAGTTGTAGTAGATGTCGTCGGATGAAGACTGGATGATTTTAGGACTTGAACGGTTGGCTTATATACCCGAGTGAAACTAGGAAAAACAAATTGGGGAGGAAGGAAAGAAAAAAAAAATGATGCTGATTGGCTTCAGCCCATAACGCTCTTACCGATATACCTGCCCGCCCAACTGCTCCGCCCCGTGAACATGGTGCTCGTGTCTTCATACCTAGCCATAGCCGCAGGATGGAGGTGCCCTCACTGTTTTGTTTTTATAGCTTTGAAGCAAAAAAGTGTACCAATGTCCTTGCTAATACCTTTTGACGCCCAGAAAAGTATCAAGATTTCCATTTATTTAAACCAATAAATTTACTTAAATTTGTCTCTCTTTCAGGTGAATCGCGAATACGCTAATCCGCAAATCAGCACGCACCGAATAGAACAGAGAGAAACAAAAAAACATGACATTGGGCCTACATAAACGCCTGGAGTTCATAATCCAGGTCGAAGACCTCAAATTGGGACTAGGTTTAATTAAAGGTTCGTTTAATTTGGCGATACACATTTTTATTCGTGTTTGAAATTTCTCCTTAAGGTAAACTTGTATGAGGAACAGTAAAATTCTTAAGAAATAGCAGGTGGCTCTAAATTAGCCATATGTTTTGGCAGACGAGCTAATAGAAAAGGAAACAAAGCGGTTCCACCCTATGCCTTAAGAGTATTTCCTATCAGTGTTGGAGAAACGGAATGAAATGAGAACAGCCATCGTTCATATCAAGACGTGGCCTATAGTAACGCAAGTTTATACGTATCCAACAGGCAACAGGAGCAAAAGGTTGGTCTCATTCTTAACTCCAAATTATAACAGAAGTGATGGCCGAATAGAAATTGTGTCGAATAAGCGGTTGCTCTAGGCTTGGTTGTAAATGATGTCATTTAATAACGACATCCTTTTTCCTGGAACCAAGTTATACCTTGACTCTTTCCCCAACGATTCCGGTTTAGCTGAATCGTTCAACCCAGATTCAAAATTTAGACGTTTATCGGTGAACGAATCGGCACGGATATAAAACCATAAAAAAGAAATCGTTCAAACGTGATTTTAATTTTTTTAAATTATTTTATATTTCATGATCGCAGGAAATACAAAACTTTTTTGGCAACAAGCCGCGGAGTCCAGCCGCATTTGTTGTCATCAAATACATATATTATAATTGTTTTTTCTTTTTCTTTCTCAGGTGATGGTGAGTCTTGAGGGGAGGGCATTGATTTTCACCGTTGTGATGGATAACCACAGGCCAAAGCGCTGCAGAAATGATTTTTAGCCGGTAGCCTTAATAGCCCTTTCCGTAAGGTTTGTTGTCTTCAGGTTGTGTGACGTAGAAGCCCCAGGGAGCGAAAGCGCCATCGTAGCCCTTTCCGTAGTCCTTTCCGTAGTCCTTGTTGGGTCCACGGTACACCTGTTCGCCGCAAATGAATTGTACGAAAATATATAGGTGATGTGGCAAAGAATTTTGATTGAATTGAGAACACAATTTCAATTTAATTTTACACCAAAACAAACCAGTGGAGAAATTTAGTCACGTCAGCTTTCTTTTTTTTTTTCTTCTGAAAAATAGTTACGAGTAATTTACCTGCATCTTCACGCGGCCGTTGGCATAACCGGGCTTGTAATCTCCTGCGGAATAAGATGGTGCGGAGTAGGACGGGGCGGCATAGCCAGATTGGGCCGAGACGTAGGCAACGAAAGCGGCCAAGACGACCAACTGTAAAGAGAAAGAAAAAAAAAAACGGATCGGCAACAAAAAGTAAGAATATTTTCAGAAAAGGCATTACAAACTAATGGCTACCTTAAGAATTCGAGTAAAACACAACATGGTAGACAAGTAAAGCCTTGGAACTTACCATCAATTTCATGGAAGGCATTTTGAGTGAATGTAGATGGGTTGCTGGGAGAACTGCTGCTTTCAAACAACTGATGCTGAATCTAGAAATTCGGAAGGCTTTTATACATCCACAGGTACTCGGAGGAACACGTGAGAGGAGGGCAGTTCTATCCCCCTTTGGTACATATGTCCTGTATTAAGTGACGGTGATCTTCCCCCCTCAAAAGCTCACCTGACCGCAACGCTCACGATGGTTTCCTGCCCGTTATTTTGCTGAAAAATTTCCCCCTTTTTTTCTTTTTCGTTTCACTTTATGCTTCATTTCTTTCGAGTCGTGCTATCTGTGTGTGTGTGTGTGCTATAATGACCTTTAAGAACAGTGGCAAGCAAGCATGCATGAAAGATGGGTCTGGGGCCCTCATTTTCTCTGGCGTTTTCTAGGACAAACTCATTAGTCAACTTCTTTTGCCGAGGAGGAATATAAAAGAATACCCAAGCACACGTACAGGTCATATAATCATCATCTTCTCACTGACACACACCCTGCTGCTGATGCAGTAACGGCGTGAGGTTGTCATTGAGAGCAAAAGGTCAAAGATTATATATTTAGTAGTCTACGTCGGCACATAAAAAAAGGCGAAAATATTTGTGTTTAAAAATAGAAGAAGACGAACAATTGAGGCCAGTTGAACGCTGTGGCACACAACAATTTAGGTCATAATTTTGTTCACATATTCTAAAAGCCTTGGGTACATTTTTGTTGCTGCAGCCATAACATGTTGCACTGCTTTCTTCTGGTCATCTACCAACTTTGCAAAATATCGACTGCTGGCAGATGACGACACACAATCTGCTCGTATGGTTTGCCACTTTTTCTGAATTTTTATCTTTTTTTTAAATGAGGAAATGCACCCAGTATGTCATTTTTCCTTTGTTACAGGTTGCTAGAAAGTATGTCTTCCAATAGGGCTCTATACTTAATGTTATAAAAGGAAAACGACCATCTGTTATTTTCCCATGTTTTCTCTGCGCAATGTAAAAGCATTTTCGCCGTTGGTGAAAAATGGCCATTTTTTCGTCAAATCAACCGTTTTATTATAGCCAGCAGGCATTCTGTTCCGAATTTTAGAGATCTCAATCAAAACCGACACAAAAGTAACACTGGGTTGCACAAAGAGTTAAAAATTGGTATGTATTTTCAGTGTCGTACAAAACCACCACAAGGTGATTTCAAAACTAAAAATTTCACGGGGGGATGAGACAATCAACACAAGGAAGGGATCTTCCTTTGAAGCCACCAATCATCAGGGTAATGATACTTTTGTATTTCTATGCCTTCACGTGGTGCTGGAAAATACTGATTCGGCCCGTACTTGATTCTCGAAAGCGGTGGTAAGGCAAGCTGACTAGGAAAGCATTCGAGCAGAGGATTTTCGCAATCGTCAGGTAAAAGAGCTCTTTTCAAACCGGCCTTGCGCATCATCATGAATTCGGACCGTTGCAGAAATAATATCAGTCGAGCGCTGACATCTGGGCCGACCGCATTCGGAAGTCCAGGAAAGTTAACTTTATCCATTAATTTGACCACATAAACACCTTCCAGCATATCATAGTCCAGGATAAGGTCTTGTGTCCTGAAGAACCTGGCAATAAATGCTTCATCTTGCTGAGCCAAGGTGTCATCTATCAAACACATCTCGACAACATTTTCCCACATTCTTGGGCCTTCATTATAGAGAGAAGCCCAGAGGCTCTCATAACAGATGAAATGTTGCACTTGCAGTATTTCCAATGCCCTATGGACCCGTTCAGCAAGGAAGATCACTCTGAGCTGGTCATCTGGTCTACGGTTTAGGCACTCTGGTTGGGCAGACTCACCTCTTCGATAGTTGATGTACTTAATCAAGCACAACATTCCTAAGGCAAAAAGTCCTGAATACACTAGCCTCCTTGGAGTTATCCTCATCCTTATGTCACTATTCCTTTCTCAAAATCATGGCTGAAATACAACAGATGAATTAAAACAATATCTGGCTTGTAAATCACCTCCATCAGAAGATTTAGTGCCTTACCTTAAACTAAGTTTCTCACAATTTTCGTCACCATTTTTGTTACTTGTTTTTTGTTTGTTTTGTTTTTTTATTTATTTTTTATCTTGTAGCCATTTCTTCGTTCTTCTTTCCGTGGTGTCAAATTCTTCGATTGGAATGGAGTTTATTTCAAAATTTTTATTGTATGCCATTAATTTTCATTTCTGTCCCAAAAGTTTATTTTTAAATATTCCAATTAAGTAATTAATAAATCTATTCCCAGATATTGAATCGATTAAAAGAAGGTAAAAAAACAACTCGGGCAATGCCGAGTCATCAGAGTCAATGGACTCGATTGGGCCATTGCGTTATGCGTTTTCGGCTTTACTGTCTCAGCAAGTCAGCATCAATAGTTTCTGCACCCCTTTGAAGCCGTTTTTCAAGTTGAGAAAGAGAGAAGAACTTAATTGTTTTTCAGTGACCGTTATTCGTGCCAGTTGAGAAAGGAGAGGCAAATTTAGTTGTCGTGTGTAATTATCGACTTGGCAAACTAGAGAGCCGAGTGGTGTCAAGCTTTATTGGTCGACCTGGTTTGTTGGATTGCGAATTGATTTACGTCGCACAAAGGTATACTGAAAGGGCAGGAAAGAAGAAAAATGTCGGCACTATTCGCATGTTCCCGTTGTTTCAGTCGCCATCCTTTCGAGGAGTTATCACAAGGTCAACAATTGTGCAAGGTGTGTGTAGTGTAAAGTGAAGGGGAATTTTAATAAAAGCTACTGGATTAGTGCTGTCAGATTTCACATAGTGAAAAGTTTTTTGTGTGTTCAGAATTGGATTCTCATCATGTTGCTCGTGTTTTCCATTTACCTAGGAATGTAGAGGCGCTTTCCCTATTGTCAAATGCACCTACTGCCGTTCAGAGTTTCAGCAGGAAAGGTAAGATGGAAGGAGTTTTCTTTCTTGTTAGTCATTAACTGATGCAGGTGTGCGCACACAACAACTTTTGACAGCAAAGGGAATACTAGTACCATCTGCAAAAAATGTGAATTCAATGTCAAGCAGTACGGCAAGCCTTCAGCCTGCGAATACTGCAACATAATTGCAGCGTTCATTGGGAACAAGTGCCAACGCTGCACCAATTCAGAGAAGAAATATGGACCTCCTGTCACTTGTGAGCAGTGCAAGCAAAAATGTGCTTTTGATCGCAAAGACGAAGACAAGAAAAAGGTGAGAAAATTAATTACCTAGTGTGTAATAATAATATTTCTCAAATTTTCCAACTTACAGGTAGATGGCAAGATGCTTTGCTGGCTGTGTACGCTATCCTATCGTAGGGCACTGGCTAAGACGAAGCATTCTGAGCGAGGCTCTCATTCGAATTCTTCGAAAACTAAAGAGCAACAACAGCAGCAACACAGGAGCAGCAGCCACCATAATCACCACGGCAATCACCACAATCATCATGACAAACGTCCCCAGCGTCCTGACGTCACCAAGGTCCTTTTCACCTTCAGCTGGTTTTTGTTGGCTTGAATTGATCATGTATTTTTGTCGCTGTCTAATCAATAGGTTGGACTTGGTGATAGGGAAGAAACTGGCCCCCCAGCCAAAATCTTTCGCCCCATGATCAACCGTGACGCAATGGTTGATCCCAACTCGTCTGACCATGTTGTGGCTATAACTGAACTTCGAGAGCAAGTAGCCACTCTACAGAAGCAACTCTCCGTCAAAGACAACCAACTGTTGGCCAAGGAGAAACAGGTGAGTCCCTTGCAACTTGATCTCACTTGTTTCTTTGGAGTCTGCAACAGTCGCGCGACTGTTGCAATTGTTTTCGGACACACACATTCCCAAATTCTGGCGTGTCTATAGATCACTGAGCTCAAAGCGGGCCAATTCCGCATGGAGCAGGAGCATCGCGTCCGGGTCAAGACGATCCAGAAGGAGCACGAAGCCAAGGTGGATATTCTGCAGGAACGTATTAAAACCTACCAGAGGGAAGTGGCCACGCTGAACAAGGCCAATAACAAGCACAAATCTGACCAGCAAAAGCAGTTGCATCAACAACAGAAATCCGCAGCAAACGCCATTGCGACTGCTAATGCTGCTGCCTCTTTAGGCCAGAGCAGCAATTCGACTCCGGGCGGATCGAAAAGCCGTCAAGGATCCGGCTCGGATTCCGACAATAGTCCCAGAACTTCATCGTAAGAAGGGAAATCCAACTACAAAGGAATTAGAAACCAATCCATAATTTCTTCTAAAAAAAAAATCTTGATGAAAAAAAAAAAAAATTGATGATGATGATGTCATGCCGTTCTTCCTTAAAAAAGAAAAGAGAAAAAGGCGATGATCGGAAAAAGGTAGTGATTTTGGCTCATCTTTACAATCATTTCTTTCTTCATTTCCTATTTTCTTTTCATCTATTTCTCTTTTGAAATGAATTGACTCTTTGATCCATAACTCACACCTTCGTCCTCCTTCCTTACACACTCCTTAGCATAATTCCAACAACAACAAAATCCCCTCTTTTTTTTAAAATCGTGTTGTGTCTTTCGATGATTTAGTTAAACATCGCATTGGACTTATTAAATTCAATCAAAAATAATGCGAAATTATTTAAATATAAAAAAAAAAAAAAAGGAAAACATCGAGCTGGGAAGATGTCAATAAAATATAAAGTTGCGTGGTGGAGAGAGGCGAAAATATGTTTGTTTTTTTAGAACAATTTCATTATTGCCTTTTTATCCGGTCCGGGAATTTGCGATCCTTTCTCATAGACGGTAAACCACCAGTGATTCGAGTCTTAAAAAAAAAAAAAAAAAAAGATGGGAAATGGCATAAAATAAAACAAAATTATACGATATTTACGATCGATTTCGATGACCCAAAGGTAACTGACGTTTGTTTTCTCGTTCGTCTTCCTATTGGTTTTGTTCGGTCGGCGGGGCCAGTTCGGTGTTCCAATCCATCCGAACGGATTGGCGTACAGAGCGATTGCACGTAAAACTGATGCACTACGACGATTCGCTGTCGTCTTAATATTTTCGGCCTGATCACGTGGAGGTCGGCCATTACAAACAACGATGGATAACATGAAGAACAGTAGAATCTTATCCATCTATCCGGTTTGATGGTCTACGATGTAATGAAACGAAAAAGCTCATCCGTACCGTGCGTTTTGAATCTACGTAGTTTCTCACTGACGTCTTTTTTCCCACCCATCATCATCCCACCTTTACTCTCCTGCCCATGTGTCTCTGCATGTTCTATTAGATGATAATTTAACACGATTTTACCGTTACATTTCTTTGTAGGCGACATGGCGAGAGGCACTGGCGGCAGATGCGTACGTCACACTCGTGTAACGTTAACGACATCGTCAAGCAAAGCCCAACTGGATGCTGAGCGTGCCCAATGCAGTGACATCATTCAACGCGAAAAAGAGAAAATGACACATGGAGCGTTATGGACGCCTCTCGGGTAAGGTTCTCAATTAGATTTCATTAGTAGGTAACATTTTTTTGAAAATCTGGAAAGCTTAACTTGCGATTAACAAGTTCTTGGTGTTCCGTTATTGTCGGACAAGATGGTAGGCACTTAAACCGTACGACATAAAACTTGTTTAGAGTGGGAACAAAAAGAGGGGTAAACAGTGGATGTTTGTATGTGTAGGATTAAAGTTGGGTTGGGTCTTGTGTAAGTGAATGTAGCAAGGTGGCACCGCCCGTCCCAGCCGTTTTATTTTAAAAAATTATTTGTGTACGTAAGAATTTCCTCGCCAAAACAAACTATTGACGAAAATAAGGTTGTCCCTGTAAAGTTAATATGGGAGCATGTAATGAGATGGATATTTTTCCGCTTTTAAGGAAAAACAAAACAAAAAGTCAATAAGGTTAAACAGGTAGGCACGCTATCCGGCTATTATTTCGGGAAAATTATGATAGACGAACGAAATTGGATTTCATATCAAATGATTGGTCTTAGCTGTATGTGTTACAGCTGCCAATTTTCATGTTTGCCTTTTAGCAGTGCACAGCAGAAAGAAACATACAATTTCTGTCGAATTCTACGGGTAAACACCGTAAACTGCTGCAACTGCAAACACTTGGAAAACATTCCCAACATTTCCGAAACACTTTCAGTCCTAGTGTTAATTGCCATCGTCCAGACTCAATTTTGTTGTGTCGGCTTTCAAAAAAAAAAGAAAAGAAAGAAAAAGTTAACTGGAAACTGGCACGTATCAACAGGGTGTTCCAAACTTTGTAGTTCCTATGGGGGGGGCGGAGTAAAATCAAAAAGCGACTGCGTGAAAAGACAATCCCGGCCAATGTAATCCTTTAGAAAGGCAAAACACACACGCGGATCATCTACTGTCTAACGAAATCATTGAAAAAGGACAGACGCTTGTTACTTACACCCACCATTCAGGTGTTGTCGTTTGTGTTGTTTCTTTTGCTTTCGCTGTCTGATTGTCCATCCCTTGACACCATCGTAACAAAGTTGAGCAAAATAATTTGCAAAATTAGTCATCCTTCAATTTTCTGTTTGCTATTGGACGATCCTGTGAAATGTAGGGTCACGCCCTATAATCGATATACCTGTCCTTCAAATTAATCCGCATTCCGGATGTTTATTCAATGAAAAGAGCCTCGCCCTCTACCTTTTTTTAAAACTCTTTTCATGTGAATTGTTTTGACCAAATAGGCCGGCGATGTATTTCATCGAAGACGATCACAAAGCAGCCGACCGACCGGTTGACAATAAAATGGATGGAACGCCTCCGCAGCCATCGAGCGGAATCGCCGCTGTTGTCCCAGATCTACAAGAAACGATGTGCATGCTCCAAATGATGTCGCTCGATGGACCTCTGGCCGAATTGAAACCTAAACCGGCCCTGTCTGGCATCTCCATGCCGGGCATCAGCAACATCTTTGGCGACACGAACCTATCACGCAGGATTGTCTGGATTCTAGTCATCGTCGCCGCGTTCGTCATAGCCATCATTCAGGTGATTCATTTCAACATCATTTTTTTTTTTAATTCACTTAAAATTTGGGACGCTTATTGAAGATGTGCGCCGAAAAAGTTCTTAGCCGTTAAGACTTGAGTGCAATTTATGGCGCTTTGTGGTGTCATAGTGTCGCGTGCAGCGACAAATGATGTATCATTTAAAATGTGCGGTCGTGCCTCCATAAAAAAAAAAAAAAAAGAACATTCATAAAAAGATTTTGTTGGTTTTTTTCCCCTTTGCAGGTGAAAGATCGTGTTGAATATTACAGTTCCACACCGGTAACTGTCAACGTGCGCGTCACAATGAACGACACGCTCCGCTTCCCCGTTCTGACGGTGTGCAACAAAAACAGTTTCAACATGAGCCAAATCCGACTTTTAGAAAAGGAAATGACGGGCAGCGTTAACAAAGTCGAGGTCAACATTAGCCAACTTGTCGGGCTACGAGGCATGGACGCCAAACAGCTGTGGGACGTCATGGCTCACGATCCCGATCAATTCATCGTCGAGGTAACTACGATTTGCTACTCTTTCTGTGTGCCATTGATTTAATCTGCCTCGGTTGGTGGTACGCCCCGTTTGCAACCCGTGAGAAGCACATTTCTTTGTCACGTCAGTGCTTAGTCTGATGGCGTGATTTTTCGTTGGTTTTCTGTTGCATTAGCGTATGAGTTGATACACGTAGGGTATTGGGGTAAAAATAAATGTGCGGATGCTGGTGCATTAAAATAGTTAACGTTTAATGAATTGATAGTGCTGGTTTGGACGGAACATTAGCTGCAACCAAATTGGCCGCTGGACCAAAGTGTATACCTATTTGGGCGTCTGCTATTCGTTCATCCGCAGTAAGTTGTCGTTTCCATTGGCCTAGCATTTCTCTTTATAGCACTAAACGCGAATGTGTTGGATGAAGACGAAACTTCGGTGAAAACGACGGGCAGTTTCAACAACCTCTACGTCAAGCTGAAAGATGACGAGGTGGAATGCTCGTCACTCTTGTGGGGGGCCAAGAAGGGACATGGCGAAAGAGGGTGGAAGATGATGATTCACGATATGCGTGACTCGCCCGTCATTGACGTCCGCACGCACGGCAGCACGCTCGACAATGGCTGGGGTAAAGACGTACGCATCTATCTCAGAGAGGTAACCACCTCAGTGACCTTCACTAACGCAAACTAACACCGAATTTTGCTTTTTAAAAAAAAAAAAACTTTGGGGAAATTGTCTATTTTTCACTCCAGTTAAACTTGATTGAATTACCTGTTAATCCCTCAAAACAGTTCCGCACGTTAAACGTCTGGAAACGCCCGTGTTTAAGCAATGGCAATTATTCAAAGTGCATTGAACGCTGTTTCGTGGCAGCTGCCGCCGACCGGATGACATGCAGATTACCTTTCATGGACATCAAGTCAGGTGAGTTGCCTCTATTAGTTTTTGTTTATTTTCAATATTCAAATTCTTTTAATTCTATGTGCATTTGTAGTGGGATATCGTAATCGCGATATGGAATACTGCAACACACCGGATTCTTATTGGAATAATTCAAAAGAAATCGATAACCTCCTCGTTTACGGTCAGTGGACAAGCAACAATTGCAGCCACTGCCAGCGGCAATGCCATCAGGATTTTTACATTGCCTACACCGAAATGACGAAAAGTAAACCCACGGAAAGTAAACTACGTCTTTTCTATCAGGTATTTATTTTCTTTTTTGAAACAAACCAAGACAATTTCAAACGAGATCGAGGCAATAAATGATTTCTTGTATTTCACAGGATTTCACGTTTGATGAGATCCAAGAGAGCGCCGACTATGGGGCCGTATCTCTACTCTGCGATATCGGCGGTTCGCTCGGTTTCTTGCTCGGCTTTTCTGTTTTGACCGTCTGCGAAATTGTTGACGCTATCGTTCAAACTTGTTTAACATCGTGCCGACGGCTTTTCAACAAATGCCGAGGATAGAAATGAAAGGCAATTCTACTTAGGTAGGCATCATCTAGTCGTGGCAGACTGGTTGCAATTAAAATTTTGTTTGCGAGATTCGATGTAATAATATTCCTGAAAGAATACAGCATGAATGGAATTTCGAAAATGTCGAAAAATGATTTTGAAATTATGAGTTGAAAACGTTTGCTTGAAATAGACAGAACCACAGTTAACTAATGAGTGCACAATGATACGAAACAATAAATATTTATGGCGATATCATTATTTAGCATTTATTTCGTTTCATCATCGTCCTATTTCTAACATTATAATGCATTTCTAACACGATCCGCCGATACCAGGAGCCAGGCCCACGCTTCGGCTATCAAACGTGGCTAACGAAAATGGTCATGTGGCATCCGAATTCCGGTCCAGTGTCGTCTGCTAGTGTTTTGATCTTGACAAGGGGAATCAAATCAAACACCCAAAGTCCACCCAAGTGAATCAAAAAGGTTACTTTCCAAAGCAGAAAAATATATTTTCTGATCAATGTGTAGAAGTAGGAGAATTGTTTGAGTATCTGTTTGTCTCTTAAGAAGGATTACGTTCATTCAAATACCACCGATTGTCATTTTATGTACTTGCTCAACGAAGCCTCGACAACCGATAATGGATTGGAATATAGTATGCGGGAGTCCTTCTCTAGTCTTATGGGCCAACGGCAATATCGGAAAATGCTTTGGTCAGCTAGCCTTAACGCTACCGTCCAGTGTAATATTGACTGCAGTGTCGTCGTACTATCTGGGCAAGGAGTACAATTGGGTTATACGAGATCAGCTGCAAATCAACATTCTATCTCTGAGAGCATCCATTTGCCTCTTTTTAGCATTTATTCCATTTTCAAATCTTATTGTAAAATGTTACTTCCATGAAAGCCTGTTCTTGGCGGATTACATGGTCAGCTTTGTCACAACGTTTAGCTGGCTCTGCCACATGTTGTACATCATGATCCTGAAGCAGAGAGTCTCTAGGAGCCTTCGTGGGCCTCTCTCCTCACTAGCTGCATGGATGCTTACCGTCATCCCTTGTGCTTTCCAACTGAGGGGAGACTTTAATGAATTTGATGCCAAGACATTACAAAACCCTGAGTTCTGGTTGGACATATCCTATGCCTCTCTCCAGTTCTTCTACTTGCTCACATTGATTCCATATGGCATGGCCGATGTCACCGGTTTTGATAGAGCCTTTCAATCTCTTGCTGATGAAAACCTCAATCAACGGCGACTGCTACATTACAATCGTTTCGACATTGATTTCGATCGATTCTACCTCGGCATCGCTCGGGAAGGTGTCACTTTCCTCTCCCGTCTATTCCTGTCATGGGTACAACCCCTGATGAAAAAAGGTAAGTGTTCTTGTCATTTCAATCATCTCGTATAGCTAAACAGAGTGGATATTGACTTACTTGTATGATGGTTTAACCGTTCGGTTTTGCCCTTTAGGAAGTCGAAAACAGCTGAACTCTCCAGACGATTTATTTGATTTGCCTCGCAAAACCACATCGCAATTGGTGGCACCTCAGTTTGAACGCCAAATGAACGAAACACAATCCGTCGTCAGGTCCCTCCGTAATTGCTTTGGTTCATCGTTCTACCTCGTCGGTTTGCTCAAATTCACTGGCGATGCTTTGGGATTTGTTGGTCCGTTAGTCCTGTCGGCCTTGGTCCAGTTTATCGACAACAAAACCGAACCAATGCTCTTTGGTTATTTATGTGCAGCAGCCCTTTGCCTCGCCTCTTTTACCGGTATACTCTTTCTTATCAATTTATCTCATCCAAGCAGTTTTATTGAATATTCTTCTCCATTTTTTAAATTAAAAAGCGGCTCTCTGTAATGTTCACTTCAACTTCAAAGTCAGTGAAATTGCTCTCCGGATGCGCATTGCCCTCATTTCAACTATTTACAATAAAACACTTCGAGTCAGCTCGGCAGATCTATCTAAATTCAGGTACATGAAATTGATTATATTCAATGAAAACCGCATAATTTAATTGTCTATTTAAAAAATATGTAAATTTCTAAAGTTCGGGAGATATCGTCAACATGATGAGTATCGACACAGATCGTATCATCAATTTTTGTCCGAGTTTTCACGCCTTTTGGAGTCTTCCACTTCAGGTAATTCATTTTGTTTTCCTAGTTAACACAAATTCTTGTATTGAAAACTTACCTTACGAAAAATATTAGATCGGTGTCACATTGTATTTGCTGTATGCTCAAGTGGGACTTGCTTTTCTTGCTGGACTCAGTTTCGCTGTGCTGTTGATCCCCGTCAACAGGTGGATTGCAGTTAAAGTAGGTAAATCTTCAATTTCTTTTACTATTCCCTGTTGATAATTAAATTTACGGGAAACAGCTAAGTCCGTATTTGTCTTTAGTAGCTTGATAAAGTTACGCATAATCAACTCACTTATTAAATTTCATCTAGGCAAATACAGTGGAGAAATGATGACGGCCAAAGACAAACGGGTTAGACTCCTCAACGAACTTCTGACTGGCATTCGTGTCGTGAAATTCTACGCCTGGGAAAAGCATTTTCGCCGTCGGATCGAACAGCTTCGAGCCGAAGAGCTCAAAGCCCTGAAAGCCCGCAAATATTTAGACGCCCTTTGCGTCTACTTTTGGGCCACGACGCCAGTCCTGGTGGCCATTCTCACCTTTGCCACTTTTGTTTTGATGGGTGGGACTTTGACGTCCGCCAAAGTTTTCACTTGCATGGCCTTATTCAACATGCTCATCAGTCCACTCAACGCTTTTCCGTGGGTCATTGGAGGACTAGTTGAAGCCTGGGTTTCCCTGAAACGCGTCCGAAAATTAATTCAGGTTCAATAGAATATAGTTTACAACAACGGATAGGAATCTAACTCTTTCCAAAATGTATCGATTAGCTTCCCAATATGGATTCCGGATCCTATTACAGTTCAAAACGAGTGGAACCTGATGCCCAGGCTACGCTAATTATGGAACAGGCCGAGTTCTCATGGCAATTGGGTAACGGTGGCTTCCGACTGAGCGACTTGAATTTGAGGATAACTAAAGGACAATTCATTGGAGTCATCGGCAAAGTGGGTAGCGGCAAAAGTTCTTTCCTTCAGGCTATTACTGGCAATTTAGTTAAGAGAAATGGCAGCATCTACGTCCGCAATTGGCAACAAGGTTTCCTCGCTTGTTCGGTGTTTATCTTAAAGCCGAAACTAAACCTTTTGTTTGTTTGTTTTTTTTTCAATCTCCGAATGAATACAGGAGTGGCGATTGTGACTCAAGAGCCTTGGATACAACGCGGAACGATTCGAGACAACATTTTGTTCGGTAAGCCGTACGATGCTGGCAAGTACCGTGTCGTCCTGGAAGTCTGCGCTCTGAACGCCGATTTGCGGATGCTGACTGAAGGTGACCAGACGGAAATCGGGGATAACGGAGTAACGCTCAGTGGTGGGCAAAAAGCACGCATTGCTCTGGCCAGGGCCGTTTATCAGGCAAGAATATCATTCATCGTTGTTTTAATTCACGTTTAGAGCTCCAATCATCGACAGCTTGATTTTGGGATTCGCATATTCTGAATTTAATCTCGTGGCGCTATAATCCAAAATCGTGTTTGTTGATAGGATAAGGGTTTCTACTTGATGGATGATGTGCTCTCGGCAGTCGATTCTCAAGTGGCCAGGCACTTGGTGGACTCTTTACTGGTGGATTACCTTCGCAATAAAACTCGCATCTTGTGCACACATCACGCTCAATTTTTGCAATCAGCCGACTGGATTCTCGTCTTTGAAGATGGGCAGTTAATCTCGCAAGGTATTCGTCTCGTTTGTTCTTCCACGCGTGGTTTCATTTATTCTAAACGTTTTGTATTGCAGGTCCACCATCGAAAATTTTAACGTCTTCCTTAGATGGATCGAACCCAACTGGAAGACAAGTGAAATCGACTTGCCCCGAATTGGACGAAAGGGAAGCGGCGATCCCATTGGAAGAAGACAGATGTACGGGCCAAGTCGAATTTGATGTTATTTCAACTTACTGGAAAGCCGTTGGCATGTACGTCTCGCCCATCATCCTGGCCATGCTGCTGTTCATGCAATCGACCCGCAACGTTTCCGACTGGTGGCTGGCCCATTGGGTGTCGGAACTGCAGAACGAAACGATCAACGGGACGTTAATCGTAGGAGGAGGAGATGACTACGATCCTACCTTCTACCTGGCCGTTTATGGAGGCATTGCTGCAGCCAACACGATCTTCACTTTCTTCCGGGCATTCCTCTTTGCATACGGCGGATTGAAAGCCGCCACCTTTTTACACAGTCGCCTAGTCGACGTTGTCTTGCAAGCGAAAATGATCTTTTTTGACACAACACCCGTAGGCAGAATACTGAATCGACTGTCGTCCGACGTCTACGCCATCGACGAATCCCTGCCATTTGTTCTCAACATCTTTTTGGCCCAGATTTTCGGACTTCTCGGTATTCATTTTTCCATCAATTCGAATAAAAAGAGAATTCTTCTATCTAACCATTCATTCTTGTTGGTAGGCACAATTATTGTCACTTGCGTGGGAATTCCCTGGATCTCGTTGTTGCTGTTGCCGCTTGGCTTCATTTATTTCAATCTACAACATTTTTATCGACACACTTCGCGTGAGCTGAAACGGCTTTCGACCGTCACCCTCTCGCCCATTTATTCACGTTTTGCCGAGACTCTCAGCGGTTTGGTGACGATTCGCGCAACAGACAACTCAACCGCCCGTTTTGCGCAAGAGAACCTGGACATGGTGGAGGATAATGTCAAAACTCAGTTCGCAAGTCAAGCCGCTGCCAATTGGCTTGGCTTACGGTTGCAGCTGATTGGTGTGGCAATGGTGACTGGAGTTGGGATATTCGCCGTTGTCCAGCATCACTTGCACACGGTCGATCCTGGACTTGTAGGATTGGCCATTTCCTATGCGTTGTCCATTACGGGTGTACTTTCCGGTGTTGTGACATCGTTTGTCGAAACCGAAAAAGAAATGGTTAGCGTAGAGCGCGTCCATGCTTACATTCAGCGGCTTCCAGCAGAGCCTTCCAGTAAGTTATTTGTATTGATTTTTAACGATGGTTGCCCTTTATTCGCCTTTTTCGTTGCAGCGTCATCGAGAGTAGCTCTACCGATGTCCTGGCCAAGTCAAGGTTGCATCACCTTTCAAAGAGTGTCGATGAGATACAGGGAACACTTTCCGCTGGCCGTGAAAGATATTAATTTTGAAATCCGTCCGTCGGAGAAAGTAGGAATTGTTGGCAGAACGGGCTCAGGAAAAACCACTCTCTTCCAAATTCTATTCCGGCTCGTAGAGATTTGTTCGGGTGAAGTGCAAATTGACGGTGTCAATATCCAATCGCTTAGTCTCTTCGATTTAAGGTAAATGGATTTTCATAAATTGTCGCTCTTTCGCCACTCACGCAGAATTGAAAAACAAGGTCTCGGCTGGCCATCATTCCACAAGATCCTTTCATATTTAGCGGGACGATTCGTGAAAATCTAGATCCCACTTCACAGCATACAGATCGGCAGCTCTGGAAATGTTTGGAACGATGCCATTTAAAAGAAACGATTAGCCGATGGACAACTGGTTTGTCTACCGACGTGCAAGAACGGGGCAAATTGTTTTCCGTTGGGCAAAAACAACTTCTTTGTCTGGCTCGAGCTCTTCTACTTAACTCTAAAGTATCACACTACATCGTCGTGTTGTTTTTATTTGGTTGATTGAAGGATATTCATTTGATACTGTTCATTTTGCAGGTGATTTGCATCGATGAAGCGACCGCCAGTGTCGACGCAGAGACAGATCGCTTAATCCAGAAAACGATTCGCTCAGCATTCCGTCATTCGACAGTGCTAACAATAGCTCACCGACTGGAAACAATCATGGATTCGGATCAAGTAGCCGTAATGAGTGCCGGACAGCTGATTGAATTTGATTCACCTTCGAAACTGTTGGAAAATCCAGTTTCTCATTTTTCTCAACTGGTGAACGGCTGAATGTCTCGTTCGTCGCCTACTTCAGAGTCACACGTATGAATCAATTTGATGAGATTATCAAAATTATAGTTAGCAATTTTGTTTTGTTTTTTTTTTTCTTAATTCCGAGTTCACCAAAGATTCTCTTAGATTCATTTTATTGTGCAAATCATGAACTATTACAGCTGGCGATCGACTAGTAAAAAGAATGGTACACGGAAAACTAGTCCGTCGAATGTTTATTAGATTCTCTTCATATAGAAGTATTCCTTTTTCTTTCATCTTTTCTTACTAATAATAATCATGCCTTATTATTGTTTTCGTTTCGAATCGTCTGCTGGTTAGTGATCTCTTTCCAGGTTGTAATTCTTTTGTATATTATCATTTTCCTCTACTCTTTAGTTATTGAAACCGGGTCGTCAAATTGTATTAATATTAAAACATTTACGTTGCTGGTGGTGGTGTTATTTATAATTAAAACATGATGTCATCGTCTTCTTCTGCAATCAGATTCGACGGTTCCTGTTCATTCTTTTGACGGTAAGCGGCTTTTGCAGCTTCAGCCTTAGCGCGTGCAATCTTCTTCTTGTCTTGAATTTTTTTAAGTCTGCACATCAAGAAAAGAAGAGTAGGAATTTGATATCGTTACTACTACTAATTTTGAAAGTTATAGTAGGTTACCGATAGAATTCTTCACGTTCTAGTTCGTCCAGTTCGGAGATGATGTAGTCCAATGTTCGCTCGATTTTCGGTATAATAACTGGTAAATATTATGTTAGAAATGTTATTCAAAACTATCAAATGTGGTGGAACAAAACTCTTTACCATGCTCAATGGCATTGACACGTCGGTTAGTGACTTTGATGGCTTTATCCAATGTGATGAAAGACGTCTGCATAGAAGCTAAATCGACTAGTAGTTTGACAGCTTGAACGTAACATTTCTTCATCTTGGACAATTGCTGACCGCCGCGAGCGATTCCAGTCAATTCGTAGCGATCAGGCCCTTCGATGATGCTCTCAAAGACGGGCAAATTCACACCAGCCACGTTATCCTTCCTGGACGATACTTTCACCTGGGCGGTGGAAACATTCTGGAGCACGTACTGGTTGATGTCACCTGTCTGGAATTTGACTTCAGCGAGGGAGAAAGCTGCATCCTTCATCACTTCGCCCACCATTTCCTTGGTCTGTTTTGATTTTTGATTTTTTTTTTAAATTCATGATTGACGAAAACGGTTTAGATGTCAATACATACCTCAATGATTTTCTTCAGAATGGAACGAAATCGAAGCTGCATAGCATCGGCCTTCTTCTTCAACAGTCTGTGGCCCGTTTCGGCACCCTTCAGGCGAGCCTTCATACCCGTTTGGGCTCTAAATTTTTCCGATCGTTTATTGGCTACTTTTTTTTCGTTTGACGCGAAAATAATGGAAAGTAAATCGTTTAAATCTTACCCTCGAGATGGGAAAATGGCGATCTTGTCCTTTCCTGACATGGCGGCTTACTTGGATAATGCTTGTGTTTGTGGCTCCAGTCGCCACTCAGCTGAGAAAAGGTAAAAAAGGACTAGGTTTTTGCCTTGTGATCGCCCGTAAAAGTCACATGACATTTTCTTTGGTCTAACGAGCGCGTGACTTGATTACGGCGGCTCAGATAAGGCCAACAAATGTTTGGTCTCGACAGGCGACTGTCGCTTGGTGGGATAGCTTCACTTGTGCGCAGTCATTCACAGGTGACGGAAGAATTACGGCGCAAATAGATTTCAATAAGAAGTGAAAATTGTAATTAGATCTTTTTTCTGTGGCTACCAACAACACCAAATGTAAGGTAAGGAATGAACAAAACAACAGCCGTCAAAGTAACAGACTTGCACATCAAAACTATTCGACATCAGATCGGATAATATCGCGCCTAAATTTGTTGCCATTTTGCACCTTTTTTAATTATTATTTAATTATTATTTTATATTTTTCTTAGAAAAGAACATCTTCGTCATGCGCGTCGTCAAGGATGTTGGCCGCTTCGTCATCAAAATCGCCCTCAGCTTTACGTTTGGCTTTTTCAAGTTCAGCTTTAGCCCGCGAAATACGTTTCTTATCCTGGATTTTCTTTAGCCTGTTCAAGAAAAATGGCTTCTAAACACTGACAATTACCAAAACGATAAATCCGAGAAATACCGATAGAATTCTTCGCGCTCAAGCTCGTCAAGCTCGGAAATAATGTACGCCAATGTCCGTTCAATGCGAGGTATGATAACTACACCAATTTAAAAAAAAAATCACGTTCAATGTCTAAATTTAAATCTGACTTTTAATCTAACGTATAGTTTAATTCTCACCATGTTCGATGGCGTTTACTCTTCTATTGGTCACCTTAATGACTTTGTCGAGAGTGATGAACGACGTTTGCAGTGATGCAAGTTCCACCAATAAAGTGACTGCTTTCTGATAGTTCTTCTTTAGTTTGCCTAGTTGTTGACCTCCTCTAGCCAAACCTGCCAACTCATATGTGTCACTACCATCTTGGTAGCTCTCAAATACTGGTAAATTGACACCTATACATGGAATAGGGGTAATTTTTTAGATCCTATCATAAATCTCTGCATATTTAGACTCATACCAGCTACATTGTCTTTTTTAGATCGGACTTTGATCTGAGCCTTTGTGACATTTTGTAGTACTACTTGATTGAAGTCTCCGGTAGCAAACTTTGCTTCTGCAAGTGAAAAAGCAGCCTCCTTCATCACATCACCCATTAATACTTTAGTCTAAAACAAAAAGGCAAAGGTTAGAATGGTTTTCAACTGTCAGTCTTTTCAAGTAACTAACATCAATGATTTTCTTCAGGATTGAGCGAAACCTCATTTGAAGAGCATCTGCCTTCTTTTTTAGAAGACCATGACCTTTCTGTGCACCGGCAAGACGATGTTTCATCAGCGTTTGTGCTCTAATTGTTTAAAAGATATATTAAACCATCATGTAGCCTATTTTACTTCAAACTGCACCATATTGTCTTCGGAATGTAAACTCACCCTCGCGATGGAAAAATGGCAATTTTGTCTTTTCCTGACATTTTGTGACGAAACAAGTGCAGGATCTGAATACAAACGAATATAATTCGTAAGCGGGTCGAATGTAGTTACCGAATTTTGACAAGAATCACCTGATCATGTGACAACAAGGGGAAGAGATAGGAGGAGCCAATTTATACATCCATCTGGCGACAAAAGGAAAAGCTCATGTCGTGTTGATGTTGATTAATTTTATAGAAACTTAAAAGTATACGAGAATCGCGCTTTTTAAATCGAGCATTTATTAAGAAAACCGAGAAATTCACAAAAGACAGAACATTGAACACATTGATACAATCATAAAGAGCATTCACAGAATCATGTATAGCAGAAGGTGGGGGAAATGGAAAATGAGTGTGAAATTACTTCAACTTTGATTTCTTGCTCCCTCTTTTGTTTATATGTCTGGATTTTGAAACTTTGCCTAACTTATCACCATTGACTCCTTCTAAACTGAGAAAATCTCTGCTATTTTCATCACTCCCGCTCATTCCAGCTTGGGATTCAGTTTCACTGCTTCGTTCTGCTCTCTCAGAATTCAAATCAATGATTCCACTTACAGCCTGTTTTCGAAAGAAATTTCATTTCTGTTAATTCACTAGAATTGTCATACAAGTGTACCGCCATGGAAGTAATAGAAGATTTTGAGAATAGCCGTTCTGCATCCTTGAATTTTCTGTTACGTTTGTCAGATGTAGGGTTTGACAACTTGCTAGTGCTATTCAAGTAACGATCCCATCCTCGGATAATATTTCCATACAGCTGCGTATCTTCAAGGTAACTCCCTTCGAATGCGTAAATTTGTCTTTCTAGGTTGGCTAGTGTTTCCTGTACAAGACGCAAATATAAACAATGAAGTTTGCAGTTTAGAAGGTACATTTTGTTTTTGTCTTACTGCAACTTCGATCCTTCGTTTGACGAGATCAGAAAGTTCAGACCTTAAATCGGAACTTGCTGTATTTTTAGTCATATTAAAAGCTTAAAATTTCGCCTTTTTTTGCTTTGTTGTTTAGGCGATGCTGGCGGCCATTAAATTTCAGTTTTCGATATTGCCCACGATGTCGCTAGCGTATGCAAGGTGTTGCAGACAACATTGTTCGAATGGCGGCAATCAATAGAGAGAACTTGATTTGTGAGTTGTCCGGTTTGAAAAATAACAAACAAATTGTACAGTTTGATGTAAAACCCAAAATTGGTTATGTTTATTCATCATATTTGATTCAGCAATGTAACAGAGTACCAAACCTCACCCAAAGAGTAAAATAAATGGAAATATTTTGGTTCGACGTTCTATCTAATCTGGTTCATGTTCTGTTTTTTTTCCCTCATAGGCATCGTTAGTTCATCATTTATTAGAGTCATATGGCCTTCTGGAACATGTTTTATCATTAACTTGTGATAAGGTTAATGATGATGTTATGAGAGGATTTCATTCTTCTGATTACCTTGATTTCCTGAAAGGTGATGTGGATATTGAGGATGAAAGCAGTGAAGAATTTGGTTTGGGTAAGTACTAGTTCACTCAACTAAAAAAAAATCTGTGTGATTTTCAGAATTCTTTCAGGATATGACTGTCCTCCACTTGAGAACCTTTATGATTTTATTGCTGTGATAGCTGGTGGATCTGTGGCAGGAGCTAAAGCTCTTGTTTCTGGTTCTGTTGATGTGGCTGTAAATTTCTGTGGGGGTTGGCACCACGCCCAAAGAGATGGTGCCTCAGGATTTTGCTATGTCAATGACTGTACAGTAATGCACATTATTCAGTTGAATAATTCCAAGATTAAGCAAGCATTTTTTATTGCCAGGTGTTCTTGCCATACTAGAATTAGAAAAAAAATTCAAACGGGTACTTTACATTGATCTGGATATTCACCATGGTAATGCCATGAACACACATTTATGCAAATCAATGTGTCATTGTATCTCATGTTTCGAATAGGAGATGGAGTGGAAAATGCCTTTGCGTACAGCCGCAAAGTATTTACGTTGTCGTTGCACAAATATGAAGAAGGTTACTTTCCTGGTACAGGTGCAGTCCAAGACGTTGGTTTAGGTCAAGGAAGGAATTATTCATGCAACGTGCCACTCAGAGATGGAGCTTGTGATGAAACCTTTATCCACGTTTTTCAAACGTATAGTGCAATCATCACATTTATTACGTTTGTTCATGGTATTTTATCCATTACATTGTCCGTATCCGAAACAGTGTACTCCAAGAAGTAATGGTGCGATTTCGTCCGGAAGCAATTGTCTGTCAATGTGGAGCAGATGGTCTGGCTAACGATCCATTAGGAACGTTTAACTTGACATCCGACGCATACGCCCGTTGTACCGCTGTCATTCAAGGTTATGGATTGCCCAGTCTGTACCTTGGCGGGGGCGGTTATCACAAGGCAAATGCGTCCCGTTGCTTCACAACAATTTTGGCGTCCCTATTAGGCGAAAAACTTTCAACTGATATTCCTGAACATGACGTAAATGCATCTCCGTACTAGATTGCTAAATTTTTTATTTTATTTTTATATTATTTTAATTTTATTTGTTTATTTATTTCATTTTTTTGTTTCAAATTTTGTTTATGTAGTATTTCGATTGGTACGGCCCAAGTTTCGAATTGGACATAAGCAAAGGCCTTCGGCGGGACGAAAACAGTCCCGAGTACATCCGCATCCTTTTACAGCAAGTTTTGGGTATGTTTGTCTGTTCAGTGTTAAAACAGATCACCGTGTGTGTGTGTGTATTTCAAGCCTAAATTTAGTTACAAGAGAGTTGAAATATTTTCGGCATGCCCTTGACTCCTCACTCCTTCCATCGCGGCTCGGTGACACACACACACGCACAGGAATTATATAAATAGACGGATATATGAAATTCATGTAATACCTAAGAACTCCCTTCCACTTCTTCTTTCTCTTGGCAGGCAACCTGAAGCTGATCTCTAGCGAGTCGTGAACGTCTCGGACCATGAGAATCCCCCTTAGCCATTATTGGAATTTTTTAGAAGTTTTCCCATAATCAGCATTTTACATAAGCATAGCTAGATGACAATTGAACGATGACGCCAACTATTTTATAGATTAGCCACTATCGAATATCTGGTGTCACAATATTTAGACAACGTTCCTTACCTTTTCATATTTGTTTTAGTTTGCGGATCTCAATTTGATGCATTTACAGATGTGTGTTCACTGAAACAATAAGGGATTTGACAGACAGCGATAATCAAGTGGAATTGCGTGGATGTATTTAAGACCAAGCCTACCTCATCGTTGACATATGAATCCGAAAATGGACATGTGCGTTGGCTAACTGTTGTTGAAATCATCCACCTACGCTATTGTTGCCTAGGACGTTGGATTTGATAAAACGTGAAACGAAGAGAGCAAAGGGCGAGGATTCAGGTCGGTTTTCCCGACTTTCACATGAGATCATCGCCGTACATGCCATCGTTTATAAGTATTATTTTTCTTGCTCAGTAGCACCCCCAGAGTAGATAAAAAGAAACGAAAGTCCAAAACCAAGTAATAAACAACTAATCTTTTTCGATCTATCAGAACGACGGTAGGCCTAAAAACCGTTACTTAATTTAGTCATTTCTGAAACTGAGTATTTCCTTTAAAAATTAGTGGTGTTAACAGGTGAATTGTGGGTGAATTACTTTCTAGAAATGTCATTTATTAGAAAATTTTTCGTGTTTTGATAAAAGTCAAATAAATCGAAATAAATTCGCAAGCGAAAACGATGCCATCTATCGATGGAAACGTAAACTTGCAGCGAAAAGCAACGACCACGAGTATCTTAAGGGGGAAGGGGGGGATGTTCGGCGCCACCACGAAGGTTTTGCCTCAGAGCCAGTCGATCGGTGGTTGACGTGAGACCTGTCTCTACGTCCCATCTTGCTTGCTACGAGACCTGATTGGGAATATTAAATTGGATTCCTCTGCGTTTGAGGGGGAATCAACATCGAACAACGACTTTGGCGTATAAATACAGCGGGGCTCATCGACGTTGCAAAAATATTTTTTAAATTGCTGTTCTACCTTTCTACTAGAAGTGGAAAATTGAATTCGTCTGCTTTTGAGAAGTTGTGTATCTTGTGCTAGATTCCGCCATTGTGGTGTGTATGTGTGTGTGTATGTGGGGGTCCGAACTACCGTGTGGGGATTTCTTAAAAGCCACTCGTCTTCCTTGTTGTTGGCCACCGTGTGGTATCTCCATATCGAGTTCGAGTTTGAAGAAGAAGTTGAAAGGAAACAAAAGCCAGAAGGTAAATATATGCGAGAGTACGAGACGAACGATGTAGATAGCATGATAATCTTGATCGTATCGAATATGAGTCATCGTTCGTCCTGTGTTGACATTGAAACGCTGCAATTGGATGAGGTTACCAATTTCACGCTCTTTTTTCCCCCTTTCGGTTGGAGAACGTTTATTGGCTTGTGACGTCACTCGAAACGAACAAAAGTTGAATGAATTGTGTTGTGGTTTTTCACTTGTGAAAGAGAAAGAAATATTTTCCAAGATAGTGAAACGAAAAGAAGGAAGAAGAAGGAAAGGGGAAGGCTGAGGGGGAGGGTTTTTTTTCTCTGAGTGGGGTTGGCTTTTGTGGGTGGTGGTGAGTCACGGCCCGGATTGTTGGCGTGAGTCATCGGCTACACACACAGCTGTGTGTGAAGAGCGAGAGAGCGCGGCGCAATGGCCACGGCGCAGATTATGTCAGTTGTATTTTATTTTATTTTGGAAGGAGAGTGTGAATATTAAACATACTAATACGTAAAAAGAGAGAAGGAAAAAAAAAATGGACCAAAAACAAGAATGGGGTCCTCTGATTCCATGTCGAGGTCGTTTGACACTCACTCACACGCAGACGACCTTGCGCTCTCCGTCACAAAATGGTGGCACGGCCCTCTGCATTTGGGAGAACAAGTTTTTTTTTATATATAATTTTTTATCTTACATTTTTTGTTTTCGTGTCGAATGAAACGTATAGTTTGGGTTTTGTTTATTTTGGATGCGTTTCTAACGGCTCGTGTTATCGGTGATTCCTTCCCTCCCGCAGGGGCATCGACAACACAACAACAAAAATTCATTTCAGACGCCCTTTAAAAACTTCTTTTGAATAAATTTGTGATGGCGATTTTTGTGTGTACAACAAACATTTTGCTTTCTATTTTCGCGTATAATCGCTCGTAAATTTCGCCCACTTGCTGCACGTTGCCGACTTTGTAAGACACACGCACATTTTTACAACCGATTTCAGCGGTCAAGTGGTTCGTTTGCTTATGTGTCACCCAAACGAAACAGGCAATAAAACAAAAAAAAAAAAAAGGCGAAACAGAGAGATCCTTCATTTGGCTCGATGTTGATGATGACGGGAGTGTGCAACGCCATGACGGCGATGATGACGCATCACACCAAAAATGAATCTCAATTTTTCCTTTTTGGCTATCAAGAGGTGTGCCGCTGAACCGACATCCGCACAACAGTTTTATGCAGTCGCAAAAAAAAAACGATTTTTTTTCTTTTCTGGTATTTTCTTTGGCTATTTCCTTCCTTTTTATCCACTGGCACGATCTCCGAATGACGTCACAAACCTTTGAGGTCCATGTTCTTTTTGGTTTGGGTGAAGTTCGCAGCTCCCGAAACAGCTGACGTGATACAGCTGTCGTGCATTGCGGAAGAGAGTCGAGCATTTTCATTGCCCATAGGCCCTTTTTTTCTCTCTCTCTCTCTTTTCCATCTAACATCATTAAGAGCCTAGCGACCAATCATTTTTGTTTATTTTCATTCCGATTGGGAGGTGAGTGAATCTTCCGTGTGTCGAGAAAAATTGTTCACGCGTGCAAGCCGCGCGGTTTACGTTTTGGAACGTTGTTGTAGTCGGTTATAGTCGAGTAAGTAGGTGGTCGGTTTTAGCTGATGGGGCTGACGTTTGTCCGCCGTCTATTTTAGGATCCCGTCCGTCTTTTTAGTGAGAGAGACCTCCTCTGAGTTTTTCTGCTCGAGCAAAAAGCGAGAGCTGCTGATTCATCATTTTTGCCTGTCCACTTGATTAAAGAGCGCAAATTTGCCTTTTCTTCTTTCTGAAACGTCGACATGCAAAATGGATGGAACTTGCGCGTTTCGGGTGTACTCTAATGAAACACCTGCTGTTTGGCGTCATCCAACAGATTAACGAGTTATTCACACACACACACACACACACACACAAGAAAGAATGCGCCATTTTTCGTGAGCTTTTGTTTCAAGTGTGTCGTGACTCGAGAATGTTCCATGAAATCACTGTTTTCTCCGTCTGCTTTATTTGGGGGATGACGTGATGTCGGCCAAAATGGGCACGACAAGAAATAAAGGAAAAGGTGTTGTCCTTTTTATTTTTGCAAATCTATTGCGGGGCAAGAGAAATAAATGCTTAACCATTTTTCTTTTTTCTTTTGTTTCTGTGTGCGTTTCTCTTCCCAATTGGGTGCGCAGATGTGGAAACGGACGGTTCGCATGCGGACGGATTCCAATACGGCGAATGGGCACAAATGACCTTCATCTCTACCTGAAACGCCAGGAGATCCTATTCCGTGTCTCTTGAAGCGAAGAGCGAGGAGCTGGATTAGCCGTTTGGGGAAATCAAAAGAATTAAACTCAGAAATACGTAAAAAAAAAAAAAAAAAATCCAAATTGGGATATCACGGAAACACCTCCACCCCATAGAAAGAAAAAATAAAAAATAAAAGAAAGAAAGATCATCTTGTCGCCCTCTTGTTTGTGTTGGCTGAGACATGGCCAGCAAAGAGAATGCCGTGGCCCTGGTCAACCCACATCAACTGGCCTCGGTGATCCGCAGCAGCCGCTTAGACAAGGTCAGCATAATAATAACCTTTTTACCAATTCAGAAAATGTTATTCAAGAATTTATTTTATTAAATTTTTTTTTTGTTTTTTTGGAAGTGCATTTTCTTGGAAATTGTCAAGGGATCAATGAATTTAATTGACATTTTTTTTGTTCAATGGTTTATCAGGTGTTGATTGTCGATAGCCGGAGCTTCTTCGAGTACAACGATCGTCACATCCAAGGCGCCGTCAATGTCTGCTGCTCCAAATTGGTCAAACGAAGACTTCAGCAAGACAAGGTATTTTTTTTTTCGATTTTCTTGGCTGAAAATTTAAAAATGTTTGTCTTATTCCATTTGCCTGCGAACGCGCCAAATTTGGTTCTACGCCATAAGATAGGAAAAGAAAGAAAAAAAAAAATAAATAAAAATTCCATTGCCCTTAGACGGTGGATGCGACACGAAAGAAAATTTCGCGTCCCGTTTTAAAAGACAACTTTCCAGTATTGCCATCTAACGGTGCATTTTGTCACGACAGGTTTGTGTTCGTGATTTCCTGCAGCAAAATTGTCGTTTGGATCGGGGACTGATCGAATACGAGAACGGCGACGTCATCGTCTACGATCAGTCATCCATCAGCCCAGAATCGGTCAACCCAGACTCGTTCCTTCACCTCCTCCTGCACAAATTGGTTCACGTTTTTAGGCAAGTGTTTCTCCTTTCGGGCGGATTCCTCAAGTTCCAGGCGTGCTATGGAGATTTTTGCGAAGACAAATCGCGATTATTGCGATCCTCGTCGTCAACGTTACACAACATGACGTCACTGTCGCAACCGTGTTTGCCCATCACCAACGTCGGACCCACCAGGATCCTTTCTTTCCTCTACCTGGGATCACAGCAGGACGCTCATAATCAGGAACTTCTTTCGGTATTTCAATAAAACCCAATTTTTTTTTTTTTTATTAAACATAATAATTAAAAAAAAAATTAAAAATAAAAGGATTTCAATATCACGTACGAAGTGAACGTGAGTACAAACTGCCCGAAACCGGATTTCATCCAAGATAGCCGCTTTCTCCGGTTGCCCGTCAATGATTCCTACGGCGAAAAATTGTTACCGTATTTCGTCCGCGCTACTCAGTTTATCGGTGCGTTTAATCCCGTTATAATTTCTTTTCAAAAGTATCTTTTATCTAATGCATTGATGCTTTTTAAAATTTGAAAACACAAAATTCAACAACAACAACAACAATAAAAAAAATTTAGATAAAGTCCGCGAAACGAACGGTTCGGTGTTGGTCCACTGCCTGGCGGGCATTTCCCGCTCACCGACGGTGGCCATCGCTTACGTCATGCGCCATTTACAGATGACATTTGACGACGCGTTCCGCTACGTCAAATCGAAACGATCCTCCATTTCGCCAAATTTCAATTTTCTCGGTCAGTTGCTGGAATACGAGCGACAACTGAGGGAGGAGGAGGTGCTCGATTCGAGTGTCGGTGACGTCACCAATTGTTTACAACCGTCATGCCAAGCGACAGCCGTTTCTTCGCCGCGTTGTCCCGCCACGACGACGACGACTGCCACGAGTCCAGCGCCGGGCAGGGAGCGATGTCTATCGCGTTCCATCTCTCTCTCGTTGTCGCTGAAATCGCCCGGCTTGGAAACGGTGCCGCACAGTTGCAGTCCCAGTCCATCGTCATCCGATCATCTCCTCAAAACTCCGTTCGGTTTCGCTGGATTGGCCGTCGATGAAGTCGACGGATCATCCAAAAGTCGCCCCATTTTGACGGCTGATCTCTCACCCACTGCGGCCCTGGCACGGCTCTCCTTTGAGGCGTACGAAGCTGCCGCTGCTGCTGCCGCCGCTGCGGCTGAGCGGATGCCTTCGCCCGTCGAGTCGGAAATCAAAGAATCTTCCTCGTCGTATTTGGTGGTCTCTAGACGGAAGCACCACACGCGAGAAGAGATTTACCGATCGCTGCGCCAGCGGATGTCGAGCACGACGAGCAGCAGCAGCAGCACGGAAATGAGTCATAGTTATTACAGTAGCAAACAAAAGACGGAAACGACGAGCAGTCGATCCTCGTCGTCGATGGTTTTGACCGTCAGTCAAAGCCAAAGGGTTCAGTCGTCCAGTCCGTTGTCACCGGCAACGCCGAGTTCAGCGGCCACCACCAATCAACGCAATCATCGATGGAAACCCACTGCGGTTAGCAATCCGTTGGCGACTGCCTCTGCCAATGCGTCCCCGTCGTCGCATTGTTCGGAAATTTCGGTGCACATTGAAGGATCGAAGGCCGGCCAGCAGGAAAAAATTGAAACTGAACGTGTCGAAGAGGAAAGTGAACAGGTCGACGATGAATGCGAACCGATCGAAATCCGCCGACGTGGCGCGGGTTTTCCTCGTCCGCATTCGGATATCGGCGGAGGTTACCTCCGCCACATCCACCATCCGCTTCAGCACACGCGTTCGGTGCCGAGACGGACGAGTTACGCACCCAGCGAGGCTTCATATTCGTCCATCTCGGACGATATGCTCTTGTCACCGACACCTTCGTCGCCTCCCCCTCCGTCCAGCAGTAGCAGTTGCAGTAGTCACCACTTGATGGCTGGCCTCCTCAGCCCGCAGGGCAACCCGTGTAGCAATAGCAGTAGCGGCAATTGGGGCGGCGTCGTCAGTCCCGGCCTGTACGCCCGTTCCGATTCGGTCACCACTTCCGGATTGGGATCGGAAATATCCGACAGTGAGATGGGCCAATCGCGAGCCGATTTGGATGCGTTGAGTCTTTGCAGTGGAATGAGCGGCACTGTGCGATCCGGCGTCGGTGGCGGCGGAAGCATCGCCGGATCGGGTTTCCTCGAATCGGAAACGGATTTCGCTTCATTACCGCCCGACGATGGAGTCTTTACCGAGCTTTTTTCTCCTCCTCCTGCACGACTTCAACCTCCTCCTCCTCCCCGGGGTGGATCGTCGCGGCCTTCACGTCCGTCCTCTCTTTTGGGTAAATGATCATTTTTCTCTTTCATTTTTCGATTTGATTTAGAAATAATTTTTGATTGTATTACATAAAATCGACGTACAGGGATCATTCCGGCTCGTGATTTGGAATGGAAGCCGTCACCGAGTAGTAGCAGTTGTTCAGATTGGATGATGACGTCACTTGATTCATCGCCCACGTCTTGCAATCGATTTCCGTTACTTCGCAAAGCACGTCCCACTTCGCTGTTGAATCCGATCGATCCTTCGGCACCTTGTGAAGCACCGGGAACATTGGGAGATTTAGCAACATCTGCGAACCCTTCTTCCGGCCAAGATTCTGCCACACGACCTGGTAAGCGTTTAACACGTACGAAACGTAACATAATGAGACTCTTTCGTATTTTTTTCTAGTTTAACGTTGCTAATATTTTAGGTGAAGACGATTTATTGCCAGACAGCGCCACGGTATTCCAGTTGTGGCGACAGCGAGAAGCTGCCATGGAACAGCAATTAGTAGACAGGTAAAATAGTTCAGTTGGTTTCATTAGTTGTTCATTCGTTGTTGTAGGCTTAAAAAAAAATGTGGATTGATTTTTAAAAAGTAGAAACAAATTTGAATAAAAAACAAAAGGAATTTTTATTGAAAAAATTGTGAATATTATTAGGTCGATCGCAAAAAGACGCAGTCCCTCCATCTGATGACTTCAGTTCACCCCTCAGTTCCTCTTATATTTAAAGAAAATTCATCCCCTTTTTGTTTGCCTTAAATTCCGCTGTCCCTTTCCCGCAAATTGGCTGTGATATGAAAAAAAACCCCACTTTTTAATCAGTTCTGAAAACAAGGAGAAAATACAGCCACACACAAACGTTGACAAGATTGAAAATGACATTTTTTAAAGAAGAGGTTAGGTTAGGTTTTATACTCGCATGTTCACTTCCAAACATTCTGCGTGTGTCGATTCGTCGTGAATGACTTGACAAAGTTTAACAAAAGATCGTCTCGTGTTGGAAGAAACTAAAAACGCACGATTCATTCTGTCGTTCACACCGATTAAGTTCCAGGCTAACTTTTCCCATCTTCATTTATGTTCTTTTCAATTTCCTTCCACTGGTTATTTTAAAAACAAAAAGAAATCTCTTTGAAACACAGGTCCAGTGAATCAAGCAATTCGTTATCAGTCCGTCGCCGTAGCAGCAAAGATATCACATCCGCCAGCCGGCTGCAACATCCGTCTGTGGTTCCCGAGTGTAGTAGCAGCAGCAGCAGCACCACCAGTAGTACCAGTAATACTTCAACTACTTCAGTGTCGAGTAAACGTAAAAGCAGTTCGGAGATCCCTCGTGATGGGGCCGGATTCGATGGATTGACTGTAGGACCTGATGGAGGATCGCCGCCGGCTGTTGTTGAGAAACGCCGATCTGGAACTCGAGGTCCGTTTATTCGCATTTCAATGGCGCGGTGATGGGACACTCTTACAAACACACAAAACACATTCTTTTTTTTTTTAACTAGTATCAATTTCTTCAGCATTTTTTAAACATGGCTTTTGGGTTAAGACTTTTGTTTTGTTGCTAAAAAAAAAACAAACTACTACTGCCAAACACTAACACATAAAACAAAAGCAAATGTGTAAAGTTCATTTCAATTGCTAGGTGCACGCCATCTAGCTGTCAAAAGTAGAGAAAAAAGGACTTGGAAATATCAATCAGATTTTGAAGAGAAAATTTAGCGAAATTAGTTGATGGAAGAACAGAGCCAGTGATGTTGTCGATGAAATAGAAGAAGTAATAGGACAATTGGGTTGTGAATCAATTAACACACCGTTTCTGTGTCATTATCGAAATGTGTTCATATGTTTCATTTGTTAATTTCGTTCAAGCCAAGTACTAACGAACACGTAACATACCTTCGTCCACACACTTTTTGTTGTTGTTTCTGTATGTATGGTTTGTTTTGTTCGTTCAATGGAGAGATTTAACACCAAAATTTGTAAATTAAGTTTTTTGGTTCTTTGGGGCCGTGAAGTTTTCGTTGTCGAATTTTTTCTTTTAAGTTTTATGATCATCGTATCTCCGTGTGTGTGTGTTCTTGTGTATCGTTTTGTAAAAGAAGAAAAAGTGGAAAGAAATAACAGGGTTTTGTTGTTGCATACCAACTGAACTGGTGGTTTGAAAAAAAAAAAAAAAAAAATCATTCGATCCAAAACAAAACACGAAATTTGCTCTCGCTCTTCTGGGTGGCTTCTTCCTATCTTTCTTGTTTGTTCTTCCGTTCCGGTTAATGGAGGTAATTTCTTTTTCATTTTGTTTCTTATTTGGGCTTTTGGCTTCTGCTTTTTTTGTACACATCACATGTTTCATCTTACTTCTTGTTAAGTTCATTTGTGTGAAAAATTTCAAATTTTGGATTTGTTTTTGTTTGTTGTTGTAGAAGCCGGAGAGTTGTTTATGATGGATGGACTTTACCGCTTCAAAAGCTGCCCGGACATTGTGGATCAGATGAAAAACGACCAATACGATGGCCAACTACCAAAGAGCATCCATTTGGAATTGACATTAAGTAAAAATAGCGACACGAGTAGTAGCAACGGCATCAGTCAGCACAGTGTAGTGCAATTGAGAGTCGCCCGATCACGCCGCGACAGTCAAACGCAGCGCTATTCATGTGGAGCACTAGACGGCAATTTTTTGGTTGCCACCAATAGTAATTCCCGAGATGCATTAACTAACTGTTCACCCAATTCAGCCTCGCCGTTAGGTTGTGGCTCTGAACATAATAGCAATACCAGTCTGAACTGCTTTTCTGTTATTGAAGTGTCATAGAATTGTGTTATCTAAATAATTTTATAGGGTCTGATTTATATTAGTTTTACACCGCGGGGCTTGCAATGTCACATAATTTCCCCTTAAAGCCCACCTAACAGGCTGAAACTGATTGATACTTTTACTTGAATTTTTTGTCAACAATGGGTCAAAGATCCACAATATTGTTTGTGCAATGGTCATTACTATTTGTGGTACCACATTTTGTTCATCACTGGAATGGTGTTTCAAAAATATAATTATTCTTGTCACTTTTCTGAAGTAGTTTGTTGCCTAACTAAATTTACCTAATACTTGTCTTGGATAAACCAAATATGTTACGAAACTGAAAACTCAGATATGTTTGTAGCATGTTACTTTTCTCAGTCAGCACATCAAGACAAGATGTACACAAATCAAGGTTTCCAGATGAATGTAGAAAATAAACGTTAGAATACATATGGGAATGAATTCTCGCCATATGATGCAGGATAATTAATCATCTACACTGCCAGCGGCATTTTGGATGAGGGTTATATTGTCTCCTTTCAACAGCACCCGACCTATAATTTTTTAAAAATGTTTGGAAACAAGAAATCTCTATGCATATGCTTCACCATTACCGATTTGTTTCCTAACGTTTGTTTTGACGTAGACTTCTTCTGCATCATCCAGGACAATGTTCATGTACTCATCAAATCCAACAATATGACCTTCCATATGCATGTTTACGTTTTCATAAAGCCAAATGTCCACTCGTGATCTTGTTTGCAAGTATCTGAAAATCAAGTTCTTGAAAAGGAACAAACGGCACACGTGCCTTGATCAGAAACTTCCCTTTCGTTCTCATACAGCAAGAATAAGAATGAAGAAAACTTACGATCGGTTGGACCATCACTTTCTGGACTTTTGGTGCTCTGGCTGCCATTTTTTTTTTTTTACGTTGATAAACTAATAGTTCCAGTCGAAGTATTAACACAATAAGTTTTCCAAATTACTTGTTTGAGTTTTTGCTTGACAGTGTTCAAGAAAACGAACACAGACGCTCAATCGCCAGCGCCGTTGCCATACAAGGCATATTTTCTCTCGAGACTTTAAAAATGAAACTCGATTTTGTGAATGTAGATGGCGTTAATATAAAAATTTTTCAAACATCACCTCGAACTCAATCTTGTCTCTCTGACGCAAGACGCTACGGAACGCCGTTTGACCCATATTTTACTAGGGGCCCTCACTCAGTTCAGGAAGTTCCCGATAGGGTCCGGCCAGGTCGCCACTTCGCCATCGAATCTCGGAAACCGTTTGTTCTTCCGGCAAAACTGACTCCGTATCCATGTACTATGAAGCGAGCGGTGATCATCCCCGCCTTCATCCCGCCTTCCCACTTCTTGGTGAAAATCACACGGCATATTACGGAACGCCAAATTACCCCCTAAAAATTCAGCACCTCGGCTAGGGCCATTTATTTTTTTTCGCAGAAAATAATCATCATCCACCAACGCCATCTAGCAGTCACGGTATGCACCGTTTTGAAATCCCACCCGCTGGAGGAGGAGATAAATCACTATCGATTCCTATAACCATTTCCAACAATTAATATCGATTTTATCGTGCCCGTGGCAGATACAGGTGAATGTCTCTGTGATAATAAATGTTTTTGTTTGGAGAAGTAGGGCCATCAAATCGTGATCGGTTTGGAGATCCTCATTCACAGAGATTTGCCCGGCACTAACCGGAGTGAATATGCGACACTTAGGACACTTAATGTGGTTTCAATCGACTAGATTCTAAATGACACAAAAATATACATGAGTACAATCATCGGACATCACAGGCATACTCATAACATTAGGTTTTATACGTTGAATGCACGTGTGCGCATACAAAAAAGAAAAAGAAAAAACAATACAAGAGAGAAACGTGACTTACAACGCAACACTCCAGACAGCGGCGTCCATTTCAACGGCGCCATAAACTGGTATGTTATTGCAACAAGCGAGATAAACAGTATTGAAAACCAGTCATTGATAAACGTTTAGAAAACAAAAACTAATTTATTATCACTGAGACATTCACCTGTATCTGCACTGGCACGATAAAATCGATATTAATTGTTGGAAATGGTTGTAGAGATCGATAGTGATTCAGCTCCTCCTTCGGTGGGTGGGATTTCAAAAAGGTGCGTATTGTGGCCGCTAGATGGCGTTGGTGGATGGTGATTATTTTCTGCGAAAAAAAATAAATGGCCCTAGCCGAGGTGCTGAATTTTTAGGGGGTAATTTGGCTTTCCGTAATAACAGCCGTTTTAAAAATTAACGAAAACAGTGCTGTTAGCGCACCAACTTAATTATGGTTTTTAACGTTTAATTCAAAAACTATAAGACCAAAAGAAAAATAAACCAGATTTTTACGGAACGCCAAATTACCCCCTAAAATTTCAGCACCTCGGCTAGGGCCATTTTTTTTTTTTTCGCAGAAAATAATCACCATCCACCAACGCCATCTAGCGACCACGATACGCACCTTTATGAAATCCCCACTGGAGGAGGAGCTGAATCACTATCGATCTCTACAACCATTTCCAACAATTAATATCGATTTTATCGTGCCAGTGCAGATACAGGTGAATATCTCTGTGATAATAAATTTGTTTTTGTTTTCTAAACGTTCATCAATTACAGGTTTTCAATACTGTTTATCTCGCTTGTTGCAATAACATACCAGTTTATCTCGCGTTGAAATGGACGACGCTGTCTGGAGTGTTGCGTTGTAAGTCACGTTTCTCTTTTGTATTGTTTTTTTCTTTTTCTTTTTTGTATGCGCACACGTGCATTCTACGTATAAAACCTAATGTTATGATTATGCCTGTGATGTCCGATGATTTTACTCATGTATATTTTTGTGTCATTTAGAATTTGGTCGATTAAAACCGCATTAAGTGTCCTCAGTGTCGCAGATTCACTCCGGTTAGTGCCGGGCAAATCTCTGTGAATGATGATCTCCAAACCGATCACGATTTGATGGCCCTACTTCTGCAAACAAAAACAAATTTATTATCACAGAGACATTCACCTGTATCTGCCACTGGCACGATAAAATTGATATTAATTGTTTGAAATGGTTATAGGAATCGATAGTGATTTATCTCCTCCTCCAGTGGGTGGGATTTCAAAAAGGTACGTACCGTGACCGCTAGATGGCGTTGGTGGATGGTGATTATTTTCTGCAAAAAAAAATAAATGGCCCTAGCCGAGGTGCTGAAATTTTAGGGGGTAATTTGGCGTTCCGTAGATTTTCGTGATTTTTATTGAATTCTGAATCGAAATCATGTATTTTAAGCAAAATTTGAAATTTGGCCAAAAATGAAAAAGTGGGAAACCTTCCCACTTTTGTCAAAATCGGCAAAAAACGACATCTCTCGAAATTCTCCAAAAACCACACGGCATATTCGAAATTTGAACGCTGATTTCGATTTAGCCATTGGTTTTCTCGTTAAAACAGCCGTTTTAAAAATTACTGAAAACATTGCGGTTAGCGCACCAACTTAACGTTTAATTCAAAAACTATAAGACCAATAGAAAAATAAGCCAAATTACGTGATTTTCATTGAATTCTGAATCGAAATCATGTATTTTAAGCAAAATTTGAAATTTGGCCAAAAATGAAAAAGTGGGAAGGGTATAGCCTTCTCACTTTTGTCAAAATCGGCAAAAAACGACATCTCTCGAAATTCTCCAAAAATCACACGGCATATTTGAAATTGAACGCTGATTTCGATTTAGCCATTGATTTTCTCGTTAAACCAGCCGTTTTAAAAATTAACGAAAACAGTGCTGTTAGCGCACCAACTTAATTATGGTTTTTAACGTTTTATTCAAAAACTATAAGACTAATAGAAAAATAAACCAGATTTTCGTGATTTTCATTGAATTCTGAATCGAAATCATGTATTTTAAGCAAAATTTAAAATTTGGCCAAAAATGAAAAAGTGGGAAGGGTATAGCCTTCTCACTTTTGTCAAAATCGGCAAAAAACAACATCTCTCGAAATTCTTCAAAAATCACACGGCATATTTGAAATTGAACGCTGATTTCGATTTAGCCATTGGTTTTCTCGTTAAACCAGCCGTTTTAAAAATTAACGAAAACAGTGCTGTTAGCGCACCGACTTAATTATGGTTTTTAACGTTTAATTCAAAAACTATAAGACCAATAGAAAAATTAGCCAAATTACGTGATTTTCATTGAATTCTGAATCGAAATCATGTATTTTAAGCAAAATTTGAAATTTGGCCAAAAATGAAAAAGTGGGAAGGGTATAGCCTTCTCACTTTTGTCAAAATCGGCAAAAAACGACATCTCTCGAAATTCTCCAAAAATCACACGGCATATTAGAAATTGAACGCTGATTTCGATTTAGCCATTGGTTTTCTCGTTAAACCAGCCGTTTTAAAAATTAACGAAAACAGTGCTGTTAGCGCACCAACTTAATTATGGTTTTTAACGTTTAATTCAAAAACTATAAGACCAATAGAAAAATAAGCCAAATTACGTGATTTTCATTGAATTCTGAATCGAAATCATGTATTTTAAGCAAAATTTGAAATTTGGCCAAAAATGAAAAAGTGGGAAGGGTATAGCCTTCTCACTTTTGTCAAAATCGGCAAAAAACGACATCTCTCGAAATTCTCCAAAAATCACACAGCATATTTGAAATTGAACGCTGATTTCGATTTAGCCATTGGTTTTCTCGTTAAACCAGCCGTTTTAAAAATTAAAGAAAACAGTGCTGTTAGCGCACCAACTTAATTATGGTTTTTAACGTTTAATTCAAAAACTATACGACCAATAGAAAAACAAGCCAAATTACGTGATTTTCATTTAATTCTGAATCGAAATCATGTATTTTAAGCAAAATTTGAAATTTGGCCAAAAATGAAAAAGTGGGAAGGGTATAGCCTTCTCACTTTTGTCAAAATCGGCAAAAAACGACATCTCTCGAAATTCTCCCAAAATCACACGGCATATTTGAAATTGAACGCTGATTTCGATTTAGCCATTGGTTTTCTCGTTAAACCAGCCGTTTTAAAAATTAACGAAAACAGTGCTGTTAGCGCATCGACTTAATTATGGTTTTTAACGTTTAATTCAAAAACTATAAGACCAATAGAAAAATAAGCCAAATTACGTGATTTTCATTGAATTCTGAATCGAAATCATGTATTTTAAGCAAAATTTGAAATTTGGCCAAAAATGAAAAAGTGGGAAGGGTATAGCCTTCCCACTTTTGTCAAAATCGGCAAAAAACGACATCTCTCGAAATTCTCCAAAAACCACACGGCATATTCGAAATTGAACGCTTATTTCGATTTAGCCATTGGTTTTCTCGTTAAAACAGCCGTTTTAAAAATTAACGAAAACAGTGCTGTTAGCGCACCAACTTAATTATGGTTTTTAACTTTTAATTCAAAAACTATAAGACCAATAGAAAAATAAACCAAATTATGTGATTTTCATTGAATTCTGAATCGAAATCATGTATTTTAAGCAAAATTTGAAATTTGGCCAAAAATGAAAAAGTTGGAAGGGTATAGCCTTCTCACTTTTGTCAAAATCGGCAAAAAACGACGTCTCTCGAAATTCTCCAAAAATCACACGGCATATTCGAAATTGAACGCTTATTTCGATTTAGCCATTGGTTTTCTCGTTAAACCAGCCGTTTTAAAAATTAACGAAAACAGTGCTGTTAGCGCACCGACTTAATTATGGTTTTTAACGTTTAATTCAAAAACTATAAGACCAATAGAAAAATAAGCCAAATTACGTGATTTTCATTGAATTCTGAATCGAAATCATGTATTTTAAGCAAAATTTGAAATTTGGCCAAAAATGAAAAAGTGGGAAGGGTATAGCCTTCCCACTTTTGTCAAAATCGGCAAAAAACGACATCTCTCGAAATTCTCCAAAAACCACACGGCATATTCGAAATTTGAACGCTGATTTTGATTTAGCCATTGGTTTTCTCGTTAAAACAGCCGTTTTAAAAATTAACGAAAACAGTGCTGTTAGCGCACCAACTTAATTATGGTTTTTAACGTTTAATTCAAAAACTATAAGACTAATAGAAAAATAAACCAGATTTTCGTGATTTTCATTGAATTCTGAATCGAAATCATGTATTTTAAGCAAAATTTGAAATTTGGCCAAAAATGAAAAAGTGGGAAGGGTATAGCCTTCTCACTTTTGTCAAAATCGGCAAAAAACGACATCTCTCGAAATTCTCCCAAAATCACACGGCATATTTGAAATTGAACGCTGATTTCGATTTAGCCATTGGTTTTCTCGTTAAACCAGCCGTTTTTAAAATTAACGAAAACAGTGCTGTTAGCGCACCAACTTAATTATGGTTTTTAACGTTTAATTCAAAAACTATGAGACCAATAGAAAAATAAGCCAAATTACGTGATTTTCATTGAATTCTGAATCGAAATCATGTATTTTAAGCAAAATTTGAAATTTGGCCAAAAATGAAAAAGTGGGAAGGGTATAGCCTTCCCACTTTTGTCAAAATCGGCAAAAAACGACATCTCTCGAAATTCTCCAAAAACCACACGGCATATTCGAAATTTGAACGCTGATTTCGATTTAGCCATTGGTTTTCTCGTTAAAACAGCCGTTTTAAAAATTAACGAAAACAGTGCTGTTAGCGCACCAACTTAATTATGGTTTTTAACGTTTTATTCAAAAACTATAAGACTAATAGAAAAATAAACCAGATTTTCGTGATTTTCATTGAATTCTGAATCGAAATCATGTATTTTAAGCAAAATTTGAAATTTGGCCAAAAATGAAAAAGTGGGAAGGGTATAGCCTTCTCACTTTTGTCAAAATCGGCAAAAAACGACATCTCTCGAAATTCTCCAAAAACCACACGGCATATTCGAAATTTGAACGCTGATTTCGATTTAGCCATTGGTTTTCTCGTTAAACCAGCCGTTTTAAAAATTACTTAAAACAGTGCTGTTAGCGCACCAACTTAACGTTTAATTCAAAAACTATAAGACCAATAGAAAAATAAGCCAAATTACGTGATTTTCATTGAATTCTGAATCGAAATCATGTATTTTAAGCAAAATTTGAAATTTGGCCAAAAATGAAAAAGTGGGAAGGGTATAGCCTTCTCACTTTTGTCAAAATCGGCAAAAAACGACATCTCTCGAAATTCTCCAAAAACCACACGGCATATTCGAAATTTGAACGCTGATTTCGATTTAGCCATTGGTTTTCTCGTTAAACCAGCCGTTTTAAAAATTACTGAAAACAGTGCTGTTAGCGCACCAACTTAACGTTTAATTCAAAAACTATAAGACCAATAGAAAAATAAGCCAAATTACGTGATTTTCATTGAATTCTGAATCGAAATCATGTATTTTAAGCAAAATTTGAAATTTGGCCAAAAATGAAAAAGTGGGAAGGGTATAGCCTTCTCACTTTTGTCAAAATCGGCAAAAAACGACATCTCTCGAAATTCTCCCAAAATCACACGGCATATTTGAAATTGAACGCTGATTTCGATTTAGCCATTGGTTTTCTCGTTAAACCAGCCGTTTTAAAAATTAACGAAAACAGTGCTGTTAGCGCACCGACTTAATTATGGTTTTTAACGTTTAATTCAAAAACTATAAGACCAATAGAAAAATAAGCCAAATTACGTGATTTTCATTGAATTCTGAATCGAAATCATGTATTTTAAGCAAAATTTGAAATTTGGCCAAAAATGAAAAAGTGGGAAGGGTAAAGCCTTCTCACTTTTGTCAAAATCGGCAAAAAACGACATCTCTCGAAATTCTCCAAAAACCACACGGCATATTCGAAATTTGAACGCTGATTTCGATTTAGCCATTGGTTTTCTCTTTAAACCAGCCGTTTTAAAAATTAACGAAAACAGTGCTGTTAGCGCACCAACTTAATTATGGTTTTTAACGTTTAATTCAAAAACTATAAGACCAATAGAAAAATAAGCCAAATTACGTGATTTTCATTGAATTCTGAATCGAAATCATGTATTTTAAGCAAAATTTGAAATTTGGCCAAAAATGAAAAAGTGGGAAGGGTATAGCCTTCTCACTTTTGTCAAAATCGGCAAAAAACGACATCTCTCGAAATTCTCCAAAAACCACACGGCATATTCGAAATTTGAACGCTGATTTCGATTTAGCCATTGGTTTTCTCGTTAAACCAGCCGTTTTAAAAATTACTGAAAACAGTGCTGCTAGCGCACCAATTTAACGTTTAATTCAAAAACTATAAGACCAATAGAAAAATAAGCCAAATTACGTGATTTTCATTGAATTCTGAATCGAAATCATGTATTTTAAGCAAAATTTGAAATTTGGCCAAAAATGAAAAAGTGGGAAGGGTATATATAGCCTTCTCACTTTTGTCAAAATCGGCAAAAAACGACATCTCTCGAAATTCTCCAAAAACCACACGGCATATTCGAAATTTGAACGCTGATTTCGATTTAGCCATTGGTTTTCTCGTTAAAACAGCCGTTTTAAAAATTAACGAAAACAGTGCTGTTAGCGCACCAACTTAATTATGGTTTTTAACGTTTTATTCAAAAACTATAAGACTAATAGAAAAATAAACCAGATTTTCGTGATTTTCATTGAATTCTGAATCGAAATCATGTATTTTAAGCAAAATTTGAAATTTGGCCAAAAATGAAAAAGTGAGAAGGGCCTTCTCACTTTTGTCAAAATCGGCAAAAAACGACATCTCTCGAAATTCTCCAAAAATCACACGGCATATTTGAAATTGAACGCTGATTTCGATTTAGCCATTGGTTTTCTCGTTAAACCAGCCGTTTTAAAAATTAACGAAAACAGTGCTGTTAGCCCACCAACTTAATTATGGTTTCTAACGTTTAATTCAAAAACTACAAGACCAATAGAAAAATAAGCCAAATTAGGTGATTTTCATTGAATTCTGAATCGAAATCATGTATTTTAAGCAAAATTTGAAATTTGGCCAAAAATGAAAAAGTGGGAAGGGTATAGCCTTCTCACTTTTGTCAAAATCGGCAAAAAACGACATCTCTCGAAATTCTCCCAAAATCACACGGCATATTTGAAATTGAACGCTGATTTCGATTTAGCCATTGGTTTTCTCGTTAAACCAGCCGTTTTAAAAATTAACGAAAACAGTGCTGTTAGCGCATCGACTTAATTATGGTTTTTAACGTTTAATTCAAAAACTATAAGACCAATAGAAAAATAAGCCAAATTACGTGATTTTCATTGAATTCTGAATCGAAATCATGTATTTTAAGCAAAATTTGAAATTTGGGCCAAAAATGAAAAAGTGGGAAGGGTATAGCCTTCTCACTTTTGTCAAAATCGGCAAAAAACGACATCTCTCGAAATTCTCCAAAAACCACACGGCATATTCGAAATTTGAACGCTGATTTCGATTTAGCCATTGGTTTTCTCGTTAAACCAGCCGTTTTAAAAATTACTGAAAACAGTGCTGTTAGCGCACCAATTTAACGTTTAATTCAAAAACTATAAGACCAATAGAAAAATAAGCCAAATTACGTGATTTTCATTGAATTCTGAATCGAAATCATGTATTTTAAGCAAAATTTGAAATTTGGCCAAAAATGAAAAAGTGGGAAGGGTATAGCCTTCCCACTTTTGTCAAAATCGGCAAAAAACGACATCTCTCGAAATTCTCCAAAAATCACACGGCATATTTGAAATTGAACGCTGATTTCGATTTAGCCATTGGTTTTCTCGTTAAACCAGCCGTTTTAAAAATTAACGAAAACAGTGCTGTTAGCGCACCAACTTAATTATGGTTTTTAACGTTTAATTCAAAAACTATAAGAACAATTGAAACATAAGACAAATTACGTGATTTTCATTGAATTCTGAATCGAAATCATGTATTTTAAGCAAAATTTGAAATTTGGCCAAAAATGAAAAAGTGGGAAGGGTATAGCCTTCCCACTTTTGTGAAAATCGGCAAAAAACGACATCTGTTTAATATCTTTCATAGCTCAATGGTAGATCTGCCACTGGCACGATAAAATTGATATTAATTGTTGGAAATGGTTATAGGAATCGATAGTGATTCAGCTCCTCCTCCAGTGGGTGGGATTTCAAAAAGGTGCATGCCGTGGCCGCTAGATGGCGTTGGTGGATGGTGATAATTTTCTGCGAAAGAAAATAAATGGCCCTAGCCGAGGTGCTGAAATTTTAGGGGGTAATTTGGCGTTCCGTATTCCGTAGCTCCGGGCTGTTTCGAATCCCTATTTACTCGCGCCATCTGTGAAATAAATGTCGTAAAAAACGGAGTCATCGAGACAGAATCCGTATTGGGAAATTAAGGCAAGTGTCTTCTGCAGCGCAAGATTATCGAAGGATGCGTAGCACGTTTCTGCGAGTTTTATTTGTTTCCGTCTGAAAAACTTTTGAACTGGTGTCTCACACGTTTAGCCGGATGTCATTCGATGTTTTTGTTTGTGCAGAGGGTAGGCTTTTCCCTTTAGAATAACTATCAAGTAATATCAGCAAAAAGAGCTTGTTTGTAAACATTTCATATCGTGAAGATTATTTCCAATCACCGTGCTGTAGTATCAGAAGTAATCTTTGCATTTACTATCGTTGCTCAAGAAATAATTTTATTATGCCCTTTTTAAATTCAATTTTGCAATTTGTAGTGCAAAGCACGGTACACGTAAACTCTAGCAAAACATAATGATGGTTTGAGATTCAAACCTGATGGGCATCATCTACTCCCCTGCCAATTGAAAAATCAAACAAATTATATGTGAAGAATGTCCACAAGTAAAGGACGAACGACATTGCCTAGATATTCCATCTTAGGGATTGCTCGCCTGTGTGGTCTTGATCCAGCTAACGTAAGTGGTGACTCGGGTATATACACCGGCATAATTAGGATCAGCACAACCATTACCCCAGCTGGTGATACCTACTTGCACTCCACCAACGAAGAGCGGGCCACCACTGTCACCCTAAACGGCGCCACAGTCACACAAAACAGAATAAATATCGTATCAAGTGATTTACGATGACAATGAAAAGTTTTTTTTTTTTCTTTTTGTTTTTAACTAACCTGGCAAGTGTCCGTACCCGGAGCGGCAGCGCACAACATGTCAGCTCCGATAAAGGAAGAGCCATATTGGCTGTTGCAGACGGTATTGTTTAGAACGGTGACGGAAGCTTTCAGCAACACTTGGGAAATGCTGCCTCCTTTTAGTTTGAATATGCGAGACGTAATTGTTGGCAACAGGAAAAAGAGAAAACATCAGAAAAATGACGCAATATGTCATCACTTAAAAAACGTGTACCTGAAGATGTTGTTCCCCATCCTGTAATGATAGCGGGACTGTTGGCATAAGTACTGAAAGCTTTGGTTTGGTAAAAATCACCGAGCGGTGTTAGTTTTGTGGCCGTCGTCGAGTTGGCTGGACATAGCGGATTAGCCGTAGTTGTACTTGCCACTGGTGCAGTTGTTGTTGGTGAGCTAGCCAGTGTCATTGTTGTAAGATTGGTGGTCGTTGTTGTAATGCCTTCTGTTGTTGTTGGCGGTGGGCACGTACAAGAACACGTTGGTTTAGTTGTTGTCGTCGGTTTGGTGGTTGTTGTCCTCGTAGTTGGCCTAGTTGTCGTCCTTGTAGTTGGCCTAGTTGTCGTCCTTGTAGTTGGTCTAGTTGTCGTCCTTGTAGTTGGTCTAGTTGTCGTCCTTGTAGTTGGCCTAGTTGTCGTCCTTGTAGTTGGCCTAGTTGTCGTCCTTGTAGTTGTGGTTGGCCTAGTTGTGGTTGTCCTAGTTGTAGTTGTTGGTCTAGTTGTCGTTCTTATCGTTGTGGTAGGTTTGCTGGTTGTAGGTTTTGTTGTTGTTGGTGCCAAAGTTGTTGCATTTGCCATGGTGTCTGACGGAAGAGTGACGAGCGCGACATTTGTAATGGGTGAATTCAGGACTAGCAAAGCGACATCATTATCCTGTAAAAACAATCATTTTACGTACAAGCTCCTAATTCAAAATGTTAAATAATGTAGGTAGATGATACATGTGTAATGTATGTGTAGATGTAGACCCAAAACTGTCTACATCAACTTTTGCGCCGTAAATCGTTTAAGTTTTTTGTTAAGGGTGAGTTTTATCAATAAAATTTTAATAGAATCTAAACTTGACAAAACGGAAAGATTCTACTGTGCTTCAATTTTCACCCTAAAAAAAGTTTTTCTTGATTTAGTTGACATAAATCGAATTGCTTACCAAGGTGTTGGGATTGTAATTGGGATGAATGATGAAGTTCTTCACTCCTCTGGCGACAGCGCCAGTTCCACCACCGCTTATCGACAATGTGTTTACGAAAACGTTGAAAAAGGTCACTTCCGAGAGAGTATGGCTAATAAAAAAAAAAACAAAGAAAATGACAGCGAATAGAACCTTATTGACAACTAATAATTCTATTATTTTCTACGCGAATGATTCTGAGTAGTTTAGAATACAATTCCTGAATTTCCTCTAATTCATCAGAGAACAGTTCTTCTCAATTGGTTTTTCATTAAGAAAATATTCTTAAAGTAAGTATAGATTTAAGTTCCTTACTCGTATAAGCAATGGGCTGCTGTCAAGACGTGCGAAGGGCCAATCAAAGAACCGCCACACAGATATCCGTTCAAATGCAAAAGAGCCTAAAAAGTTTAACATTAAAAGATAAATATTTAAATCTACCATTAAACAAAAGCAAAAATCGAAAGAATAAATAAATAAAAATCTATTCGTACCATGTAAGGAAATTCGCCAGCCGCAGCCGGCACTCCATTGACAATTTTGTCGGGATCAGCCACTGAAATCAAATCGAATTAATTCGTCTTATTATGCCAAGAAAAAAATGGAAACTAAACGGTATAGATATTGCAGCATGCTCATGGTAGATATTCGTTTGCACAACTCAACACAGAAACCCTTATGTTACCTTCGTCAAGTGGATGGGAATGCATCAGTCCGACGAGGCAAAACAGGCCAATAGCCTAAACGACGAGAATATGAAAATACAAAATATTAATACTTATCTAATAATGACAATGTTGCGATGATTGTATCTAGCTTCTATGGCATGATATACTCTAAATGAGAAAATTAATTCAAAATAATGTGCTAACCCAAAAAGTGAGATGCATCGTGACAGACGAACGAACTACGAGATTCGGCCGAAAGAAAATGGTTTAATATGATAGCAAGCGATGGCGATCAAATGATGATCACGTAGAAGAGACACAGCCTTTTTATATGAAAGTCGAACGCGACTGGATCTAACCTTAGGTGCACACATCATGTAACTGGCCTACATGCTAGGTAATGAAATCCTGGTTTGGACTACGCATTACTACAACTATGTTTTTGCAATGCTAAAGGTGTGGTTTCCAGTAAAACGTCGTTTAACAATTGGTGTTTTTCTTCGACAGTTTCTGTTTTCCTACCTGATTGGTTGTCAGGTAAGAAGATTCTAGCCAATCGTTAGAAAACAGTTATGTTTAAAGTACCGCCTACTAGGAATTTTCTCTAACATTTTAATAGAACTACTGATTGTAAACTAAGTATTACTTAAATAGTGAATTCATCTGTTTCGTTACCTGTTGCAACATCATTCAATACAGAGTGGACTTCTTAGCCAAAATTGCAGGGTGTGTGCTCTTCTTTTTACTGCCGTATGGATCTACAGATAGATGTTTACGAAAAACACTTTAATGTCCATGCCATAAAACAGACGATTCGATCCAGATAAACATAAATGTACTTGTCCGACAGAAGTGTATAAAAAAAATGATTAATGGACTTGGAGAGAGAAGGCATCTCAAATGGCAATTGGAGTTTGGTTCCAAGTAAACAAACGTCCATTTCACCGTGTGTGACTGAAAAAATAAAAAAGCCAATAGACACATAACTGCCAAGTGTGTTTCACATCCTGACATTAAAATTTACGAGTTCTACCGGTGAGCTGAAGTGTGTTGTGTGTCATGACGAACGTAAGCGTCGCCATGAAGAGGCACATTTTTTACTATATTTTATATCCCTCGTGACAGAACAACACGTTAACACGAGTGCTAACCAGAGACTAAGGAACACAGAGTACGAGATCGATCAATGTACGTATGTTCAACGAGTTCCATGATTTTGTATTTTTTTTTTTTTTTTTTTTGAAAAATAGAGATAATTCGTCCAAGACCTATTATCCACCTAAACCATACATTGAGAGACACTTATATCCTATACGGAGAGTTTAGATCAAAGGAAAGGAAAAATATCCTTCATCATACGAGGCGACCCTATGGGACATGCAGAGTTTAAAACTAACTTCTTGTACAGTGTTATGCGGCTGCCCAAAGAGGTTTCTTTCAGTAAGCGACGATCGCGGTTTAACAACTCGAACGCACATGTGCAACCATGTTTGCCTTCCTGTTCAAACCCAGATGTCCCTGTTTTAACTACTCCAAGTTTTATGTTACCATAATAAATCAAAGGCTGTCATGGCAAATGGAGACGTGCTGACAACTACGAAGTAGGAATAATTTCCCGAAAACACGTAAGCAAGATAAACTCTAGCCCCACCCACATACCCGGTAGCTTAGCGGTGTTAAGTTCAGCTAAACGGTGTCGTGGACCTATAAGTAAGCAGGAGGACATCTGATTATCAACACATGCCGCTGTTAAAGTCTCTCGAGTCTTTACGGTGAAAGAAGCTATTATCATAGCCTCAGCCAACGGTAGGCCGGCATTCCATTTTTCAAAATCTATCTGGAATGTTCAGTTTTTTTTTTTTTATTTTAATCCGTCGCAGACTTCAAGATAACTACAGTTCAACTTCGTCAGAAAAACAGCACAACATGTCAATGACGATTTTAGTCTTTTTCGGGACATGTGTTGGGCTTGGATCGGTTATAGCAACGCCCGTTTTGATGCAAAATTTAAATAGTGATCAGGTAACGAGCTTAATAAAGAACTTTCAAAATTCATAAAATCATGGCTTGAACGAATGGGCAATGCCATTATTTTTGGTTAAACTAAATTGACAGGCCATCAATTTCAAAGCTGGTAGGCCACTTACTGACGAAGAACTCAGCAGCGACCTTTCCAGCTTAACGAGAGGTAAGTAATCAAACAGGCGATTGTTTTTCTTTTCAAGTACTGATGCAAGTTGGGCCCCTTATATTACACCTTAAATATAGATTACGCAGGAGAATTCTTTCCGTGGGACAAACAGGATCCTAACCTCCTAGAAGGTGACATTAAGCCGTGGGGAGAAAAAGTTGCTATCTTGGGATCTAGTTATCGTTGGCCGAATGCGATCATTCCCTATGTCATCTCGGACGCATACAGTAAGTCTATATTGATAGTTAATAGCGCCAGAAAATTATTTAGTCAATCGATGAACTTTTGATCCGTTCCACTAAATTGTGTTCTTAATTAATAGCTACCGCTCAGCGCGGAATCATTGCATATGGTATGAGTGCCTACCACAACAACACGTGCATTCGTTTCGTTCCACGAACCTGTGAAACCAACTACATCAGGATCTTCAAAAGTGGATCAGGGTAAAGTTATTTTGGCAAGGTCTTATTCGAAATGTTTGGCTTTAAAGTTCTACCACTCTACACAACTTAACATAAAGACAAAATCTTACTTACTGTACAAAGTTGCTGGAGCTACATAGGCCTCATCAACCAAGGTGCTCAGGATGTGAGTCTCGACGATGGATGTGTCGCGTCTCAGGCACCGGGAATCGTCATGCACGAGTTTATGCACGCCGCTGGATTTTTCCACGAACATTCGCGTCCAGATCGTGATACGTATGTATCCGTTAATCTAAACAACGTTTTAGAGCGTAAGTACAAGTGAAACTATTGTACTATTGTAAATGACCACACGTGATTTACTAAAAAGTATAATTCATGCCGTTATCTAAATATTGACATTTCAATGATTTATGTTGCATGACAGAATACAGACACAATTTCAATGCGCTGACAACGTCACAGGTCACCACCCTAGGACTTTCATACGATTATGGTAAAATTATACACTAATTTAATCATTTACGATATGGGTAATAAAAAAATGGGTAGCAAATCGTCCTAACCTAAATTTGTAAAAATCTGTAGTACTCACCAAGATTGAACAGTGTTGCAGAATTCTTTCTCATACAAAGAAAATTTCTTTTATAGGATCTGTGATGCATTATCCAAAGGGAGCCTTTGCTATTGACAATACAATTGACGTCATTACGCCACTAATTGGTACGCCCACCATAGGACAACGAGCGGGATTTAGTTCGGTATGTCCTCCTGCATAAAATAAAACATGAATTTATCAATCCATTAACATACTAAGTGACAGAGTAATCGTAAATAATCCCTTTTTTATATAATTTTGTCTACAGCTGGATCTCCAGAAACTAAATGCATTGTACTGCTCGACCACATCTGGTTAAACAGTTTCTTTGTCCAGAAACTTTTTCGACAAACTCTGTTCTATCTATTACCCCCTTTTACAAAAAATGAGAGAACTTGATTGCCCATTTTACCAAAAAGTAACAATTATCTTTTCATGCTTTAACTTTTTCCCATTGAAGGACACCTGATCCCTGACACACTAATGCACAGATAGAAGCATTCAAGTTCTGTTTGCTTTACTGGTGAATTGCTTTTACTATATTCTTTAAATACATAGAGTTTTGTTTAGCATGAAAAATTGTAGTACCTGTGCAACTCACTGCAGAGGAAAAACCGTCAACTGATTCACTGTTCACAGCAATACATACAGTAAATAGAACTGTTTTGTTAAATGGAAATGACTACACGTGATATTCTCTACCTATGTGTAAAAAACGCAATTGTGTACATACGAATAAACGATGTCAGATGAAAATTATGTAAGCTGCAAATGATCGGACCAAGATCACACAGAAGACTCAGGTTGGAGTACACTTGCTCAGTTTCATTTTGTGTGTTGGTCTTACGTCTTACGAGAACAAGTTACATCTATGATGTACAGACGCACTCTGCAAATAAAAATTTGTTTTCATGAAGTCAGCCTGGTCTGGTCTACCATCGCCAGTATTTACGACAAGAGATAAGAATGCACATCTTGGCGCGCAAGTTGTTACCAGTAGATTCGATTTCATCACAACAAAAACTTAGGGGAGACTCAGTGTTGCCGTCGTGGAGGCTACAAGACATTTTTTTATTTTGTTTCAATTGTTAATTTGTCATTTATACATAAGAGAATTTTCATAATTTTTTTTAGGCATAGGTTATTAGTAAAATACATTACACGAGTATTCACGGGCATTTTGGAAGGGTTTTTTATGTTTAATGAAATATCTCAGCTGGCGCGCCAGAATGTTCTGTTCTACCATAATTATTATTGTCGTCTGCGTTTTCTTTTAAAGCTCGTAGTCACGAGTTCACGACTCAAGAGAACTTCTTGCATTTCATGTTTTTCATCCAACTACTTTAAGTTTGTTTGTAGTTTCGTCATGAGAACCATCGTATTTGGATAAGATGTAGCTCATCAACTCAGAACAATTACCTGAAACAGTAGAGGTTGGCAAAGCAGAAATGTCTTCCGGAAATGGTTAGTATTTGGCCGGTTTAAAAATATTTTGCTTTTACTGTTTGTCCCACTTGTTTGGCCAAAAGTCATTTGGTTTTTTGTGTACGTAACTGGTAGGCTATCCCTAATTTGATCTGAGTATCTATCCAGTAATCACCCAGCATAAGGACTTTGTTTGTAGAAATTTAATGACTGCAGAATATTTCTATCCATATTATTGTAATAGAATATAGATAAATAATCAATTGCATTGATTATCACTTGCTAAAGAATAATTTTATTATGTCTTTTTAAGACACAAAATTGCGACCCAAGCAACACATAGTATGAGCCTAATTCTAACAATCGTAATTGGGTTCGAGATTCAAACCAGATAGGCATCACACTCCACCGCCAATTCAAATGTAAAACAAACGAAATGAACGAAAAGATATCCGCACGTAAAGGACTAACGAAATTGCCTAGATGTTTCATCTTATGGATTGCTCGCTTGTGCAGTCTTGATCCACCTAACGTAAGCAGTGACTCGGGTATATACACCGGCATAGTTAGGATCAGCACAACCATTGCCCCAGCTGGTGATACCTACTTGTACTCCACCAACCAAGAGCGGGCCACCAATGTCACCCTAAACGTCGCCACAGTCACAAGAAAAATTTCGTATTTCTATTAGAATGATTCATGGAAGAAAACCCTCCTTTTGGAACTAACCTGGCAAGAGACTGTACCCGGAGCAGAAGCACACAACATGTCAGTCCCAATAAAGCGAACGCCATATTGGCTGCTGCAGACGCTATTGTCTAGAACGGTGACGAAAGCTTTCAGCAACACTTGGGAAATGTTGCCTCCTTTTGGTTTGAATACACAAGACATATTTGTTTGTAACAGAAAAATAAAACATTGGATGAGTTAAATACGCAATTGATTAACGGGTCAAAGCGAATACCGGAAGATGTTGTTCCCCATCCTGTAGCAGTAGCGGGACTATTGGCGTAAGGACTGAAAGCTTTGATGGTTTGGTAAAAATCGCTTAGTGGTGTAAGTTCGTCGGCCATTTCTTTGTTGGCTCTGCATAGCGGATTGGTCGTGGTTGTACTTGGAATTGCTATAGTCGTTGTTGTTGGTGGTGAGCTCTCCAGGGTCGTTGTTGAACTCTCCGGGGCCGTCGTTGTTGAACTCTCCGGGGCCGTCGTTGTGGGACTCTCAGGGGTCGTTGTTGAACTCTCCAAGGCCGTCGTTGTTGCTGTTGAACTCTCCGGGGTCGTTGTTGTCGAGCTCACCAATGTCGTCGTTGTTGTTGGTTTCGGTGTCGTCCTTTTAGTAGTGGAAGGTTTCATTGTTTCTCTTGTTGTTAGTTTAGTTGACGTCCTTGTTGGTTTCGTTGGCGTCCTTGTTGTTGGTTTCGTCGTTGTCCTTGTTGTTGGTTTCGTAGTAGTCCTAGTGGTTGTCCTTGTTGTTGGTCTCGTTGTTGGTCTCGTTGTTGTCGGTCTCGTTGTTGGTTTTCTTGTTGTTGGTCTCATTGTTGGTTTTCTTGTTGTCCTTGTTGTTGGTTTTCTCGTTGTCCTTGTTGTTGGTTTCATTGTTGGTTTAGTTGTCACCCTTACTGTTGGTTTAGTTGTCACCCTTACTGTTGGTTTAGTTGTCACCCTTACTGCTGGTTTAATGGTTGGCTTAGTTGTCGCCCTTACTGCTGGTTTCGTTGTTGGTTTATTTGTCGCCCTTACTGTTGGTTTAATTGTTGGTTTAGTTGTTGCCCTTACTGTTGGTTTGATTGATGTCTGCGTAGTGGTTGGTGCTCTTACATTTGAAGCTCGAGTGTCTGATGGAAGAGTGACAAGTGCGACATTTGGAATGGGTGCGTTTAAAACCAGCAAAGCGACATCGTTATCCTGTAAGAGCAATCAGTTCAAGTTACGTTCTTTCGTCCCAGCTTCTGATTCAAAATGTAGTATATTGTATGTGAATATTGAATGAATATGAATGTCTATGTAGAACAACCAACACTGTCTACACCAATTATTGCGCAACAAATCGGCAAGGTTGAGTTTTGTTAATAAAATTTTAATAGAGGAGGGTGGGGCCAATTGAAACAAAACATCTAGTTTTCAACGAATGAGAGGTAGAGATTTGAAAAAATTAGGGGTAATAAGAATAGGGATTTGATTTTTAGAAAAATTTCAAATTAGTAGCTCTCATAGTTTTTTAGTTATCTCAATAGAATCAAATTTTGACTTCCGCTTGATTATTTTTATTCTTTTATTTTTTTCCATTTAACCCACTAAAAGTTAAAAACAATTATTTTAAAACTTGTTAAATAAATCTACGTTCAATTCTCTACAATTTAATTGCATTTGTTTTTAAATAAATGCTTTGAAAATTACTTTAAATAATTAATTTAGCGAAGATCCATGCGAGGGGCAATTGAAACACCTCTGTTTTTAGCACCGAGGGCTCGGCCCCGATTGGCCGAGATCGGGTAAACCGATCTGATCTACCCGAAAAATGGACGATCGGTTGCGATCGGTTCGGGCCCTTCAAAAACAGATCGGTTTCGGTGCGGTTCTTCGGGGCGATCGGTTAAATCTGCCGCCATTTTTTAAGATGGCGGCTTAAAAACTACTTATGAAATTAACTACTAACAGTAATGAATTTAGCACTTTGCACCTTTGTAAAGTTAGGAAACATTTAATATTCGAGTTTAATACTTTTCGCGTATTTTTTTTTTATTATAAATTAAAATATGTTTAGGGTATGGCAACGTTGACTGTCAATTCTAGTACCATAGCCGATTAGCCGTAGCTTTATTCTCTACATCTGTCATTCTTAAAAAAGCAAATGAAAAAAAAAATTGACAGTTTTTTAAAAACATATGTTTGAATTTTTGCATTACCATTTTGATTCTTAGTTTTTAAAAATTAAAAAGTGCCAAACTAGGTTTGAACAATGGTCATATTTTTGGCTAGAAATCGGGTAAAAAGTCTGGGTAAACGGGTAAAAACCGGTTTTAGAACCGGGTCCAGGAACTGGTTCTAGGATCTGGGTCCCTTTTTTGTTTGGAACCGGTTGTATCTCTTTACCCACGGGTAAGAAAATGGACGATCTGCGATTTGTCAGATCCGCACCAAAAGTCAAAATTACCTACCCAATCGCCAAAAAAGCTACCCGATCGGCGCGGGGCCGAGCACTATTAGCACCAGCACTCGGCCCCGCGCCAATCGGGGAGCTTTTTAGTCGATCCGGTGCGGTGATAATCTTAATCGGGGAAGCGATTTCGGTGCTCGGTGCGGTGATTGGTTCCTTCCCCGATTATCAATGAATAGTGATCTAAATTGGCAGTTGCCCCGCGGCCAACAAGAACAAAATGTGACTCTAGTCACGTGATTCTCGTTGGCCTATCAAAACTCAAGGTCACTGGTAAGACTAAACCCCTATGGCTGAAGCGGTGCTATCGGTGCAGCACCGATTATAGCACCGCTCCGCACTGAAAAAAGAAATCCCCGCACCAAGCTTCCCCGATTCAATTTAATCGGGGAAGCTAAGCGGTGTCCCCGATTAGAATGTGATCGGGGGCGAGCCCTAATTAGCACCCTTTCTAGGGCTCGGCCCCTGTTCTCGAAAACCCAGTTTACCCGCGGTTCGTCGCCAAAAAAAGTCGCCCATGAGCGATCCGGGTAGTCTATTTGCCAAAGTGGGTAGGCTGGGTGGATTTGATGGGCAAACCGGGTATACCCACCGCCATCTTGGAAAATGGCGGCTTGCAAAGCCCCAAGTTAAATTAAAAGGGAGGGTAGCAAAAAAAAATTTTTTGTGGCGGGAAATTCAAAGGGCGTCACTTGATTTCAGGGGAAAACTCGGGTAATCGGGGAGGAAATCGGGGATAACCGGGTTTTGAACCCTGGTAATGGAAACGGTTTTAGAAATTGTGTTACCCACATGGTACCCGGGTAGGTAGTGGGCACAAAGTCTTAGGAACCGTTACCCACCGGATCCAATTTTTTTTCCGAGAAGACCTACCCATTCGCCCAAATACCTACCCATTGGACACGGGGCCGAGCCCTAACCCTTTCTGTGGATGCGCGCAATCGGTGCTCCTTTCCCTAAAGTCGGCAACACTGTTCGGGTAGCTCGCTTAAGGGGAAACCCATGTTGCTATTCCCCGACGACATGTTTCAATTGCCCCGACATTTTTGCGTTTTTTAATTTGAGGCGTGTCTAGTTTTTTTTACATTTTTCACCTAGTAATATCCATGTAATTTCACCCAAAAATATCTTATTGTGTAGCTAAGATATTTTGCTACAGAACTAAATACTTTTTGGATGAATTAAATAAATATTTTAGTCAGGGGGACCAAAAATACGCAAATCGTTTCAATTGGCCCCACTCTCCTCTAAAATTAAAACTTTACAACAAGGAAAGCTTTTACTTTGCTTGGATTTGCATCACTACCAAAGAAGGTTCATTCTAATTTGACATAGATCGAATTGCTTACTTGGGTGTTGGGATTGTAATTGGGATGAATGATGAAATTCTTCACTCCTCTGGTGACAGCACCAGTTCCATCGCCGCTTATTGACAATTGGTTCATGGTAACGTTGAAAGAGCTCACTTCCGACAGGGTATGGCTAATCAGAAAGAAAATATATTCATGAAATAAATAATATTCTTTAACGTGCGCAATAATCCGAAAAAGTTTCGAATAAAATTCTGATAGGTCTACTTATAAACACTCGCTACTAAATATCAAATAAACAGTGTCCCCATCGATTAGTTCTGCAATAAAGGAATTTTTAAAAAAGAATACACTTAACTTCCTTACTCGTATAAGCAACGGGCAGCTGTCAAAACGTGGGAGGAGCCAATCAAAGATCCGCCACACAGGGAACCGTTCAAGTACAAAAGAGTCTGGAATATACAGTATATATATACATAATATATATTTAAAAAAAATAAGTTTAAATTCAAACCCGAATAAAAAAAAACAAACAAATTAAGATAATAATTTATACCGTGTAAGGAAATTCGTTAGCCGTAGCCGGATTCACGATTGTGTCGGGATCAACCACTGAAATCGAATGCCCATTAGTTCATTTTACGATACAAAGAATATGAGAATGCCTCATGAAATTCACAAGTCCCTCCTCTTTTTTGATTTTTTCTTACCCTCTTTAAATGGATGGGGTTGCACAAGTCCGACGAGGCAAAACAGGCCAATTGCCTAAACGACGAAAAAAATGGAAATTTACAATGCAGCAAGTGCTTATCAAATCATAGCGATCTAAAATAATAATCTTCTATATAGGATTGTACTTAAAATTAAAAAATGAATTCAAACTAATGTGCTAACCCCAATAGTGAAACGCATCGTGATGGACGAACGAAGTGGGATGGTTGATCAAGAGTGGCAATAATATAGCAATGTGGCTACAAACTGATGACCACGTTGAAGAAATGTTCCGGTTTTATTTCGGAGTCGAACGCAGCTGGATTGAACCTGAGCTATACTTGTCACTAGCTTTTAAGTTAGGTACGTGATAGATAATGAAATCCAGAATCGAACTCCGCATTACTACTACGGATGTGTCTTTCGCAATACTGGAGGTGTGGTTTCCAAGATAACGTAGTTCATCCATTGGTCTGACATCCCTTGGCAGTAAGCGTTTCTTCTACGTTACTGGCTGACGATGTCACTCGTGTAAAAAAGAGTGACGACTTTAACCAATCGACGGAGAACATTTACGTTGAGGCTCCGCCTGATAGAATTTGTCTTTTTTCTTACCTGTAAGTATAGTTTGACCGGATATTAAAGTATACTAAGTATCGCTTAAGTAACCATCTCCTCTAATTTGTTACTTAACGCATCAGCATTTAATCTAGCGTGAACCTAAAACATGCCTGGTTCGTGCTGTGTTCATCGCCACTTGGGCGTACAGGTACGAAGATGTTTGTGAAATAGATGGAAGCCAGATGTGGAACACATGTGGCTGTCCCAACATCTAGATAACACAAGCTCTATCCAGACCCACATTATCCGTGGCTCAGTAGTTGAGCATCCGGTTAAGCATCCGGGTTAGCCAAACGGTGTAGTGGACCTATAAGTAAGCAGTAGGAAACTTGGCTATCATCACGTGTTGCTGCTACAGTCTCTCGAACCTTTACCGTAAAAGAAGCTATTACCATTATCTCAGTCAACAGTAAGCCCATGGCGTTCCTGTAGCATTATTCATCAAAGTCCATTTGAAACGTTAATATTTTCATACCCTTTGCAGCAGATTTTAAGGTAACTACTTTCCAACAACGACAGGAAACAGCGCAATATGTCACCGATGATCTTAGTTTTTTTCGCGACCTGTTTTGGGCTGGGGTCAGTTATGGCAACGCCTGTTTTGAACGTAAACAGTGACCAGGTAATAGACTTAATCAGGCAAAATACCTGAATGAAAATTCAGGCAATCATAGCTTAAAAGTTTAGACAATGCAATGAATTTTTTTTAAACTAAACTAACAGGCCATCAATTTCAAAGCTGGCAAGCCAATTACAGACGAAGAACTCAACAGCGACTTCTCCAAGTTGAAGACAGGTAAATAATAACATGAGCAATCATTTTTTACCTTCAAGTACTGATGCAAGTTGCGCCCATTAAACTACATTAATCATATTTCAAATGCAGATTACGCAGGAGAATTCTTTCCGTGGGACAAACAGGATCCTAACCTCCTAGAAGGTGACATTAAGCCGTGGGGAGACAAAGTTGCTATCTTGGCGTCTAGTTATCGTTGGCCAAGAGCGATAATTCCCTATGTCATCTCGGACGCATACAGTAGGTCTTGTGCTTGTGCATAACACCACAGAATAATCTAGCCAACCAAAGAAATCTGTAATCCGTTGACTAAATTACGTTCTTAATTTAACTCGTAAAAAGCCACTTCTCATACGTTCCACTAAATTGTGTTCTTAATTTATAGCTACCGCTCAGCGCGAAATCATCGCATTTGCCATGAGTGCCTATCACGACAACACATGCATACGTTTCGTTCCGCGAACCTGTGAAACCAACTACATCAGGATCTTCAAAAGTGGATCAGGGTAAGTTGTTTTGGCAAGGCCTTATTCGAAATGTTTGGCTTTAAAGTTCTACCACTGTCCAAATTTAACCTAAAGATACAATCTTACTTACTGTACAAAGTTGCTGGAGCTACGTAGGCCTCATCAACCAAGGTGCTCAGGATGTGAGTCTCGACAATGGATGTGTCGCGTCTCAGGCACCGGGAATCGTCATGCACGAGTTTATGCACGCCGCTGGATTCTTCCACGAACAGTCCCGTCCAGACCGTGATACGTATGTATCCATCAATCTAAACAACGTTTTAGAGCGTAAGTACAAGTGAAACTATTGTGCTATTGTAAATGACCACACGTGATTTACTAAGAAGTATAATTCACATCTTTATCTAAATATTGACAATTCAATGACTGATTTATGTTGCATGACAGAATACAGGCACAATTTCGATGCGCTGACAACGTCACAGGTCACCACCCTAGGACTTGCATACGATTATGGTAAAATTATACGTGGCACCGAACCCCCCCCCCTTCCCTCCACCACCAAAAAATAAAATAAAATAAAATAATACGCAAATTTAAACATTTACGGTTATGGGTAATTAAAAATGGATCGCAAATCGTTGAGACCTAGATTTGTAAAATCTGTAGACCTACTTACCAAGATTCGACAGTGTTCCATAGAATTCTTCCTCATTCAAACCAAATTTTTGCTGCAGGATCTGTGATGCATTATCCAAGGCGAGCCTTTGCTATTGACAATACAATTGACGTCATCACGCCACTTATTGGTAATCCCACCATAGGACAACTAACGGGATTCAGTTCGGTATGTCCTCCTGCATTTAAAAAAATAATTCTCAATCTGTTAATTTTTTTTATACAATTTCATTAACAGTTGGATCTCCAGAAACTTAACGCATTGTACTGCTCATAGGGCTTCACCAAGTTTAGTTGAACCAGTTTATGGACCATAAATTTATTTGACTGACGATGCTCTATCTATTGCCATCATTTTGCATAAATCAACAAACTGTTTGTCCCTTTTATCTAACAACAGCAATTATCTTTTTGTGCTTTAACCAGTTTCCTATCCAATGCCATCTGATCCCTGACATGTTACTGCACAGATAGACGCTTCCAAGTGCTGCTGCTTGCTTTGCTGAGAATTGCTTTTCCTACATTCTCTAAATACACAGTTTTGTTTAGCATGAAAAACAACACATGTGCTTCCCAGTGTAGAACACAACAGTCACCCGTTTCCGTGGTTAGGGAGATACAAACAACCAACATAACCGACTTTTTGTGTGAAAATTTTTTTATATGTCTACAAGTTATCAATAAATGCGTGCATATAATTGATGAACGATGAATTTTATATACGGTTTACGTGAATAAACAAACCAATGTTGGAGAACACCAGGAGGACACTTGTTCGATTTCGTATTTGTATGTTTTTTAGAGAAAAAGTTAGAGGTATGGTATGCAGATGGCAGTAGTCGAACAGTAAAATATTTTGTTTGAAAGAAAGTTGTAAATCAAGATTGTCGACAGTTTGGTGGCCGTCACAAAATTAGATTACCTTTTCCTTGTTTTACACGTCGCCGTTCTTGTGGACACGGGTAACAAATCGGAGTTTCTTGTTAGTGTGAAGCTGTGAACTAAAAGTTGAGGTCGCCTGTACTTGTGAACTTCCCACCGCCAGGCCGTCATGTTTTTGTTCGAATCACGAAAATGATACTAACCACTTAACCAGTGACCAATTTTTACGTTTTCTGTCAAAAAATTTCTCGTGTGCTACTTCAGCCAAAAGCATATTTTGTTATCACCCGTCATTCATCTTTAAGACATTCCTCAACGAAGAGCTGCTTTCACAAAAAAAGTGAGGAGGGCAAAAACCTTTCGATTGAATGCCGGAAGCTTCTTGACGACAACAGCAGACGGCGACAGTTGTATGGATACAAAGATAGTTGCATGGCAACATACACTTGTGTTATTGTCCTACCCTCACTCCGTTCGTACTGTAAAACTACTGTCAGTTCGTGCCGTGGCACTCGACATTAGTTGCTCTCCAATGTTTGACGAGGGTTTCCCAGAGATAATAAGAAATCGTGTTAATTGATATCTTGATTCCATTATTTTTCTTCACTCGAACTTGATGGATTCATAGTAACGGTGGCTTGCCAGGATTTATATGGAATAAAAACTCGGAATGGAAGAAACATGCTCCAAAACCGAATCTGATTGTGCAACATCTTCGCATTAAACTTAATCAAGGTGTTTTTCTTATCTACTGCTTTTCGTTGATCCGGTATAACACCATGCCGACGTAGTTTGGTATCAGTTTGTTCTCAACTCCACATTCTGAAATTTATGGCAGTTGATTGCTAGAGAATCAAGTGACTAGCTCTCTTGCACACTAGCTTAGTCCCAAACCTGAAATTAGTCCCTAATGTAGGTCTAACATTGACATGATCTTTTCTTAACATTCTAGGAATGAGATAAAATGTTTGCATTGGCATACAGTTGGTATAATGTGTGTGTGTGGGTTGACTCCATTGTTAATTTATAATAAGCATTTTTTCTGTTAATATTTTTGTTAGCCTTTGATAGCAAGAAACAATATTGGTTGAGTGAACAAAGTTTTTTTTGAAACACGATTTTCTTCATAGTGCTATTTCAACATTTGATCTGCATCTAAATGTGATTTATTTTTTTGTTTGTTTTCAGTGTACTGACGAGAGGAACACTTTAATCAATACCATCATGGACCAAAATATAACCGTGTCACATCAGAACACATCTTTCTAGCCAACTATCTCATATCCGTCATCGACGGATTTCCTTCGCGAGTACGTACAAGTAGCCAGACATAGGCCATACAATGGATCACAGCGATTTAGTGGCGGAGCTTCCGCGTATCGAAAAGTTGACTGCTGCTGAAAGGCTTAAAATTGCTCGTGATCGGCGGGTGAATCAAATCTTACGCCATGAGCAATATGAGAGGGATTTCCCGCTCTCCGTGAAAAAGGACAAGTTCTTTTCCAATCACCGGAGTAATAAGAGAACCGGACAGAACAGAGGAATCCACTTTGTTCACAGGTAGAAATATCCAATTGATGTCGGTTGGCAGTTTAATTCCATTCATACACATGTACTTGTAATAGTGTCATTCTTTTGGAAGCCGCTGCTCGCAACGATATAGAAGAAGGTAAACAGCTTCAGTTGATCTCGCTTCACCATCAAATGAATTTTTTTTTTACATAATTTTTTTATAGTGAGGAGACTTTTGCTACAGGGAGTATGTCCTGATTCCCAAAATGAGGATGGATTAACTGCCCTACACCAGGTAAAGTATTTCCCATAGAATAGCATCCATTTCGGTTATCTTGGAATGTTTTTATCTAGTTCATAAAACTCTAAAGGTCATTTCTGAGTTTGATTTCATCGATGACGTCATAAACCATGTGTAAAATGCTTTCCCTTTTTTCTTTTCGTAAAGTGTTGCATTGACGATAGCGAAAGCATGATGAAGCTTTTGCTGGAATTCGGGGCCAATGTGAATGCGGAGGATTCTGAGAAATGGACACCACTTCATGCAGCAGCTACGTGTGGCCATCTGCACCTCGTCAAATATCTCATTGGCCAGTAGGAGCAGCAACTATTTTGATTAACACATGACTCAATTAACTTTACTTTTGATTTCGGTTTATCCTCCGAACAGGGGAGCCAATATGCTAGCCGTAAACGCGGATGGCAACATGCGTAAGTTTTGGCTGGTTTTTGTAGTATGAAATCTTTCAACAATTTAATGATTGGTTCGAATTTTAGCCTACGATATCTGTGAGGATGAGCCTACGTTGGACTACATAGAATCGGAAATGGCACGAGAGGGTGTTACACAGGAGGTAAAGAAAAAGCACAATCCTTGAGCAAATTTTGCCTTTAATATCCCATTACATGATTTGGATCGTTGTCTCTTCTCTCACGTGTAGCTAATTGACGAAATCCGGGCATCAACAGAAAAACGGATGCTGACAGATCTAAAGGTAAAGATTCTCATTTGTGAAATAGATATTGGGGCAAAACCGTTTAAATAATCGTCTATCCATCTAAATTAGAATTTGGCTGCGCAAGGAGAGAGCCTGGAATACGTAGATTACGTAGGAGCAAGACCTCTACACATTGCCGCGGCCAATGGTTATTTGTCAGTTGTAGAATTCCTTCTGGATCAGCACGTCACCACTGACAGCAGTGACAATGACGGTTGGCAACCAATTCATGCTGCTGCGTGTTGGGGACACGTAAGCCGATTTCTTTATTCCCATTCACTTTGATACGAGACAAATTCCATCAAACCTTGTTTCTTTGCTACGTTCCAGTTAGAAATCGTTGAGCTTCTCGTTCAGAATGGATCCGATCTCAATGCCCAAACTAAGAATCACGAAACACCTTATGGTACTTAACTGGATGATATTTCCCGTCGAAATGGAATCAATCAAATGTTTAAATATTCGTTTTAGACATTTGCGAAGATCCTGAGATGAAATCGAGGATTGCCGCATTGCGAACCGAACAAGAGAGTCGAGCCCGTGCTGGCAATCAAAAGACAAAACGGACTCAATCGACATCGACAAATACTCGAACACATTCGATCCGCCGCAATTCAACACGAGACAAAGGCCAAATATCCAAGAGGCAGATCAAGAATGAAGCCATATTCGTCATTCATCAAGATGTGAGAATTGAACGTAGCGACTGATCTCTCATCCTAATCGCATAAACTAACTCATTTCTTAATCATTTTTTCAGGATGAGAGACGTACGAACCATCAAAACTCAAATGACAAAACAAAGGCTGACGATCAGAGTCAAAGAACAACAGCGTCTGCTGACGCCGATGCTCACACGACTGCATCCTTTTCAAGTCGCTTGATCAATAGCAACAAACGACATGCTCCTCCACCGCCTCCGCCATCGTCTTCGTACAAAGCTGATACCGGTAATAGCACTTTAGCTTGTCTATTTGTTGCTTGTTGTGGTTCGTTTTTTCTTCTTAATTTTCATTTGAATGACGGATGATTGTGCAGCATGCATCGCTTGTATGTGACATGTTTGTGTTTTGGTTTGCGGCATGTTTCTTGTTTGTTTAGGTTGCGACTCAATGCAGCCGCAGTTCATATCGTCACCTATCCTGACCACATCAGCTGTTAACGACAGCACGATCGACATTCACGTTTCAGTTACCATTAACACAAAGAGCCCTGGGGTTAACAGTCGATCCGTACCACCACCACCTCCTCCTCCGACTACCAGCGTGTTGTCCTGTTCATCGTCTTCGTCATCATCATCTGTTTTATTACCTCAACTTTTACCATCCGTCCACCCGGTGTTGTCCTCTTCAGCTCTGCCAGCAGTCCTTTATCCGGTGCCTTCCTTGTCTGGCGGGGCGTGCACGTTAGCTGACTTAAAGAAACAGCGTTCGCTCTTCCGTGTTAGTGGAGGTGGAGGAGTCTTTGATTCTGTAGACTCACCTCACACGAATTCAACGCTAAGATCTGTTAAATCTCAAAAAAGTGCTATCTCAAATTCTTTCGTTATCCAACCTGAAACAGAGCTTAATGTCACAAAATCACCTTCATCTGGGAACGTTAGCAACGGCAACCCGTCGCCTTCCAATACGTGGTCGTCTGCTACGAAGAAAGGTAAACAAATACGGCTTTTTAAATGTTTCAAAGAATGCAATTTTTTTTCTCCGATCAACCAGATGCAATCGACGACGCCAATTCCACCGTAACAAGCAATGCCAGCCAATCAGCTTCCCTGCCAAAATATCAAGGTGAAACGACCGAATTAGTGGGTAAAAAGAATGCTTCTTCATCTTGTTGCACCTTGTCATGAACAAAAACTCCTTCGACCAACGACGTCCATATCGTAGCGTGATTGACAAACTGACCAAATAGTTATTTGAAACATTGCGACAAAACCTTTTTTTTTCCAAGCAATACCTTAGGAATCACAATTTTGACAATTGATATTTAATTTATCGACATATCCTTTCACAAGATTTTGTAGGGACGTAAAATTGTTGCATTTGAGTGCATTGCCACTACTTGATTGATCAGTGAATGCCAATAGTTATACATATGACTAACACACAGTACTTGTACATTCCCTATGGTCAACACATTTGACTTTTGTTCTAGCAATAATTAATTTTATGTTTTGGTGTCAATATCATTGAGTAGATCAAATTGTTTAAAACTAGTAGGCATAATAATGCTACGTACGCGTGAAAAGGTCCCATAAACAGTGCCTGTTTTGTTTGTTTTGTATAAGAGAACAAATTTGAATAAAAGGTAATCTTTAAAGTTAACGTAGGAAATGTTTTTTTATTTACTCGGTTTTCAACAACCCTGTTGAAACTTGTTGCTTTTTCGGAACAAGCGATGAAACACTAAGTAAACGCTTATTTGTTTTTCTTCCGCCTCTCCGTGATACACCTTATGTAAGCTTCTTTGCTTTCTGGTACAACGTATCCACCACTTTGCCGAGGTTCTGGATCGTGTCTAATGCCGCCTCATACGTGGAGTCTGTGCGGGTCGGCTCAAAGATTATCAACACCCCATCACCTTGATCGAGAATGCCAGATAGTTTGCGATCTAAAATCATCTGCGACAGTTTCTTTTCTACTTGATCCACGGGCAAGGCAATAATCTTAGCGACGTGAACAACCTAACAAACAAAATCGAAAAGTTATAAAACTCTTGTCAAAAGTAGGATAAACTGTGTGATAAAAACCTGAACACGGGAATAAGGCTCGATGATTCGGCACAAGTTTTGTTCCAGCATGGTGTCGTACAAGGACTCCAAATGTGCCTTGATAATAGGGTCTTCTACCAATTCTGCGCGAAAGTCTACCAATGCCTTGATGTACCGAAATATCCAAGGTTACAACTGACAAAATGTAATAATGAAAAAAAGAAGCAGACCTGTTGGAACTGGGCTAGAGACCGCTTAATTGCCGACTGCGCAATAGCTTTCAATGCTTCAGCTTCTCGACCGGCATAACGCAAAGCTAGTTTACCACTCAAAATATTCTGCACATCATCTGGCCTGTGGGAGAAGAAAATGACAAATTAAATCCAGAATTAAATCCACCGTTACTTCATCACTTACGTGTTCAGTATAATTTTTGACAGGAGCATGTATTTGAGAGCTGTAACAGCTTTAGGAGAGTCGATGCTATCATAACCCTCGAAGGCTTCGTAGAAGTAAGAATAGGCGGTCTTGAAATCGCGTTCATCTGCCGCATGCAGAATTCCAGACTGCAAGTCAAGGGCAGCTTGTAGTTTTGGAGGACAGTAGATGGCATTTGCTGTAGTCCTGGCAGAAGTTAACGCTGCACGGGATTTAGGCAAATTGCAAAGAGCATGATAGGTTTTGGATTCTAACAATTGAACCTAAAAACAGAATTATCTGGAAGTTGCATAAGTGAAACAAGAAAGAGAGAAGATGATTTGACAAACTCACCTCCACCAGAAGGTATTTGTCATCCAATTTCTTCAATTCTTTAAGCAATGTTGCACCAAGAGCTAATGCTTCAGAGTACTGTTTAGTGTCAAAGTATAGTGCAATCAATCGTGCTTCTAAACTTTGACGAAGAAATGTGCCCTTTTGCTCAACAGCCCAGCTAATGCATTCCTGTAATAAAAAATTACAATAAATACAGGCTACAAAGTACAACAAATGTTTAGTATGACAATGTAATGTATTCTTTACCTTGCAAAGCTGGACTTCTGTCCCCGTTGCAGCTTCCATATCAAGAAAGAGATCAACAAGACCACGCACAAGTTTAGCTGCTTTTGCTTTGCTTATCATGGCAAGGAAAGGTCTCACATCTCGAATAAGCTGAGCCAATTCTACAGCCTTCTTTTCCTTTTTGTATTTTTCTCCCAGTTCCATGATCTCTTGCTCTTTATTACGGATGGCTTCCTCATCGTTGTCTCCACTTTCCATCGGCTCTAAACACACAAAAACATTCCATTTACAAGTTCAGCAAAAAAAATTACGAGCAAATTGACTTACCGAAAGTAGTATTTTCAAAAACTTCTCGAGTCGATGCCATCGTTTGCAAAACTGCCATCGCAGGTTAAGACCGAAGAAACAATAACTCTGCAAAACGACAATGACGACAGCACAAAAACCCGGTGACTTGTTTGAGGGTTCAAGTTAACAGCAACCTGGCGCATAAATCGCGTACATTTTTTACTAGATGCCGCTAGGGTCAAGATTTCCCATCCCCATTATTAGGTGTTCCTTCAAAGTTCAAACTAACAAGATAGTTTGAAATTCAATAACAAACTTTAGCAGGGCCTGTTCATACTTTGTTGATAAAAGCCCTTTTTCCGACATTTGACTATGCGGAGATAGTCTTTATGAAAATAGGTTTTGCTTTCACGTAGCACGCCACGACTGCTGCTTGCAAGCAGGTTTCAAGAATTACGCTTGTAAACGTTAATTACAGATATTTAGTGAATAAGCTTCATTTCAAACGACAGTGTAAAGCATACGGTAAATAAAGACGGCAGAAGGAAGACATTAAAACATGTTAGTTTTCAAAGAAATGCAATGAGGAAGGGGCGCTTTTGACGGCAACGAAGTATTGAGAAAGCTCGTGAGAAAGAAAACAACTTGTTCCACCTGGCGTTTCCATTTGAAGCCGTCACTGTTATTTATTCTATGTTCTTGTTCAACATTATGCAGAATGAAATAAAATGATAAATGTGAGACCTTGGTGATGGGAGGAATTTTTATTTTCCAAAGCTTTCACAAGCCAAATGAAAGTGTGTACGACATCAGAATTAAGTGAGTCTCACGCTAAAGGAAAATGCATGCGGACAAAAGAGGCCTAGCCTACAACATGCTAACATACAGAATGCACAGTGTCGTGTTGACAAGACGATGACAAGTCTGCGCGATACTAATTAAGTATACCCTTTTGCATCTATTTGGAAACGCAACGTAGCATTAACTGGAATATGAGATGCAATCTATTTTCTATGGGGAGTGGACGACGACAAAGAGCGATAAACTTTGCTATCACAGGTGGTGAGCACAGCGAGTTCTGTATGTGTCGTTGGTCACACCATAAAGAAACGGCTGGTCATGATCAAATCTTAGTGCAGTGACCTTCACAATTTCACATCTTCGCTATAATACAATTATGTTCTTTTGTCTCCCGCCTTTGCATACCGCTCGTGTACGCAAAAGATGTTTTCGGTCTTCATTATCTATGAGACACTAATTTGGGCTGTAGTAAATGTGCATAGTTCTAGAAGAACTAACTTCCAGAGTTCAAGGGTCGTGCGTATTGGTAAGTACAATAATACAGTGATTTGCTCAAGGATGTAATAGCGACTTCCAAAGTGTCGTTGTTAGTATAGCGGCTAAAAGAAACACGTAGGCAATGGCCACGTGCACAAACGCATTATCGCCCTCCGGTCTGATACATATTTAAGATAGTTGCATGCCTTTTTCAGCAAGACAAGGGACATTGGTTGTCCATTGCATTACTTTGTTTATGGCCATGGGTTACTTGAAATTTTTTCCGAGACAATATTCAAATTGTCCTTGGCGTAGCAAAGGTTAAAAAAAAAAATCTAAAAGGAATTCCGTAGTTCTATGTCCGTAGCCATAACAATACTGAATCAAGTTTAACGAGTTACATGAGACACAGTCCGGAAAATTATGTTCGAAGCAAATGTCCGAAGCAAATGTTCAAAGCAAATGTTCGAAGCAAATGTTCAGAGCATATGTTCAATGCACACTGAATCTACCAGATTCCTTACCCCTGTTGTGACAATTGCACGATTTCGAACGATGGCTTCCTGCTGGGCATGATGACTCTGGAATCGCATTTATCTTCCGATAGCTAGGCATTTTCACGTACGTATCGGTTACGAGCATTTCTAAATCCATGACTTGATAAATTCGTGTACCTGTGGTGGTTCAGACGCATATCGAATCATCAGCAGAATTTCGTTTCCCAAGGTTAGCAGTGACCCCTAAAAAAAAACATTGCTCCAGGGATAAAGCAGATGGTTCCATTGAACTCTACTGGCTATAACGTCGAAGAGTTTCAACAGCCACCAAAGCAAAAACTGTCTTCAGTTCAGTATCTCCACGTCTAGTCGGCGGTCTAGGAAACTGTTTCACGAATTGAATTTTTTTGTTAAGCAGTGACTGTACAAACTTTTTCCCGTGATGAGACTACCGCTTATTAATAATCGACTTTATCGTCAAGGATCGTTTGTTGCTACTGTTGTCTTCGTAGCGTTTGCTTTCATTTTTGTCATCCAACACAGGACCAATACGCAGTCATTTGGACCAATTTCTGAGTCCATTCGCGATTCCGGTAATCTAGCCATTGCGATTCCACCTATTTTTTATCAAATGATAGAGCATTCATTGTTTCAAATAGAATACAACCTGTTGGATCTAGACGAAACAGATCCGAGATTCGCTGCCTTGGCTGCAGAGAAATGCACCATAGGTAAATCAATTGACGTTTTCGATTCATTTTTACATTTCGTTTGAAATTTGGCTGTTTGGGACGGACGATCTATAGAACGGATGAACGCGGATCGTTTGCAACAAGATCATCCCTGCGTCATTGAAACGATCAGAAAACGTTACCTGCATCCACCGGCGGATGTCGACGTGCCTTACAATTTAGCGGCACCTCACAAAGCAGATCCGTCAGTTGGGCAAGCGGCTAGCATACTGAATTACCTGGGCAATCAAGTAGGGTGAAGTTCAAAGTTCTGGGATTAGCATTAAGGATGTCTGTTCTAAGAGATACCCACGTTCTGTTGGCCGCGTTAAACAACCCGCACTTTCCTGTTTTTTCAGACAAAAGGATTTTTTATCGAATGCGGAGCTTTGGACGGTGAACATTTAAGCAATACGCTTTACATGGAACGAACGATGCAATGGGGTGGAGTACTCATCGAAGCTGATCAGACATCGTTTGGTAAATTGTTATCCCGTCGACGCAAATCTTACGCGCTTCCCGTCTGCCTCAGTTTGCAGCCGTACCCGACGCAAGTCACGTTCAAAGTGGCCTATGCCATTGGGTCCGTTCAGGAGTCTTTAGATCCAAATCAGCCGGCGAAAGCAAATTCTGATGGACAAGCATCAAAAGAAAATATGCTCACTCTTCAATGTTTCCCTATCTATTCGATACTATTGGCCATTGGCCAAACTCAAGTCGATTTTTTCAGCCTTGACGTCGAAGGTCATGAACTCAAAATCCTTAAAACCGTTCCGTGGCACAAGGTCGATATCAAGGTATTTAATAGAAAACCCTACCTTGTGTGTTCTGTAACTTCAGTAGATTTCTTCACGCATTATTCTAGACGTTGGCAGTAGAGTGGGACCACGTAGGCGAAAAACCTCTAATCGATTTCATGGGTCCACAAGGATACTACGTATTTGGCCGGAATAAAATCAACGTCGGCAACGACCTCTTCTTTGCCAAAAATGTTTCCTTCCATGTACTCCGTGACGTCTAATCCAGTCACTGAAACAACTTTTTTCTAATGGCATTATTCCGTTTATTTGTTATTATTATTTTCAAAATTGTGGTTACCTGTTTATAAAATACAACTGCAGAAATGGACTGTAAAGTCATGCTAAAGATATTGCATAAATGCCAGTTGAGGACGTCCTGTAAAATCATACTTCTTTTGCCATTTTCAAAATACTTGTGGAAAATTCATGGTTTTCTTAGCCCAAAAGATTCAGCATTCACTTTATCTATTAGCATGTTAAATTTTAAAATAAAACAGCTTACACGATTACTGGTAATAGAAAAGTAATAACTGTAGCGCTTGGCCAGCAGCATCTAAAAACTAAAAAGAACTTGCAATTTTCATGAGATTCTTAAAAAAAATAATTGCAAAATGGCGAAACGAAGAAATATGGAAAAAAGGGAAGAAGGGCGTAGACAACTACGTCGTCATGCCACATAAAAAAATCAAAACGTTTTTCCTTTCAGGAGTGGCGAATTAAAGATTTTCCTTATCAAGGAAAAGTATTCGGTTGACTTGTACAGTTAGATGCTTTGTCGGACTATTGTTTACTTTAAGAGGTGATTTGTTATTTGGACGCTGATGCAGTTGGTGGAACGGAGACGACACACGGTTGCCATGGCAGCAGTCTTCCGCCAAAGATTCGTTATTTGCTTCGCTGAATTTGCGATAACATTCACGGCAGACAGCCATGTATTTTTCAGAGCCTCCAATCAGCTCCACCTTTGAAAAATAAATAAATAAATAATTATAGTAGAACCAATAAAACTAATGAAACGATAACACTGAACTGACCTCTGTTTCGGAACCAAGGCGTTGAGTAAAAGCGGCTTCACCGTAGCAGTGCATGCAAACGGCTGTTAGTTTGACGACATTCTCCGCCAGTGGCACCAAATTTAAGAAATTGCCGAAACCTAAAATGAAAAGAAATGAAAACAGTTTACATTTTAACGCATTCGAATTGATGGTTACCTGATCGTTGGTAGGTTCCATCCAATGCAGCAACGACAACAATTTTGCCAGCGTTCGCCATCGCTTCAGAGAACTCGACCACATCGGGAAACTGTTACGTCGAATATTTTGATTATTTGGTTTGTTCTAGTTCATAATAGGCCTGAAATTTCACGTACAAACTGGCCTTCGTCGATCCCAATAACGCTGCAATTATTCGCCAGGTGCGTGATAGAGGACAAGGCGGTTGCGGCTACGGCTGCCCGACTTTGGTGATCATGAGTAGCGACTCCTTCTCCGCATTTGGATTCATACCGCAAATCCTTGGCATACTGACAAGAAGAGAAAATCTCGTTCACTATTAAATCAAAGTAAAATAAATGTTGTGGTTCGTCACCTTGATAATCAAACATTTGTGATTGGCCACTTCGTAGCGTTTCAATCGACGAATTAATTCAGTTGTTTTGCCCGAAAACATCGGGCCAAAGATGATCTAAATCCAAAACAAAAGTGAAATTGTGAAAAACTAGGCACACCGATGCAAGATTGGCAGTAGTCAATAGTCAGTAAACAAGACTGTCACAATAACAACAACGTCGGAAGTGAGTCATTGAAAGATTGGTGTTGACACAGAACATTTTCACTCGAGAACCAGTCAACGTTAGGAAAAGGTGTTTTTTAAGTTTTAATTAGGAAAATGGAATACGACGAAGATTTGGCAAGTAATCCCTTCTTGAAATTTTTTCAAGAAAATTTTACTATTTTGTATGAAGAAGCTGTCAAGAACCAATGGATTCTGTGCATCCCCTTGGCAAATACTGTCTGCCATGATAAACTAGATGAATTTTACATTCGTCAGCATATAATTATGCAAGTTGGAGAGGAATCTAGAACACTGACAAATGACCTAGTCGAAATCAGCAATGATAGGTTGCATGTGGGTTCAATTTCCGTCCAAATCCTATTCCAAGAAACTATCTATACAAAACTTGGGAAAATCAAAGCTTTTTGTATCCACAAAGATGACCCAAATATTGCAAACATTAAAAGCCCAACAATATTTCAAAAGAAATCAATACGAGATTCCATAAGGACAGTCAAGACAGTCCTGACTCACTATTTGAAATCTGATCAAGATTTTGCCATGCCAGAAAAATTGAATGATTGTTTAATTGAAGTAAAAAACTGCATTTCAAGCCTTGATAGAAGAATCTCGAGCTGTGTTGTTTGTAATCTTTACACTCAGTTGATGGACTTGATAACTATTCAGGCCAGCAAAGCAGATGCAAATCTCAACAAAATCAGGAGGAATAACTACAACACTACATTGGAAGATCTAAACCTCCCTGAACAATTTAAACCAAGTCTTGCTATTGCACTTCCAGAGCTGGAAAAGTTACCAGACCAGAAGCTGGTTGCAGATAAGTTGGATTGCCTACGGAAATCACTCAATTTGTTGACCAAGACAGATGTTCCAGCTGATTTGGATGCAGATAACCTCTTGGCACTGTTCAGCTATCTCATTCTCAAGTCACAGGTGACAAATTGGACAGCACAATTGGATTTCATCAAACTGTTTCACACATCAAGCCTCTTGGGTGAAGATGGCTATCTTATCTCAACATTGGAGGCTGTGCTTGATCACCTAAAACAGGGTAGTTTCGATAACAAGCAGAGCTTCCCAAAAAATGTACCAGACTTGCCATTATTGAGAGCTGCTAGTTTGGGTAATACAGAAGCTCTCACAGAGCTGCTCTATAGTTCTAAATTCGAGTGCCATCCTCTGTGTTCTTGCCGTTCTTGCGGTTTACCGAGGGTAGTTGATGCTTTAGGAAGCGATTCGAAAGGGTGGACGGCTCTGCATTATGCAACTTATTACGGTCACAGCGATGCAACGCAGGTAAAACTTTCTGAAATATTATGACAGTGTGACTTTTCCCTATTTTTGTATTGCCTTCAGGTTCTTCTGAGAAACCATTTTCGTGATAAAGTTCAAATAGTAGATCCCCAAGGTCGGACGGCTTTGCACTGGGCCGCTTACAGGGGTAAAGATTGGCGAACATAGCAGAAACCTCTGATTCTGAATGTTAAAATATTATATCGTTACAGGATTTCAGACATGTTTACTGTTATTGTGTCACCAGTCGGGCTGCGATCTTAATTGTCGAGATTTCCAAGGAAACACGGCTTTCCATTTAGCCGTTCTGAATGGACATGAACCGTGCGTCAAGGCTCTATTATACTACTCTGAGCAAGCTCACTTTAGACTCGATTGCGATGCTATGAACTGCAACGGTGAAACTGCAATGCATCTAGCAGCTAGATGGGGTTACACCAATATTGTTCAACTTTTGCTACAATGGGAAGTGGACTGCAGAATTTTTAACAAGCACAAACAAACAGCAGCTGATGTTTCACAAAATGTCAAAATCTCACAACTGATATCAAAATTCTGTGATTCAGAAGGAAAAGGGAATCTCAGAGGAAGATTGGGGCAGGGCAGTAGCAGGTTCTGGACTGGCCTCACTCGCCAACTTTCTCTTAAACGAAGACCCATACCACTCAATCTAGTTGAATAATTCCTAGTTTGATCTTAACAAAATGTTGTAAATTGCTTTTGATTTTTTCCCCGTCAATTTTAAATTAATTTTATGGAAATTTATCTTCAGAACTTCATGAACAATAAACGTCGTTTCCTATGACAATTCCTGTTAAACCCATAACAGGCACAACCATAGAAACAGAGATTCTAAGGAATGGTAAACGAGATTTCCGAGATCCCTTTGTTTTCTGGTTATGCAGAAGTCAATTTCTATTTGCACGCCCACAGTATTGGTTCGAACCAAACGCAATCATACGTCCCATGTAGTCATATTACCGATTGCTTTGCTAAAGCTATTTAACAAATAAAAAATGTTCGGCATCTTACCTGGATCTGGCCTTTTGGTCGGTTGAAGTGGCAAGTTCCGTGCGACACAGACATTTTTTGATCTGAACAGTGGAAGTTGACAGCTGGCGTACGAGGAAACGTGACGAAACAAACAAAAAAGCCTCTCAGAGCATGAAATTTTCCCGCCGAAATTGTTGTTAATGTAGTGCGGCGTTGCCGGTTTCTAACTCCATTTCATAAAAAGAAAATCCATTTAATGGATTCCATTATGATATTTTTCTATTTTATTTGTTTTAACGGCTTGCTTGTCTAGAAAACAGAACCGTTAAATAACAAAAATTGATTATAGGCGTCTATAAATTAAAAATAAAGTTTTTGTTTTTCTTTGGAATTACGTAGACTAGTGGACTTTTTCATTCTTTTTTAATGGAAACCATTTGTTGATTACTTCTGACTTTTCTTCATCGTTATGATTCCGATATATTGCCCTGGAAATATTTCATTTTCCTGCTCTAATCAAGATCTTCGCTTTCTTGTTGAAATCCATGTGGAAAAAAGTCTTGGTCAAACCAGTCAAACTCGCTTACCATGACCGCCGTGACGTGCTCGACGAAAATGGCACTGCAAGCGGACGCCATCTGTAGTCGAAAAAGAAAACCACAAAAACAAATGTTATTCAAGCCCTTAATTTAAGGGTGGAAAAAATTTAGATTTTTCGCTTTTCCTCTATGAGAAAAGACTCATCTTTATGAGAAGAAAGAAAGAATCGTGCTATGGCAAATAATTTAAAAAATTTTATTTATATTTCTTCATTGTTAAAGTTGCTACTTTGTTATTTGTTAACTAGTCTGCAAGGAGGTTATAGCCCACCGCCACCAGAGGCTTTGGAGGACGTATTCGTTTGTAAAAAGTCTACAAAAGATGTTGCATAGGTTATCCAATTAGTATTGCGATTTAAATAAAACTGTTAGCATGAAAACTCCTCACTGTGGCACTTTGAAACCGGTTTTGAATAACACAATTCTTCCTAGAAAAACATACGTCTTTAAAAAACTTCCTGCCACTTCTCGAATTCTGGTTTTGTTGCTATATATGGCAATTTCGATGGCAATTAAGACGAAATTGTCTTGATTCTAATCATTTCTAAATACCAAGGAGCAAAAAATATCTTACCACCAAGTGTTGCTCGTCCCATTTTCTTGCTTTTGTTTTTGTAGACATTTTGCGATGGGCGGAAATGTGAACACGTGGGGCTTTCGTGTGCGGTTGACATAGATTAGTCTAGTAGCTAAAGAAACAACGTTACAAGTTTATACTATCTTTTTCAGAGGAACAAAAAACCGCAACCGCAAAGCTTTTCAGTCAATCCTGTCAACCCATTTCTCTGTCTTAGAGTTAAACTTGCTTATTAAGGGTATTTTTTTGCATTCCCTTTATTGGAGATTCAAACAGGTCTCAGCACTTTGCTTCAACCATAACCTTCTGCTCAAAGAGCTGCAGGGGAAAACCTTGAAAGTCGTGCTCGTATCCATGAAAACATACCATCCTCCTCCCGGCAACATACAGCTGTTGACTATTTATTTTTATTTTCTCCTTCATTCTTCTCCATCCTCCTAAAGTGAAGTGTACGAGCAATATTCTCTGTCCAAAAAACAAACGGGAAGAATCCGTTTTACATCAACCGAAATCGTAGGTCATTTACATTCTAGTTTTGTTAATGATTGTTTAATAGAGAATTAATATTTACCTGTTTTGATTCTAATGAGAAGGCACAATCAGCTGGCGCGAGTTCCCCACATGACAAGCTAACACTTTCACTTTTCTACCGGACCCATTACGATTTGCGTTTCAACTACACGTGGCAAGTAACGCGTCATAATGTCCAAATTCTGCAGCAGCGGATTCGATGGAGAGTCAGAAATGACGTTTCAAGAGTTGGAGAATTTCATTTGTCAACTAGAAATTGGCACTGTTGTCACAAAATTCTTCAAAAAGAAACAACCCGACAAAAGGAACCTGTCGATCAAGAGAGAATCCCGCCAAGTTGTTTGGTACAAAGAAATGAGCAAGAGGAATAACTACGAAGGAATTGGTAAGAATATCAGTATATCACATTGAGACTTGCGTCGCATTTTACTTTGCGGCAACGCTGTTAAAACCACCAGTTTCAAATTTCTATTTCTATTTGATTTTCTTATTCTGATATTCAGTCGATTTGAGAGAAATTAAAGAAATTAGAACTGGAAAAAATTCGAGAGATTTCGAACGATGGTCGAGCTTGTCAGATTATGCGAGATTTGAAGATGATCGATGCTTTGTCGTTCTCTACGGCCAAGAATTTCGCTTGAAGACCCTCTCCGTTTGCGGTATGGCCTAAATATCACGTTTTGAACAACTGTAAAAAAAATTCGAAGTGTTAATCTAATTTTTTGTAATGCTTACTGAGCTAGCCATTTCCAAGCAGGATTGCGACCGTTGGGTGGATGGCCTGCGGTACCTAATCAAAGACACTCTCAACTCGCCATACCCACTGCAACTGGAGCGATGGATATGGAAAGAATTTTACAACATGACTCCCGAAAGGCCGACCATCACCTTGAAGGTCGTCAAAGCTTTTCTACCCACAGTCAACTGCCAAATAGCTAAATCTCGGCTGAAAGAAGTTTTCAGTGAAGTGAACAATAGAAGCGTGGGCGAATTATCCTTTGACGAATTCGCAACTCTCTGCCACTTTCTTACCTATGACGGAACAGTACGTAGATTATTATCGCATACTAAACATTTGATTAATTCCTAACCATTATTATATTTCTTTTTGTAGATATATCACACCTTCTTCCAGATATTTTCTTCTGATGGAATGATTATCTCCCTGGCGGATTTTCAGGCATTCCTGGCACAGCAAGGCGACAGCAGTGCCTACCAGGAAAGCGACATGGTGACAGCGACTTTTATGAGGAATTTCGTGCGAGATCCTCGCCGATGTAACGTGGCTGATCAAGACTACGATGAAGGATTCTTTACAGCCAAGGAATTTATGAGCTACTTGTTTTCTCATCACAACGAACTATTCGATCCTGTCCATAAAATGGTCAACCAGGACATGACCCAGCCTCTGTCTCATTACTGGATCGCATCTTCCCACAATACGTAGGTTTTTTTTTTTTCACTTTAGTATTGTTCTTTAATAACGTTAAAAGATCTACAAATCAATAAAGGTATTTGACTGGTGATCAGCTGAAAAGCCTCTCTAGTGTCGAGGCTTACGCTCGTTGTCTTTTGCAAGGTTGTCGTTGTCTTGAGCTAGACTGTTGGGACGGCCCAGATGGAATACCCATCATCTACCACGGACTGACAATTACTACGAAAATCAGTTTCCTTGACGTTGTAAAAACGATCAAAGCACATGCTTTCATGACTTCGCCTTATCCGGTCATTTTGTCCATCGAGGATCACTGCAGTCTCGTCCAACAAAACAAAATGGCCGCCATTTTCGAAGAGGTATTTGGCAATATGTTGCTGAAGGCGCCATTGGTCGAACAACAAACCGATTTTAGCATGCTGCCTTCACCACACGATTTGCAGATGAAAATCCTCATCAAACATAAGAAGTTACCTGAAAAATCCACTGACGCCAATTCGTCGACGACCGAACGTCCTGAAGACAGTAAAATTCTAATTAATAAATTGATTCTATCAGCGCTATGTAATCCAATCATTTGTCGATGCAGTAAGCGATTCGGACATTCTGAGCTCGGAGAAGAATGGAATTTTGTACTTGGAAGACAAGGCCAAAGGCGAATGGGTATCTCATTTTTTCGTGCTCAGTGATGCTAAAATGTACTACACGAAATTCAATGCCAAAGAGAGCGAAGCAGAAGAAGAAGAGTTTGACGAAGACGATTCCACCACCACAACTTACCAGCCAATACCAGAAGGTGTACCAGAATACGAGTTGCATTTCGGGGAGGTCTGGTTCCATGGACGATTGGAAGGTGGTCGAATTCGTTCGGAAGAACTTTTAAAACAGTATGGACCCAGCCTTGGTGACGGAGCATTTCTTGTGCGAAATAGTGACAATTTCGTTGGTGATTTTTCCTTGTCATTCTGGTAAAAAAAAAACCTTTTTTCTACATTCCATACGCCATGTCAAATTTACATTTTTCATAGGCGTCAAGGAAAAGTGTATCATCTTCGGATTCGTCGACCGACACGCAGTGGCAGCGATGGGAAGCCAATGAAAATGTATCAACTGGAAAGCGATGTCTATTTCGACAGTTTGTACAGTTTAGTCATCCACTACAAAACGAATCCGCTCAAAAGTCCGGTATAACCACACATACCAGTGCCCCAGTTGAAGGACATTATTAACTTTTGAACTGAATCGTAGAGTTTCAGCATTGTTTTCGACCAGCCTATACCACAGCCAAGTACCCATGAGGGCAAGAACTGGTACCATCCTACCAAAACACAGGCGGAAGCCGTAGAATTACTCCGCGCCATTCCAAAAGACGGCGCATTTCTGGTGAGACCAAGCGATAAAGATTCGGGTACATATTCCATCTCGTTCAGGTTTGCATGCACACAAAACAGCCACGAAGATCTATTTTAGTTGAAATCGAAACAACATTTCTAACAGGGCTGAAGGGGAGATTAAACACTGTCGCATCAAGCAAGAAGGTCGATTGTTCATAATTGGAACGGCTCAATTTGAGAGTCTCGACGATTTGGTTAAGTACTACGAAACCAGCCCGCTTTACGGCCAAGTTCGTCTCCGCATGCCGGTGACGGATAACACAGTTTATCAAGAAGAAGAGGTACAACTTACACCAAATTCTCTCTTTTCTATTGACGAACAGAAAATAACTGCAGATTTTCCTGAATGGCTTTAAACAGAATCCTAAAGAAAAAGATGAATCTATTGCAGCGGAGCAGCCTAGTTACATCGTAACGGAGGCGTTGATGGGACCCATGGGCGTAATTATTCTTCTATCACATGTTCGCGGATTTGACTACTAATTTCCTTCTTTTGGGCAAAGATATCAGTGAGAGCTCTGAAGAGTTATCAGAGCCACGAGGACGACGAACTAAGTTTTCCTAAAAATGCCATCATAAAAAATGTGAAGAAAGTCGACTCGATTTGGTGGCGTGGCGACTATGGAGGACGATTGCAATACCTCTTTATTGCCAACCTGACGGAAGAAATAAATTACGATGAAGCTAAACGATACGAAGAAGAAAGCGTAGGATAAAGAAAAATGTTGTACATAGAGTTCCTCTAATTGCCTTTACCTGTCTCCGCTAATCCAGTCTGCAGACGGAATAGCACAAGGCTTGCAGAGTAAAGAGAGTTTCGACGTGTCCTGTGCTGAAGTGGAGTTCTTGAAATTGCAGCCGTCATTGGTAAGGGCACAATCAACCATTTCCGTTAGTAGCACTCAAGGTGAAAACGTCGTTAGCAAAAATGGCGCACCCGAGTGGCTACTTCGCGTGAAACTAACATCCAAATCGGAGATACTGGAACTGGGTGTTGAATCCAGAGAAGAAGCCCTCGAATGGGTGAAGGCTATCTCGTAAGCCATAATCTGTCTGTCCATCGGTAGTTAATTTTCTGCAATTCAAAATAATAATAATAAAAATTTAACATCAAAAGGAGTGTCAGCGGTGAATCATTGGATAATCAGGACAACAACCAAACGATGCACAGCGAGACTGAACTCAAGTACGGCATTGCCAAAGCACTGTCAGACCTGGTCGTTTATTGCCAAGCAAAGCATTTCAATCAAGAGCGAATTCTGCACGAAGGTCGCAATCCCTGTCAAATGTCATCCTTTGCCGAGTTGAAAGCTGAAAAGCTTATGCTGCTAGAGTCGAAATTCTTTCTCTGGTATCATCAGGTATATCCAGCCCCAGATACATGTCATAGTCATAAGAATTGTAATGGCTAATGTCTATTAGGTCATGCTAAGCCGTGTCTATCCCAAAGGCCAAAGAATCGATTCAAGCAATTACAATCCAATTCCGTTTTGGAATGTTGGCTCCCAAATTGTGGCTTTAAACTACCAAACACCTGGTATGTCAAGATTTATTACGAAAAAGCCATAGGAACACAATGTCTTAAAGTGCGTCTTGTTTGCTGAAAACCCAGACAAAAACATGCAGATCAATGAAGCCAAATTTTTGCAAAATGGAAAATGCGGCTATGTTTTGAAGCCGAGTTACATGCGCAAGACATCCGACTACAACCCCGATTATTGCTCAGTGCCTGACGAGGCTCCAGTTTCGCTTGTGATTAAGGTAAAATGTTAACCCATTACACAAATTTCGGCCCCATACTAAAATACAATAAAATATTTTCAAAGATCATCGCTGCCCGTCACTTGACCACACGCCACCTGAAATCCAGGCGAGGTATTATTAGTCCTTTCGTCGAGATTGAGATTATTGGCTCGCAGCAAGACATGATAAGCAACAAATACACCACTAAAACTATACGTAATTATGAGTTATTCTCCAAAATCAAATGCAACCCTAACTACCATAATTGTGCTATTTCAATAAGCCGACAACGGAATTTGTCCTTTCTGGGACGAGTCTTTCCAACTCCATATTTTACGCCCATCTTTGGCTCTTTTACGATTCGCCGTCTATGATTCAGGTTCATTTTCGATTCTATCTCAAAGAAAACATATGCTAAACAGTTCCTATTTTTCGCAGATATGTTTGGAGAATCCTGTCTTATTGCACAAGCCACATATCCCGTAAGGAAATACAAACAACCATAAATTTTGATAATCCTTGTTTATACTTACATAGCTTTCCTGCATTCGTCGGGGATTCCGGAGTGTTCCGTTAAAGAATGGTTTCAGCGAACCCCTTGAAATGTCGTCTCTTCTCATTTTATTAGATCATCAAAAGAGAAAAAAGGTAATCAGCAAAGCAAATTTTCTTGAATTCAACTAAAGACATTACATTACCCTCATGATTTTCTAAATTATCAGGAATCTTTCAACATGGTCAGCAATACAATAGTGTTGCAAAAGATGCGAACAGACCGTCTACGTGATTTGCAAGTCCAAATATCTGAGGCTGAGGTGCGTGGCGACGCAGAGGCGGTACAAGCGGCTCGTTCTGAATTCCAAGAAATTGAGATACAAATAGTGGAAGAATTTCATCGTTTGGCACATTACTAATCAAAAGCAAAAGCCATTTGATAAATTAGATTGCAATTATTAAAACAATTATATACAGAACACATTAAACTTTGAGACTAAAACTAATAGCAGTTTTTTAACGAAACGCTCTGAACCCACGGTTGATTCAAAAGCTCATGACAAGAAAACGTTCACCTTAGAGAAATGGGAGAGACTTGGCCATGCTTCAGAACACCATAACGTTGCCACACTTTGTTTAGATTATCTTAGATATTATGTTTTTAAGTTAACTATGAAGTGTTATTGAAATACATAAGATATCTTTTGTTTTAACATAGAACAAAAACATAATGAAAGAAAAATAAATAATAAATAAATAACAACAAGTAATTTAATTTGTGATAAAAGACAGTTGCTTTAAGGAAGGGTGACAAAAGGTAAAAACTAAATATGCCCGCGAATTGTATCCATTAGCGACTCCCGCCAAATTATAACAACGCACCCAATGTTACCCAAAGGGGATACATGTCGGGTATAAATTATCACAGTATATCGAATCTAATCGTCAGTTGCCTTAGAGACTTCAGCGGTCTATCAGTCTCCTAAGGATTGTTGCTTTGCACTTTTATACTGCACCTACCTACCTGTCTTCGAAATGTGTATCAAGTAAGTATCATACGTAGTTCACTGCTGTATGTCCTCATAACTAAATAAATGTGATCACTCTTTTGTAGACTGTCTATCATGGTGCTCCTGCTGAGTATCGCTTACAGTGTTATGGGTGCAAGCGTCGCCGTTAACGTTACCGACGCCGAGATGTCTGATAATAACAGTACTCTCTTGAATTCAACGATGACAGCAAATGCAAGTGATAACATTCTCAAGGCCCGTCAGATCGACTTGTTGGTAAATATTGCTTAGATGTCTTCATTGATGCCTTTAATTGTTCAAATTGTTTTGTGATATAGCAGTTGAATGTCTCCGATTCTTCTCTGAATTCCACTGGTAATTCGACACACTTGAATGCATCATCGTTGATGGACGAACGCGAATCTGGGGATGAGGGAATAGTTCTTGATTCAAACACTTCTTCCGAAACCAGCAATTCATCGGATGTGGAGTTGTCCCCAGAACTCAACTCCCCAGTTGCCCATACTTTGAAGGTAGATAACATTACCACCCGGGACGTTGCAGCTGATGGGACACACAGCGACTCTAACTCTACTAACAATGGAACCGCCAATCCTTGGTCCGCTCTACCATTGTTCCGCAACTTGAACTCGACTTTGCATAACTCTTCCCTCCGCAACTCTTCCGATTCATCAAATTCGTCTCAGACTACCCGTGACATTGAGTCTCCTGAAAACTTAGTCGAATCTAGAGCTGACGAGGATTTGTTTGATGACGGGAATTCCAGCAATGGTACCGAGAAAGCTGACCACCCTTTGGATGACTCCAGTGACGATGTTTTGGAAGATGAGGGTGAAGACGATGAAACAGGGTCGACCAAGAAGCCTTGCACAACCGTTTCATGCTTTATTAGCCGTGGTTGTAGCGATACATCTTGTTCTCAGGAAGACAACTGATCTGTCGGTGGAAACATAATGGGATTCAAAGTGTTCTATTCTATGTCTAGATATATGTAAAAAAAAAACAAAAAAACAAGCAGTATTTTATCTAAAATACAATACACAATCATTTTAAAGAGCCAGTTTCTGTCACGTTCCTTTGCAAAATACCTCAAGTTAGTCTATTAATAGGCCAATTAACGTTAAATACCAACTGAGAAATAATTTTTTTTCAAACGCATTCAAAAAAGTTAATCCTGTGATTCAGATTAGAGGAAACTTAAATTAACTCTTCACCACGCAACGATTCAATCACATTTTCCAATTGTTCATCAATTTTCACTTGATTTGACACTGAAGACAAACCGTTTGCTTGCGAAAATTCTTCCCAACTTCGTCCAATTACAACTTAAGCATGTTCTAGCATGTACTGATGCATGGCTTTTAAAAATGAATAATGGAATTGCTGATACTTAAAAAGGACACTTTAACCTTCAATACCCATGTTCTGATACAGTATTAGAGCAAAATCAGGGACCCAAGGATTACAAAACAAATAGCAACAACCCAGAAGAACATTTAACAATCTCCCTCTTTACTATTTCATGTGATTATGGAGTTGCCATTTTAGCATTTGCAGACAAAAAAAAGATCCTCATCTTGCTTTCTTAAATATATATGACCAAAATTTAATTTTCTTTCTTAACATGTGATGTTTGGATAGTAATAATTTAGAAAAAGTCAAAAGATGCTTTACGGGGATCATCAGGAAGGATACTTATGGAGTCCTCAGCAATGCCACATAATGCACAGTCCATTTCATATTCCTGGTAATCACCCTCAATCCAGAACTTGTAGTTGTGAATGGATATGACATGTTGGCATGTGCCACAGACATCTAAATTGAAGCAATTGTTTACAATTGGCTATTTATCAGGCAAAGCAAATTCTACCAACTGACTTACGCTCATACATAATTACTTCAATTCCACTGTCTTCTGACACAATCTTGTTCAGCACACTAACTTGATTTGACTGGCAGAGACAGCAAGATTTCAGGTTTGCCATGTAAGCTCCTGAATCCAAGCACATTCTATCCTGTAAATTATGGTACCACTTTGAGAAATGCTGTTAAAAAATTTAAAATTAAACACACAATAATACTCTGTTTGGATATTCTTCCTTCAGGCATTTTTCACACATGATAGGTCACAAAAAAAGATTCTATAAGCCAAAAGTAGAATGGGAATGTATTAAATACACTTGTTTGGGAGCATGGGCTTGGCGTTAGCTTGTTGTTGTGGAAAAAAAATTAATGTTGTCTGCTTTATAGCCTGCTGCCATCTGACGAAAACATATCTTATTTTGCCAAACCAAGAAGTTCAATCGGTCAGATTTTTTTCGTTCAAGCTGTGGAGAAATTTGTTTTACCTTCTAGGGTAGAGGCTAGAGGGTTTCTACCACTTTCAGAGGAATAGTTGGAAAAAGTCCGAAGTTTTTCTCCAGGCACTGAGCTTGGCAGGCTTCTCTATGACACAATGCAGGCTACGCTATCCCGCGCGATCTTTTTCTGGACATTTCTCTAGAAGATATGAATTGAAAAAAAAAAAAACTCAGATCGATGCCAAAACACTTTGTGGGAGAAGCTACTACCATAGTGCCTCAACGATATATATTCAATTGTCTTCATTACTCTATTATGACGACACGGAATGGCATGATAATTCCCTACAAAATCCATTGCTCCAATTTAGCAACAAGAATATGAGCCAAGTCTGAAAAATCCAATCAGGTAAGTTTGTACAATCCTGAAATCTGATCGAAGGATTTGAATTATGGTTCACCGAGTTTTTCAGACACATTTTCTTATTTGGTTTCGTTTTCGCCTTCCCCACTGTAACCAGCTGCCAATCCTCTTCTTCCTGAATGCGCAGTCCTGACAGGGGTTTCACCAACGTGAGGTTCAAGCCCACTCCAACCGCGTCGCTTAAGAAAGTCACTACCCACAGGAAGTAGGCTTGAATTCGGATTTCTATGTGAAATCTGATCAAAGCTTGCACTGGAATCGTCATCAAGGCCTTCCAACGCTACGTGGCGCATTTGTCCTGAAACAAGGGAAACATCTGCCTCTTGTTCTTGGCTTAAAGCTGTGAGCGGGACGTACCCAGCCGCGTCTATATCAAAGTGGAATCATAAATTAAAGCGTCGCATGAAAAATAGTTTCTTCCTTTTTTACCTGGCAGAATTTGCCTAAAATCAGTTATGTAATCGCCTGTCCAAGGGCGCGAACTGTTCACGGCAATCTGAAACGGATGAAATTCGGAATGGTTAGATAACGATTTAAAAAAATATCAGTTAATTATCTATACCTCAAACTCATACGGTGTAATAACTGGTCGATAGAATTCTTCGTTGTTTAGCAATGAATTCTCTGGACACGCAACTGCTACAAAAACATCGATTTCTGGAAAGTTGGCCAGCTTATTTGGATTCAGCTTTCCTACAACAAAAGTATAACACCTATGCAAGCGATACGGAGCAGACTGCTATACTCGCTAGAGGATATTGTTTTCGACTTCTAAATTAGTAGCTTACTTTTTGCCAGAGTTTTTGGCGAGAAATTTGATGTGTTCAATTATTTTCAGATGATCAGCGACACCCAATGTAGCTACAAGAATACCAACTAATTGAGCGTCTTTAGCTTTCTCTGTTAAGAAGTAACGTCTCCGCAGTTGCTGATTGACATTAACACATTCTTTTTTCAAGGAGCATCCGTTCGGGTTATAGGTGTAAAAAGTACATTGGTTTAGGGTGAACATTAGATTAGTCAATGTTAATCCCTCTTCGCCAATGTATATCACGATGAAATTCTCGATCGGAGTGTCGTGTGGCAACAGCTTTTGGCAAGTACGCCCTGACACTGTTAAATGATCTGGTGATGGTTGATGCAATGAAAACAGATTGGGTTCAAGATACAACACAGTTCGCTTTAGTGCCTGCAGTTCAGCCACTATTGTTTCTAAAAAGAATTCAGAATATATTAATGATAAAATTGCTTTTTAGAAAAATAAAATGGGGAAAGCATACCTGCAGAATGATAATATCTCAGATCAGAAGCTATTATTAAATTATCCTGTTCTGAAAGAGTTGCAGTCAACTCATCTAAAAATGGTTTTGATTCAACACTGATTTTTTCAAATATATAAAGCACAGGAAATTTTTCATGCTGAGTTAAACAAGCTGGGCCAAAATGTACCAAAGCCTAATATTTTTTTAGAAAAATTTTAATGAGTTATACAAATTTTTTTTTTGCCAGAGCTACTTGGCAACAATTGTAAAGCCTCAGTTACCTCTGCACCAATATATGTAGCAGCATGAACATCAGCACAACAACTATAATTAACGAGAAACAAGATTGGTATGGAAACAATAAAAACAATGACAAGAGTTTTACCTTCCATATGTAGTATCACCTAGAATATGAACTTCAATGTTGGAGGACAATTCTATTTTAAGTGCGACATCGGGAGCATCATTTAGCAGTTCATCGGGGAATTGTAAAGCAATTTTTTTTACATCCAATTCTTTAATCCATAAAATTATTCTACTAATATCATAGATTTCTTCCAGAGTACCTTCAGACCAAAACACATAGAATTACAGTATTATATTTCAAGGTGGTGTTGATATTGGTTTACCTTTACAGCTAACGGGTGATAACATTGTTTAGGAACTTGGAATTTCCGCTACAACGTAGCAGTCAAAATACCTGACTTAACAAATGAAACCCACGTGGAAAACTATTCCACTCGAAAACAACAATTAAACAAGGTTCAACATGGCTGGTCCGCCAGCTAATGAATACGCACTTGCATGTTGCATCTTTCCGCGTGCGGCCACGGCGCTAGTGTACACACAGACTCTGATTTTTAAAATATATATATATATTACACAAAATGAAAGAAACTGTTTCCGATTTATCTAGTTGGGTGTTCCGCCAGATACTATATTTTAAACCTGTACAAAAGAAACATTCGTTGGCCAAAATGTCTCTATCGTATATTTATGTATATAATAAGGGGCATTTTCATCAAGCAATAACAAGGAAGACTAGTCGAAAACCAACTATAAGCCCAAAAGAGAAAACATTCAAAACAAACAAACGTGACGTAAAAGTTCTCTCTGCACTTATATGCATAGGGACGTTAAGACATCTTATTTTAATTACATGACGACAGAACTTCTGCATTGGGCACGTCCAGTTGATTCAAATTTAACAACATGGAAAAGAAACTAATTCCCGAATAGTTTTTCCTTTTGTCATTTACTATTTTATCTAGGCTAAGGAGTAAATATTGCTGAGTGCCGAATAGTGATTAACGTGCGGTCAATAGAAACGTAATGATTATCTACATTTAGCGCGGCCTCTGCCTCGGCTTTTACCGCGACCTCTGGCGCGACCGCGACCAAGTCCATTTGATTTGTTTGTTGCTGACGCTCTTTTCAGCTTGATGGGCCTGGGACTTTGACTACTATCGTATGATATAGGTTCACTACTGCTGATTTCAAGTTCACGCACCATATCTGGAACGTGTTCGGCCAGCTTCTGTTCCATCGCTCGTTCCCGTTTCAACGGTCCTACGATACTATGGAGTTTCCGTGGTAACGGTTTGACCAATGGCCGAGGGCTAAAACTGTACGTGTGGTCATCCGAAGGGGACGATTGACAACTCGATGATTCATTTGTCACTTTATAAGATAAGTAACAGGAAAAAATTATGAGCCAGACAAGATGGGAATCGTTCACTAATTGTTTACCTCCACAGTCCAATTCGTTTCGATTGTTATTCATCATATGACTTTGTCCCAATGTGAGCATGGCTTTGGCAGCGCTCACTTCCACGTCAGGATCTTCAACTGTGTTAAACGCTAGTCGGCGACTCAGGAACGGGAAGAGTTTGGGATCGGGTAAGTTAGCGTTTAAACGAATGGAGGAAGACGAAGGTGGGGAAATAGTTTTGTACGTTTGTTTAACAGTGCTCTCCTGCGGCACTGGAAGATCTTTTGTTTTGGTTGGTAAGGTAGCTACCAAGCTTACAGGTGGAGCAGTTTCCTTCATCAAGTCTTGAATCAGTTCTGCTTTAATGTACGAGACTTTGCAAAGGGACTGGATCAGTTGAGGGCGATGCTGGGGATCCACCATCCAAAAAGATCCTTTGCTTAGGTTCTGCTAACATAATAAAAATAAATTACGCAGGTGGCAAACGGAGACAACTGATTTAGACAACTCACCAAACCACATTCCACTTTATAGAAACATTTATTGAGCGATAAGTTGTGTCGTACGGAATTTTTCCATCCAACGGGCGCACTTCGGTAATAAGGAAAATGCTGAGTTATCCAAGAATAGATATCACGAACAGGTAGAGCTTTCGATGCTGATGATTCGATGGCCAAAAATATTAATGTAGAGAAAGAATGGGGTGGCTTGCTCGACGATTCGTCGCCGTTATTCGAATGAAGCGATATTTGGCTCGGTGATGGTTGAGGTGGGGTTGCATCTGGATAGCTGAGATTACTACCATCCCAACTGCTTTCTGTCTCATCACTTTCTGTTGGAGGTGCTTGTTCAACTGGCTTGGCAACAGGCTTTTTTTCCATGATTATTTTCTTCTGCTCTGCTGCAGCTTTTAAGTTGATGCCTAGACATTATTAGATTTCTAGATCCCAGGAATTCAAAACACAGTATTTTTTAAAATAACAGACTCTGAAGAAGGTTGGTGTTCTGAAGCCAAGACAGTGAGGTCAATTCTTCATCCTGTGCAGAACTCTTGTGGTCACTATCACCTTCAATAACTCGAACCTCAAGTTGATTAACTGGGGGGCACAAATCATTCCTTTCATCACAGCTAGAAGTAAGGCCATCTCCATCAGCCAAAATATAAACCTCATGGCCCTGTACAATGCACACATCTGGATGGTTGTTGTTATCAGTTAAGTCCTAAAAAAAAATTAAGAAAACCCCAACACAGTTATCAATTTGTTTCCTATTCTGAAGAATGAAAATCTACAGAGTTTCAAAAACGTATACTCTGGTTAATACCTGTAGGCCCAAAAGAAGTGTGCCATTTTCCGGTGTCTGTAAGTAAATTCTCTGAGACCGTCCTACAAAACGATTGCTCATTTCCATACTCGTAATTTTAATGCCCTCAAACAGACTTGTTCATTAAAACAAACGTATATCTCTTGGCTTGCTTTTTTTCTGCTCGTTCGCTCCAGGAAGCCAACAAGATTAATGAAGCCCGATCAGATGAGATTGTCAGTAGTTTTCAATAAAAGTAAATTGTGGATTTTTTACAAGCACGGTGTGCTGTTCAAGATCACCCATGGCAACCGACAGTTTTGTAATGCACCGTTGTCGTAAGTACGGAAATGTTCTAGATTATTAATAAATTATAAACTTGTATTCTGAAATTAAAGATGAGTATACGACGAGAATTTCACGTCATTATAAAGCAATAATCCGCATTTGAAATTTCTGAAAATTTTCATTTTCCATTTAGAGAATCCGCTTGCCTGGGACTGGGATGAGGGTATCGTTACTGGTAATGTTTTTCACAAGTAAATATATCAATTTAAAAATATGTGTTTAAATTTTAAAGTTTTTTTTCATGCTGAGTGGTGTCCACCACCACAGTATTTATATTTACAACTTAAGTTACTTAACGGACTTACGATTTAATCTTGAATAATTTGACAACTGCGGGTCTCGTTCAGCTACGGATTCCAGTTGTTTACATATTTCAGCCGAAAAATCTCCAATAGTTCAATGAAAAAATGTACAGGTTTTTAACGAGCAATATATGTGCACCTTCGATATGGAGTCGACGGTAAAAACAAATTAAATCTTATTTTTCAATCATATTATCACTCTTCTTGTCCGCAAAACAGGATAAATTTTTCTGTAGTTGTTCCATCCTCATCATTTCATGAAATCAGGAAAAACGGATATGAAGACAAAAACAGAAAGAAGGTCTCTCCACGACAGGCGATACGTGATGGTTTAAAAGAATTGAAAAAAGAGATAAAAAATTGGACTGAAGAAGTAAAAGAAGGATGTACACTTGATCCCATCATGGGAATGCCTCTCCCTGGTAATCTTTGCTTTTCATCCATCGTCTTTCTGTGTTTGTACATCAAACTTTATGATTTTTAGGGGAAGTGGACATGCAGTGGTGTTTCAATGAAAGTATAGATTTTGACCATTGGGTTGTAACATCTGACAGTGATCATAATGAAGGGTACAGTACATCTACCCTAAGTGTAAGTCCCACAGGCAAAGGCCTCTTTAGTGGCAATCTTTCAACACAGCTAGTCAGGGATGGAAAAGTAAAAAAAGCTGGTTATTGTAATTTTAAATCCATCCGACCTCAAAAATCATTCAAACGTGATTCTTTCCATAATTGGAGTGGCTATACACACCTTGTTATGAGAGTGAGGGGTGATGGAAGAAGTTACATGATAACCCTAGGAACCGCCGGCTATTTTGATGTTAACTGGAACGATCAGTTCCATTTTGCTCTGTATACGCGAGGTGGTCCTCATTGGCAAATCTCTAAAGTAAGCAAAACATATTTCACTAACAAAATAGTTTATGTGACTTGTTTCTCGTTGAATGTGTAGATACCCTTTTCCAAGTTCTACATGACTAGTAGAGGACGCATTCAAGATATGCAGGAGCCCATGCCGCTAAATAGAATCACAAGTTTTGGAATTACTGCATCCGATAAGAACAACGGTCCATTCAGGTTGGAGATTGACTACGTGGGGCTTGAGCTGGATCCCTCTCATAAAGAAACTTCTGCTTATGAGCAGTATAAAGTGCCGTATTTTTATGCTGGATACTAGATGCCTGTTTTGTTGATTATCTGTAAATATTTTATGAAAAAGAAAACTGCCAATACAACGCTGGCTGTTTTACTCCCAAGAAAAAATGTACGATAAAATGGCGACTGATAGCTGCAACCATTGCAACCCAACGTTGTTTTCGCTTGCGAGTTTTATAATTGGTTTTGCAATATATGATATATGTAAGCTGGTCGCCAAAATTATTCTTTAAAAAGAAAGGAGGGAGCGTCAAATTCATTACTCGAATAGAACGGGTTTTCTTGTTTCGGTTTCCTAGTTCTAGAACTCTAGAACCTTGAGAAAAATTAGAAGGGGATAGGTAACACACGAGGAATAGGATTACGAGATCGATCGTCTGCTTGTCAAATGGGTATATAGTAGTTTGGCGGGCTTGCTGTTTGGTTTTTCAAAATAAATTAAAAAAATTCAGTTATGCAGAGTAAGTATATGTTGCAATGAAAATCGACTCGATCTTCAGATAGGTATTATATTGCAATTCTCCTACTTCTTTAGACAACTTTAACCTAAGAATGGGAACGCCACAAGTGGTAAATTCCCAGCCACGGCTAATGCGACCCGTTGTCAACCTGAATTACATGCCCAATAACTTCAACAATCAAGCGGGCTATGGATACGTCCAACAGTATTCTGCTTCTGGTGTCAGTTATCGGTACATTATTCTGTGCATGAATTATATAATACTGAACCTGCTTGAAAGTATATGGTTTTGACTAATGCAAAAACAGGGCCCCTGTATATCAGCATGTCCATCAGCATCTTTCAGAGGACTATCAGCAACCATATGGTGCTCAGCTAGTTAACTACGTGCAGATACAGGATTCAGCACAATTGCAAAACCCTCAATGGTCACAGTCAGATTATTTGTATGCAACAAGTTGTGATGACTATAAATGTTTCACAACATTTCTAATTATATCACTTTGTTTAAAAACAATAAAGTCAGTACTTAGAGGAGAGGGCCAGTCGTCCACAAGTGCATTCCCAGCCCAACTACCAACCCTTGTCCAACCAGGTTGATCATTCAGCGAGATTTTTACAAAGGACGGCAGCCATTGCACCACCGTTTATCCGTCAACCGCAAGTTAGAGCAAGTAACAAATGTAACAAAACGTCTAATTTTGATTCAGAACTAACACCCAACTGACAAACCAAACCTTAAGATGTAGACAGCTCCAATTCCTTTGGTTCGACATCGGATGGTATGCATAACCGTCAGCAGACTCAGAATCGTTCACAGAACGTTAAAATCCCCCGTAAGCAGAATCAACCGATGGCCATGCTACCCCCACCGAAACCAGTTCATCGTCGTGCAGATCAGCCCGTGCAAAACTTGGCGAAGAAGCCAAAAACTTCCATGGGATCGCGATCGGAAGCCCAACAGAAAACTCAGATGAAATCGAATCAGGTCAAGCAGAACGAGTACAAGATGCAGCCGGCACAGCAGAGCACCGTCATAAAGAAAGAGCTATATTTGCACGTGGGTAAAGTTGAACGCGACCGCGCGTTGGTTGGAACGATCCCACAGTTGTTCAAATGGCGTTCGGCTCGGCACAGATTCCCGCCAATCTACGAGACTGTTGGTACTGACCTCTCGCACCTGCGAAACGAACTATGATTTCAGCTTTATTTAATTGCTTTTGTTTCGTAGGAACAATCGACGGAAGGCGGAACGCGGTAGACAAGAAACAAAAGATTGAAGATCAATTTGTCGTCCGCAACATGAAGCAGTGGAATCACCATACCGGCTCATCGATGAAAGAGTTGATGGAATGTGTCGTGTATTCATCCGTTCGTGGCCAGGCAAAGTTCTCCGTCGGGACGTGCGTCAGGTAAACTATGCACTGCTATCATCATGACAAAAACGAAGAGTTACATTAATCAAATGTTTGCACGTATCACAGGATTGTCGGTCGGTACATTCCGGACAGTGAAATGTTTCATTGCCTTAAGATCCGGCAAGCGACTGAAAGTGACTTGAACCATTTGACATGCATAGTCAAAAGCTTGGCTGCCAGGTCAGTCTACGTGGAGCCCCTTTTGTCTATTCCAATCACTTCCGCAGTGAATAACGAAGAACCAGAAGAATCTACCAGTGATTCGTATGTACCTCCAGTTTCTGTGGCTGAATCGGATTTCCTCTTCCAGCCTTACTGAAAAATACCCCAAAGAGGTTCGAGATCTCTTATTATTTGTTATTTTCCTTTAACTTTATTTACTTTCGTACTTTATCTGCTATTAGAAGCACCCTGTTTTTGTTTTTTGTATCTTTTGCGAAGTTAATTGGTTTTCTTTTCTTTGTCAACTGTGTCAAGTCCAATAAAGAAGTTGGATAACATTCTGTTCTAGTCAGGTGTGAGACAAGTTCATAAAGGAATTTCACTAGGTTTCGAATAAAAACGAAAATTTGAGTGTTGAATCATACGTCACATTGAGCAGAACGTAGGCTGAAGAAACGAGCCAATATGCCTCATCCATTTCCTGTTTATTTTTCTAGTCCAAAGAGGAAAAGAAATGAAAAAAAAAAAAAAACTGGGCGTGCATTGCAAGCGGGCAATAGCTCCAGGGCTAGAACATTGGCTTGGCGGTAATAGCTGGCTAAAGTCAGAGGACCAAGGCAGCGCACCTGTGACTCAGTATGGTTTTGTCCTTTGCAGCGACACCAACTCACGAACACAGGAATGACGAAAAGCAAAACAAAACCGTCGTTGTGGAAGATAATGCAACTTTTCATGGCCGTTGTCGTGCGCTCTATACCAACCAGATTTTCGACTATCTTCAACTTTATCGGTTGTCTCGCCATGTGTTATTTATTGGTCACCGCCATCGGCTACGCCTCGTCCAATAACGGCGACCACATTATCGAAACTAATGACATTTCACAGGTAAAAATCTACTAATAAAAATTGAATATATACATAAACGTGTCGTTGTTGTCATCGTCATGCTTTGTCCGGTTTCTATTTTGACATTTGCAACGTACAACAGGTAGATTTCCGTCAGGAGCAAATGTCCAATTCCAAACCGGAATCACCAGAGTCACCACCCAAAACGATTTTATTCTGGACGCCGTATTACAATCGGACAGATTTCACCTTCGGATTTGGTCGCGATCCCTTTGTCAAATTCGGCTGCAAAGTGAGCAATTGCATAACAACCAACGATCGCACATTGCTCAATGAGAGCGACGCCGTTATCTTTCACGCGTTGCAAGTTTCTAGTCGAGACCTTCCGGCCCATCGACAGCCGCAACAGCGTTTCATTTTCTTCTTGTACGAAACGATTCCAAACACATCCATCCCGTGCGTTGGCAAATGTCTGCCCTCCAGCCAGTACAAGCCGCACTATTTCAACTGGACAATGACGCACCGTCGCGACTCCGACGTCTACGTGGCAGAACCTTACGGGGCCGTCGCTCCCAAGTATTGGACCCTTCCGACACAGCTGCCCGACGAATTGTCACCTGATACTCTTCCGGCCAATCCAGCTGTTCTCCTCAATCGAAACTATCCGCATCTAGCCAACCGGACGAAGATGGTGGCCTGGTTCGCCTCGCATTGTCCGACCCACAGCCAGCGCGAGGACTACGTCAAAGAATTGTCCAATCACATCCAAGTGGACATTTACGGCAAATGCGGAACGATGGAATGCCTTCCGCGCAACAGCCACCGATGCGAGAGTTTGCTCGACAATTACAAATTCTATTTGGCAGCGGAAAACTCTTTGTGTCCGGACTACGTGTCAGAGAAATTCTACCGGGCGTTGACCAACGACATCGTGCCCATCGTCTACGGCGGGGCCGATTACACCGAGTACGCTCCTCCGCATTCGTTCATCAACATTGCCAACTTCAAGTCGCCAAAACACTTGGCCGACTACCTGACATTGTTGGCCAACAACGACCACCTCTACATGGAATATTTCCAATGGAAAAAACACTACGCCGTCGTTCGATCGCCGAAGAAGGGATGGTGCGACCTGTGCGCCAAACTCAACGAGCCCAGTCAGCAAAAGAAAACGAAAACCTACCAAGACGTAGCCGAATGGTGGGTGAGGAAATTGCCCTGCTATCCAGGGTCATCGTTCCTCATGAGCCACACGTAAATGTTGAAATGTAATTCGTTGTCAAATGTGACCGTCTTTGGTCATTTTCAGTCGCTGCTGTTCCACAATTTCACGCTTTGAAAATGTGGAGAGACGCAAATAATAATAATGAAAAAATACATTTGTATTATGTATTAACCTTGTAAATGTTTTGCTCGGCATAAAAAAAAAAATCTTTATGCGTACAACGAACTCACGCCAGGCTGTTTTTCTTTCTTTTCTTTTTTTAAAAAGTGGGACGTTAATGTTGGAGGCTATTACTTCAAAGGGAGCGACGTAGTTACAAGCAGCTGGCGGAGTAACCACCAGTTGGCTGCAACAAAAGAATGCACACACATTCCGTTTGAAAACAATAAACAGACCTTATCGTTGAAGTGAAATCCTTCAAGATTTTTATTTTATTTTTCGAAAAAGGAAAAGACGAATTGCGGTGTACTGCAGTGTATTCTATGCAAGTCAAGTCGTTGCACATTGACATGCACCTATTTCTTTAAAAAAAACCATTGCACCGTACCAGCTGGACAAACAGTGAGGTAGCTCAAACGAACGTTGACGCATTTTACCAGACAATCAAATCGAGTGGCTTGAAAATTAGGCGAGCGATTGGCAGAAGGCTCTTCCGCTGGAAGTAATGATGAGCTGGTGGATGATTCACTGCTGGGTAATGGACAGCGGTTTCCTGTTGGTTCACTTTTCCCAATCCGGTATCCGAACCTGTTTGTTGAGTACGGCCATTTCCATCGGTTTTGTGCACCAGAAATGCTGCTGGCCCGTGACTCGGATGATACAGGTAACCAGGTGTTATTGCGTGTGCTGGGTAGTAGATGGGCAAGGCGAACTTCCTCGGTGTGGCAGGCCAATCTGAATAAATTCATCGGTATGTTTTACAGACGCATTTCAGAGCGTAGGAAAATGAACAGAAAGGAAAATCGGGATTCACGAATTTGATGAGCAAATGTCTGAAATACTTTGAGGAAGATCGTTTGCCGTTTGATGTCCTTGAAACCTGTGCAGCAGACTATGAATTATGGAGTGATGCGGGTAAATGTCGTGATCGAACGACGACGAATCCACTGCAGATCCTCGGTGATGGTTTCCTAGACAACCAAGTGGCAAGGATGCCACGAAACAGCAGAAAAACGACAGCCAACAAGAAAGCATTTTCTTCGAATGAGCCTACACTCAGCAGGGGGCATTCCTTTTTATAGTACAGGTCAGTGCCGTGTAGGCCCGTACCTGTTGAACCTGGAAACTCTTGAACCAGTTTGACGAGTTCTCTTCTCAAACAACTTCCATCCTATGCCTATAGTTTTGGGGAAAAAAAAAACAAATCTGATAAGCGATAAAGGTCACGGTCGCGTCTCACAAAGTGCATTCACATTTGAGTTGATTCGCCAAGTTAAAGGTACAAGTCTCTAGACGGACTCTTTTCAGCCCAAAGCGCTTTTTGGAACGAGGAAGATCGTTAATAAACGTCATGACGTCCAGCCCGTACGCAGTCGGTAAATAAAATCAGTCCATATTCAAATAAAAATCATTTCATTGGGCCGTCCTTAAATGACGTCACGCAGTTTTGCCATCCATTCGCAGGTATCTGTGTTGAACTTGATGTTTCTTTTCTTTTAGCATCACTTTGGACGAAAAGTTCAATGATAGAGATAGAGATAAGACGATGGTGTTTTTATTTATTTATTGTTTTCATTTGACAAAAACATTTGGACTTTTGACATCACATTTTCAAAATGTCGCAAGCCGTCACAAAATCTTGGATAAATCTGGTTGGGGACGTCGTTTATGAACGGCTTCTTAATACGAAACAGACTTGATGTAAGACGAGCCTGCCAAACAAGGAGCTTCGTCGTACCACCATTTGGCAAGGCTTTCATAACTTTTGCTTTGCTCAGTTGGGTCGTTGAGTTTCTCGCACAAGTCGCACCAACCGTTGAGCGGTTTTCGTATCACTTCGTAATCTTTCTTCCAGTCGAAATATTTGCTGTAAAGGGCGTCGTTCTTGGCCAGCAACATCAAATATTCGGCCAACTGCTTTGGTGACTGGAAATCGGCAACATTGACGTAAGAATTGGGGGGCGCGTACTGGCTGTAATCCGCCCCGCCAAACACCACGGGCACGACGCTGTTCATCAAGGCGCGATAAAACTTTTCAGTGACGTAATCCGGACACAGGGAATTCTCTGCGGCCAAATAAAACCTGTAATTAACGAGGACGCGCGTGTCGCATCGCGGATCGTTGTAAGGCAAACATTGCAACGTGCCGCATTTGCCGTAAACGTCGACCGGGATGAACTCGGCCAACTTGTTGACGTAATCCTCGCGCTGGCTGTGCGTCGGGCAATGTGAATTGAACCAGGCCATCAACTTGGTCCTGTTGGCCAATTGCGGATACGTTCGGGTGAATAAATCTCTCGGCTTAGGCAACGATTGGCCGGATTTTAACTTGGGCGGAAGTTGGTGGATGGGCTCGGAATTCCGACGTCGTCTCAGCGCACCGTACGATTTGCTCAGGTAAATGTCTGAATCCCTGCGATGCGTCATTGTCCAGTTGTAGAAATGCGGACGCGAAAAGAAGGGCAGGTCATGTCCGCCCGGAAGAGTTTCAAACAGCAGCATAATAAATCGCTGATGAGGCAAACGATGCGTTGGTAGATCGCGTTCCGCATAATCGCCAGCGTGGATGATGACACCGTCGCTTTGATTGAATAAACTTCTGTCGTTGGTTGCGATGCAATTTGTAACTCGACATCCAGCGTCGATGAACGGTTGCCGGCCGAAACCGAACGTCATATCCGTTTGGTTGTAGAACGTGTTCCAGTACAGGATGATTTTACTTTTGACGCCAATCTGCTCGCTGGCTGATGATGTCTGAAGTTAGTGAAAACTTTCACACATCAGTTAATCTGACTCACGGAATTCTAATTGAAAATTCACAAATGCTCCACTTACCTCAGTTGGACCGTCATCTCTGACCGAATGGAAGCTGATGGTCGACACTGACGGCGGAGCATTTCCACCACGACGTAACACAAACAACACCAAGAAAAAGATGCCCAAACTCTTGATGATGATTCTTTTGAACAGATTCAAGCGATGCAATTTCATTTTCGAATGTGACCAAAATGTTCTGCTCATCGGCGGCACAAACTTCGTTTGCCGCCGCGTGCATGCGGAATGGTCGGGACACGACCAACGCCAAATGCATTCTTTCCCACAAAAAAAATAAATAAAAAGAAGAAGAAGAAAACAAGCTGTTCAAAACAAAAAAAACAAGACCCTCCTTTTTTGGGGCCGTTCATAAATTACGTCCCGCGCCAGAGGGGGAGGGTCTACAAGGTTTTGTGACGGCTTGCGACTAGCGGAAGACGGGGGAGATTTCGAAAATGTAATGTCACAAGTCCCAATTTATTTTATTTTTTGTTCACAAAAAAAAGAAAAAAACTGTGTGACGTCATTTATAGATGGCCCGATAGAAGCTGATCAAAAACAAGACCCTCCTCGTTTGCAAGGATGGCAACTGAAAAGGTAAAGCGCTCGGGGCATCAGAGTTAGCTGCTGGTCGTGACAGTTGAAAGCGAACTCGTGTGATAGTTCACTATTTCAGATAACTGAAAGTTATATCTTTTCTTGTTGATCAGCCATTCCTTTATAGGAAATACGGCGCCTCTTTGTTATTTGTGTTTTGGCCAGCAGGCAATAACCTCCCGTGGCTTCGGTGAGACGGTATGGAAAGGGCAGATGAAAAGAAAAGGAAGAGAGGTTAAAGAAAACGAATATTCAATCGCTGTCCTTGAATTTCATCACATAAACACCAGGTAGGTTGGGTAACGACGCCATTTTCGTCTTGGCCCCCCCTGTCGGCGTCCAACAATTTTGTTTACAAAGAATCTTTGTTGGAACTGTTGGAATCCGCTATTTCAGCAATTATGTTCAAGGCATTCCTACTCCTTTAGTTCTACCTACGAAAATGAATTAAATTTTTGAATTTTTAAAAGTCATGGCTTTCGGGAATTCATGGCCAGTCTCTTGGTAACTACACGATGGTAATGCACCGAGAAAGAAAACATGAAACTCTTGCATCGTATCCCAACGCTCATAGGGCTGTTCTACAACCTAATAAGGATCATTTGAATATTACTATCATCATTTTTATTGTTACGACGAAAAATTCGGCAGATGGCAGCTATGCAACAAGTGTAATTTTAGAGCTAGACGTCGGGAATCAGTCACGGGGAGGGTCCTGTGGGGCGACCCAAACTCGCGAACGAATTCTGCTGCAGTTAAAGAAGATTGGGTCATTGACCGCGACTTGCTGAATGCCCATATCATTGGAGATTTCATCGTTGATTGGCTTTGATGTTTGGCTTTAGGGTACCCTCTAACCTAAACGAACCGAACAGACGAGGTGAAGGGTTTACGTACACGGGCTACGCAATCCTTTAGTCACACTGTGGCGGTTCAGCAGAAAAGGCATCTACATTATCATAGTCTCAGTTCCAAATTTTCGAGAACTGCTGCTGCCTTTCCTCTTCCAGCTTCGAATCATTGTTGGGTCAAACCCAGCGCGAGATTGTGTGCAGGATGACGTCCAGAAACAGGACGGACGTTGGGCAATTTTCATAGGTAGTCGTTGGCCATGGCCTCCGTTTGTTAACGCTGCACAAATACGGAGGCTATTACTTCGATCTGGACATCATCTTTGTTCGACCAGTGACGTTCTATCGCAATTTCGTCGCCGCCGAAGACGCTACCAGATTGAACAATGACGTCATTCATGTAGATGTGAAAAATCCATTCAGCGAAATGGCCATTCAAGATTTTGTCCCCAATTTCAGGCAAGTATGTTTTAACTTGTGATGCACATTTAGCAAAACTAAAAATTAAACAGTTTTTGCAATAAATAGGCCCGAAATTTGGGGACATAATGGCCCGGCCTTGATTCTACGCGTTTTACAAAAGTGGTGCAACGTTACGGATGTCCAGTCGATGGATTACGTCAAATGTCGCGGTTTCAACGTTCTGCCGACATCATCGTTTCATCCGATTCCCTTCAATAAAATGATCACTTTATTTGTCCAGCCGCCGGCGAATGAAACATCTCAGCTGGCTGACGGAGAGAGTGATTGGAGTTCACGTTTGGAACAAATCAAGTAAAAATCAACCAATCTACAAGAATTCGACGCAGGATTACACTCGATTGGCTCGAACCAATTGCCCCGTTGCCTTTTCTATTGCACCTGATGTCTTTTAAGTAACACTGTTACAAATGCCTAGTATATACAGTACAGTACATTTAAGTCACGTTGGTAGGGAAGTTTGGCAGTTTTATCGGGATATGGTGATCCACCGAAATAAAACATGGAACTTGCATTTCTACACACCGACACGGCGTTCAAAGAGCGGCTTGGTTTTTGGTTTCTTTGGGTTGTAAATTTGCATTTGCTTTGTCTTTGAAAACGCATAGAAGATGGCGGCTATGCAAATGTGACCTTGAAGATGGTCACGACCGCGCGACATCTTTCAAAGTCAACGTGGCGATACATTCTGTTTACACACACACTTAGATCTTCACGATGGATAAAAACTACGGCGTTGTATTCAAATAGTGACAACGATTCTAAATAACAATTGCAAATAGATTTAAAGAATTTGTTGAAAGAAGCACAGCTGCATGTAGTACTTTGGGGAGGTGGGAATGTATTGTCGGCCATTGTGGGTAATGGATAGGAACTAACACATTCGGCAAACATTTCGGTGAAACAGCACCTTCCGCAAACTCCCCGTACAGCCATACAGGACGTGCTTTTATTTGTAAAACAGAAAACTATTCAATTAGATCGACTATAATGGCTGTAGGAGTGATGCATCACGTCCGTGTATAAATAAACGACATCCAGGCAAAGACGAGACAAAAAAGTTCTTCTTCTAACTTGACAACAATCAAAATCAAAGAACATTGAAAGCCAATGGTGATATTCGTTCATCTACGAATCGTGATTGAGAACAGTTTGAATAAAAGTGTCGCCCGAATAACAAGGCACGTCATCGTACCACCATTTGGCCATACTGTCGTAGACTTTGGTCGGTTCCAGCGGATCGTTTAATTTCTCGCACAAATCGCACCAGCCATCCAGCGGACCCCTCAGCACGTCGTAGTCTTTTTTCCATTCGAAATATTTCAAGTAGAGGGCCTCGTTCTTGTCCAGCAACAACAGGTACTCGGCCAGATGTTTGGGCGAGGCGAAATCGGCGACGTGGATGTACGAATGCGGAGGAGCGTACGCCGCGTAATCCGCACCCCCGTACACCACCGGAATGATGTCCGTTTTCAAAGCTCGATAGAATTTCTCGCTGACGTAATCGGCGCACAGCGAATTCTCCGCCGACATGTAGAATTTGTACTCGTCCAACAGATTGTTGCACCTGTCGCTGTTCTTCGGTAGACACGTCAAGTTGCCGCAGTTTCCGTAAATGTCGACGGGCATGTACTTGCCCAGCTGGCGGATGTAGTCTTCCCTGCGACCATGCGTCCTCTGGTTGGAACAGAACCAAGCCAATAATTTATCTTTTTTAGCCAAACGCGGGTGATTGCGAACTGTTTCCATCAGTTTGGCTGGCGCTATTGGCCTCTCTCCGGGTGCTAAAGTGGGCGGCAATTGTTCCATCCACGGGGACGACGCTTTGCGTTTTATTTTGCCGTAAGGTTCCGCGCAATAAATGTCAGAGTCTCGTCGATGCGTCATTGTCCAATTGAAGAAGTGGTCGACAACGTTCGAGAAATAAATGGCGCTGTCGCGAGCCAACGGCAACGTTTCGAATAAATAGAAAATGTATCGCTGGTGCCGACGTCTTTTGCTCGGCAAATCGCTCAAATTGAACTGACCGGCGTGAAAAATGATGGCGTCGCTCTGATCGAGCAGATTTCGATCGGCCGTGGCCACGCAGTTGGTGACTTTGCAGCCGGCCTTGATAAACGGTTGCTGGCCAAAGCCGAATATCATGTCGGGTCTGTCGTAATAGCCCGTCCAGTACAAGATTCGTTTCGGTTCTGATTCTGGATGATCAGCATCCTATCCAATAAAACCAACTTGAACAAAAACAGAAAGTCAAATGCGATTCAATGCTTTATAAATACCTCAATTTCAGCTTGGAATGTGTTGCTCTCCGTCAGGCCCAATTGACTATTGTCTATGACGTGACGACTGCTGCTGACGACAAGTAAATAGCCAACGCAGACGACGAGCAACAATGAAACGAGGGTCCTGGGCCGACGTAGACGCGTGAACAGTGCGATCGCGGACGATTGGATCGTTTCCCGCGACTTGCTCAACCCCATCATCGGAGATCTCATCGTAACTCGACGGTCGGCCAGAGACTGAAAGTCCTTTCCATTTTTGTTGCACGAACGCTGGGTGGTGACGATCCAAGATGCGAACGACAGGGGCGGTGTTTTCGGTTGAATTGCCCGCAGCAGCAGCTATCTTGCTGTAAAAGAAAAAAGAAGTTGGAGCGTGAAAAGAATACAGGGAAATCTTTAACGATCTATTTACCAGTCTCTGTTGTTCATGGTCAGGTTTCTTGAAAACATATGGTTTCGGTTGCATCATTTGAAAATGAATTCACTTGGGTGCCATTGTGAATGCGTAAACTAGATGGAGCTACGTGGCAAAATGTGTACCAGACAGCCGTAAAAGTTCATGAGACTTGCTGTTGAATTCACTGATTCTCGACCGAGACACGCATTAATTGCACCTGTCGCCTGTACCACCTGTTTCACTAGCTCGTTTAGATCATCTGTTGGTTTTTGTTCTTCCACGTTGATGCGTAATTATTGCTGTGCATGAAACGTACCGCATGTTTCACTGACCAGTAAAAGAGACATTTACGTACCAAGTTAACTGCAAACAGATGACTTTACACAGTTGTTTGTGCACGTCAACAATCAGCGGGATATGCACATCCTCTCCCTTGAGCTCCCACCGACCGACCAGATGTGCCTTCTTCCGCCTTCTTCCCACGTTTGTTTCTGCCTCCGTTTGTTGGTTTGACTATCAAACGGATAGTCTAAATACCAAGCCCTTGATGAATACATTTTGTCAAGTGCCCGTCGGTTGCGTATATTATCTGAAGCCTATAGTTACATGAGGAGATGGTAGAATGATGAGATGTTAAGTGATGTAATGTGCCCGAATGGTTGTAGTAGCAGCAATCTCTTTTTGAAATTGGGAAATTGTCTGGATACGCTTTCAACATCCACCATGTCTCTGTGTGTTCCTCGATGAGAGAATGTCCTAATATTCATTCCAATTCAACATGGCCAGTCAAGTTGTCTTAATTGTTCTATACGGTGATGGTCAGTCCGGCCGTGAGTCACGGTGTGTAATCAACTAATCGTGACAGCTTTGCATTTGAACCATATGATGACTGCCACAACGCCATAGTGACATATTCTTATGCATCCAAACTGCCTTGTATAGTATCTGTCTTACGTACGTAACTATAGAATAATATGGGAACTTGTTAAAAAGAATGACAAATGCAATTTTCTGGCTTAGCTTACCTTATTCGTTTGAGAAATCCTGTAGCGAATTGACCAAATCCAGCCTTCATACATGACACGTTAATTTCTCGTTTCTATTTTCTCATTTTGTCGCGTCATTTGATTAGAGATAGCCACATTCACCCTGCTGCAATATGAACGATAAGGCACCTATCAACAATGTTACTCACCAAAAGAAAAATGTATGGCAAGCCAAATGTACCGGCCGAATCGAATGATGATCCGCGCGCGAATATAATGATAATTTTCGACTTGATGATATAGTTTTGGACTTGATGATATCTCTGTCGCCTAAGGGGTGTCTGCAGCTCACAGATAGGAATCCTGCTAGCTCTACGCCAGAACACCACCGCTGGGCGGGGGAAGCGGGGTAATCACCGCGGTTTCGACGATGGCGCTAGTGATGTTAGCTCAAATCAAGATTACATCGGTACGCTTGAATTTTGTTGTTGTTGTTGTTGTTGTTGATGCTGATAGTTTGGTGTCGCTCGTTCAGGTCCTCGATTGTACAAGCAGCCGGCGGCTCGTTCCAACCGTTCCATCATTTTGAACGCGGTCGAGTATTGCGTCTTCCCCGGCGTGGTGAATCGCGAGGCCAAGCAGCGGGTGCTCGAGGAAATCACACGGTCGGAGAGCAAGAATTTCCTCGTCTTGTTCCGCGACGGCGGCCTCACCTTCCGCGCCCTCTACTCGTTCAATCCCGAAAAAGAAGAAATCATCAAAATGTACGGCACTGGATCGAAAATGGTCAACGACACCATGTTCGAAAAATTCTTCAAGTACGAACGTTTTTAGATGATTATTATTTATTTATTTTTATTTTTTTAAATGGTTCATTTTTAACATTTAAAAAAAAAATGGGCATTTGTCGATTCGACAGATACAATTCCGATGGCAAGTGTTTTTCGCAGGTGCACACCAAACACTTGACTGTCACGATCGACGCGTTCACGATCCACGCCGGCCTGTGGCAGGGAAAGAAGCAAAGCCTACCCAACAAAAAGGATATGACGTTGGTCATCTAAAAGCGAACAAATTCAAATTCAAAAATAACAAAAACAAAAAGAAAAAAAAATCGGGAATGAGAAAAACAAACAAATGAAACGAATCTGCGTGAATAGCATTTTTCTTTTTTCTTGAACAAGATCAACCCGGAATTCATCAATCGTTTTCTTGAGCTGTTCGTATTGGCCTTTAGTTATGACACGGACTTTAAATTGAAAAAAAAAAAGGGGGGAAGAGATTCACGCAATCAAATGACCCAAACATAATCAATCGGCGTTTTTTTTTTTTTCGTCCGTTTTTTCCGTTTGTTTTACATTGTTTGTTTGATTTTTTTTTGTTTTCGGCTAACCCCTCTTTGACATTCCTATTGGCTAACGTGATAACCTCGCTGTATAGGGATCGCCAGAGTTGAATTCACCGTCACGTTCGGCAAAAATAATGGATGAAATAATGTTTGTTTGTTTCCCCTTATCCTTTCTCTTACTTTGGTCTTTGCTCCGTTTAATTTTTTTTTTTTTTATTGGTCCCCGCTCCATCTCCCCGCCCCCCTTACTTCATTATGACCACTCGAAGAGATTAACCCGCTTAACCTAGCGAAATTCAAAATAAATAAAAAAAAAAGTCGATCGTTTTTTTTTTCTCTTTCCAAACTCAATTTGTTTCATCCCTTATTCAGCGCCCTCCTTTTATCATAGTGTCACCCTCCATTTTGTTTTTTTTTGGAAAGTAACTCTCCAATCGCGCGCTCTCCTATAACCGCGACTGCTAACTGATGTGTCAACTGATTAGTTATTTTGCCCTCACAAAACCCGCCCTCACATTTGATCCAGTGCCGTAATTTTAATTTTTTTTTTCTATTATTATTATTTAAAAAACAAAACAAAGTAGAGCAAATGGCAATTGTTTTATCGATTTTTTCTTTGCGTGAGTCGTGTAGTGGAAGCTGCACATTTGATAAGAGAAAATGTAACAGCAAAAAAAAAAATTTAAAACAATTGAGAGAAAAAAGAAAATTAAGCGGCTACGCAACGGAAGGTTGGGATTAAGTTGAGGGACGTGTTTGCTGTCAACTGTAAATAGCGTTGTGTAGTTGTTAAGCGTTGGCCAGCAAATCAACCGTCAAAACATTACAGCTTTGAGCCATCATTTTTTGTTTTCTAAGTTCTTATCTCTTTATTTTGTCCTATTTTATTGTGTTGCAGTTCTTTTTTCTTTTTTTAAATACCCCTCCCCTCCCCCTATTTTGTTCTTAATATCCTCGCCACTTGTTCGCTCCAACCCCCTTTTTGGCTGTTCCTCCTTCTTTTGTAGTTCACGCATTTTTTTTTTTTTCTATTATTTTTTTAAAACGTCTTTTTCTAACGAACTTACCCCGCCTGCCCGTCACGGGCTTTATTCTCTACCTTCTCCATCCATATGTGCAGCAGCTGCCAAGTTCAATACAATAACCAACATGGAAATAGTATTGGCTTCTGTCTATTTTTTTTTTTTAAGTTGGAGTTATACAGTATAACAAAACAATTCGTTATTACTTCATTACAACAACGCGCAATCAAAATGTTGTATTTTTTATTCTATCATTTAACCTATGGAAAGCTTTTACATGGCAGCACTTGTAGTGTAGTGGTTATCACGGCTGTCTCACACACAGCAGGTCCTCAGTTCGATCCTGGGCAGGTGCATGATTTTTCTTAACGAATAACGTAAAAAACGAAAAAATTCTTTAAGTATCGTCGATAACGGGACCGAAAATAGAATCACGAGCCTTATGGTTTCGTGTTGTGTTAGAACGAAATAGGGCAAAGGGTTTTGTAGAGAAAGAACTGATGATAGGGAAAATTTCATTCCACTATTATCGAATGTAAACCATTCACGTGGAATAATCGACAACCAAATGAAAACGCAAACAGGCAATTTTTTAACATATATTTTGCTTGATAAACGTGTTGAGGCATGCTCCAGCTTCTTGCCGTATGAACGTTTCCATAATGAAATGCTTTCTTTTGTTATCCATCACCAGAATTCTTCTGCATAAAAACCAAGTTCAGGCTATAAAAGGATCTCTATTTCTTGATACAAATAGCTTGCCAAAATTTATTATCTTTTGGTTTAGGGGTTTAAATAGTGTAACTCATCGGGTTCAGAGATCAAGACTCCAAGTTTTCTTAGGTTCCACAAGGCCATGCCATTTCCTAGCTACAGTAAAACGTGGAATGTAGTTAGGGTTCGATACCAACGTAAAAAGACGTGAATTAAATTGAATTTAAAGCTTCCAAAAATCAATAAATAAAAAATAAATAAATATATGGAAAATGTATCCTACATTTTTTTCCCCACACACTTGCAATGCAAACTTTTGCTCTTCTGCAAAATTTCCACACAATCTCTGAATCTGAACATCACAGGCAACCCAGCTTTTTTGCTTTCCACTTGAAATTCCAAACATTCTCCGAGCTCGGTCGCAACAATACACAGATGGCGATAAATTTTCAAAGCATGCAAGTTCTGATGGAACCTCGTTAAAGTTGTTGTGATAAAATTTTTCCATCAATCACACAATCAGTCGCAACATCAGGTAGGCCTACTTTATTCAAAAAATTCCGTCCATGAAACTAGAAAGCTAAAATTAGCTGTTGAATGTGACCAAAAATATTCATTGCATTCAATGCAAGAATTATGTGAAATGTTTGCAATCGCTGTCTGCCTTTCAGCGTGACAACGACAAGCATCGTCGAAAGCCGTTTTACATACTCAGCCATTTTGAGCCATTTTAAGAAGTTTAATGAATTTGAAATTCAACAATCGCCATTGCCTTTGTATCTGGTTTATAATTTTGGCCCCTACTGTAAATTTTTAATAATTTATATTTAAGTCTTGTGACACAAGATTTACTCTAGCTCCTTAACTATAATTGCCCCGCCATTTTGGCCCAGCCCTTAAATTTAAGAGAAATTTGAAAATTCATTCATCATTGCTATTTTTTAGACATCGATTTGCAGTAGATAAAATAGATTAGTATGCGGCTAGAACTTATCCGGAACACAAGCCTCAACCAAAATCTATATTGTATTTTTGTCTCTTTGTAATAACGCAAATAGAGCTGTGATGAAAAAATAATAATCAATCCGACTCACCCGATCCCCCTACATAAAACTAAGTTCAGGCTACAAAAGGAATTGTTTTTCTTGATAGAGCTATTAAACAAATAGCTTGCCAAAATTTACAATCTTCTGAATTTTGCTGTTAAATTATTTTAGGGGTGAAGTTCACATGTACCAGGATATCTCACGTAGCAGTGATTATCATTCCATCCGTTACTCGATCCCGAATACAGGAAAACCATGCAGTCTTCCTCAGAATTTCCAGCATTTGGTTCTCTTGGCCCCCAATTCGTGTAACCTGAAAGGGGTGCTCCAGTAGTTTCCCAGACAAAGATTCCCTCTAGATTTCTATCACTAAGAGACGACCACTGCTCAACTACAATGTGTAATAATATAAAACATGAGTAATATTATGGAAATTTGTTTGTGTTGAAATCTTTTTCTGACACTTACAGTACCAAGTAGAGGTAATTATTCGTTCTTCTTCGGAAGACTCCAGAGAGACAAGTTTCATGCCGTTCTGGTAGCAAAAATTCATTTGGTCATCCCAGTATAGCTATACGCGTTAAAATTATAATGAAAAGGGATCAAGTTACATAGGGACTAATTAATTATATTTGTCAATTGAAATAGTCACCTGTTCAGTATTAAAGCAGTAGCAAGAAATTTCGTCTACAATTCGACCACATACGGAGGTTGGTCCCAAATTCAATGGACATAGAACCGCCTGTAGAAAAAAGCAATTGCAATTTTACTCAAGAAATTATTTAAAAGAAAAAGGAAGATACCTTTTGAATTTTTAGCTGCAAAACCGATGCTCTAGTTCCCCGAGAACGTAATGTAGCCACCGAAGATGTAGTATACATGGCAGGAGGCAAGTCTTTATTGGATGCCTCGTACTTCATTTGGTTTTCTATTTGAAGGATAGGGGAGTCCTTCCCAACTCCGTCATGTACCTTCGCAAGATCAGCCGTTTAAAAAATTGTACAAGAATTTGATAAAATGTTTTTATTTACTGTCAGGTAATCTTGAACATCTTCGAAACGTTCGTTGATCAAAGTGAAGGCCAATATGCGATCGCCTTGCGTCTGGATGTCCCATACGCATTCGTCGCCATGCAGAGATGGGATGTCAATGACCACCGAATCTTCGACAAAAATCTTCCCTCCACACGCTGAAAAACAAAAAGTTACAGTACACATCAAATAATTCTTTTTGGAGATGTGGAATGGGAATACTATTAATAAAGGGAAAACTCTTACGGAGAGAGGCAACATTTCCATCAGCATACGTTAGAAGTACAACGAAAGTGAGAATATAGAATAAAGGAATCGTTTTAACCATTTTTTAAACTAAACTCTTTTTTTTTTTTGCAATTAAAATGAAATATCAAAACCGAATGCCAGTTTGCAGGCCGCAGAAAAATGTTTCTAATGGATTACGTATTCTAATGCAAAACGGTTCAGTTATATATACAGACAACTGGTTGTATGATAGCCTATACCAATAACTGATATGTCAAAGTCAATATGCTCTGGTAGGTCCTACGACGCCATTTCAATGTCAGATATTGATAACTCAAATGCCACACCAGTAAGTTGGGAAGGGGGGAAGGAGTTCGGGGTTTTTTGCGCTTAAAGGGTGAAGGTTTTCGGGTTCGAAGATCAAGATTTGAAGTTTTATTATGCCATACGTCGCCACAACTCAGTAGTTAGCTGGCGCTATAGACTTTGACGTATTAGTTATTAGTATAGGCTATCATACAACCAGTAGTCTTTATATAACTGAACCGTTTTGCATAACAAGTCTTCATACCTTTTCCATCCATTAGAAACATTTTTCTGTGGCCTGGTAACTGGCATTCGGTTTTGATATTTCATTTTATTTGCAAAAAAAAAGAGTTTTATTTAAAAAATGGTTAAAACGATTCCTTTTTCCTGTATTCTCACTTTCGTTGTACTTCTAACGTATGCGGATGGAAATGTTGCCTCTCTCCGTAAGCGTTTTCCCTATATTTGTAGTATTCCCATTCCACATCCCCAAAAAGAATTATTTGATGTGTACTGTAACTTTTTGTTTTTCAGCGTGTGGAGGGAAGATTTTTGTCGAAGATTCGGTGGTCATTGACATCCCATCTCTGCATGGCGACGAATGCGTATGGGACATCCAGACGCAAGACGATCGCATATTGGCCTTCACTTTGATCAATGAACGTTTCGAAGATGTTCAAGATTACCTGACAGTAAATGAAAAAAATTTATCAAATTCCTGTACAATTTTTAACACGGCTGATCTTGCGAAGGTACATGACGGAGTTGGGAAGGACTCCCCTATCCTTCAAATAGAAAACCAAATGAAGTACGAGGCATCCAATAAAGACTTGCCTCCTGCCATGTATACTACATCTTCCGTGGCTACATTACGTTCTCGGGGAACTAGAGCATCGGTTTTGCAGCTAAAAATTCAAAAGGTATCTTCCTTTTTCTTTTAAATAATTTCTTAAGTAAAATTGCAATTGCTTTTTTCTACAGGCGGTTCTATGTCCATTTAATTTGGGACCAAATACCGCATGTGGTCGAATTGTAGACGAAATTTCTTGCTACTGCATCAATTTTGCACTGGTGAACATTCCAATTTACAAATATAATTAATTAGTTCCTATGTAACTTGATCCCTTTTCATTATAATTTTAACGCGTATAGCGAAACTGGGAAGACCAAATGTTTTTTTGCTACCAGAACGGCATGAAACTTGTCTCTCTGGAGTCTTACGACGAAGAACAAGCAATTACCTCCGCTTGGGATGGTAAGTGTCAGAAAAAGAGTTCAACATAAATAAATTTCCATTATATTACTCATGTTTTATCTTATTACACATTGTAGTGGTGCAGTGGTCGTCTCTTAGTGATTTAAAACAAGAGGGAAACTGGGTCTGGGAAACTACTGGAGCACCCCTAATACCAGGTTACCAGAATTGGTATGACAACGAACCAGCAAATCATGACGGAGAGGACTGCGTGACTTTCCCGTGGCCGCTATCGGCATCGCAAAGGGGATGGAACGATGATTATTGTAACGAGTTAAGGCCTGGTGCATGTGAACTTCACCCCTAAAATAATTTAGCAACAAAATTCAGAAGATTGTAAATTTTGGCAAGCTATTTGTTTTGCTGTATCAAGAAAAACAATTCCTTTCGACCTTTTGTAGCCTGAACTTAGTTTTATGTAAGGGGATTTTTTCATCACAGCTCTATTTGCGTTATTACAAAGAGACAAAAATACAATGTAGGCTATAGATTTTGGTTGAGGCTTGTATTCCGAATCAGTTCGAGCAGCATACTAATCTCTTTTATCGACTGCAAATCGATATCTAAGCAATAGCGATCAATCATCGCACTACAATAACTGTTATATAAATATATACTGTATAAGTAGAATCAAATAATATTTAATTCTAATACTTGTATGATTTTTTCCCAGTTCCTATAATTTTGTTGAATTTTAATCGATATTTTTAATTCCCCGAATGAATTTTTCATAAGTAAAAATCTATTGCATATATTTAAACCAAGTGTAGTGATTTAGGGTTTTGTATAACGCAGTGGTTTAATGTTTTCGTGCTGTGTTAGAACGAAATAGGACAAATGGCTTCGTATAGAGAAACAGTTGAAGAAATATCGAACAAAGTGATCTCTTCTTGATAAGATTGACCACTGCGATAACTTGAACTTATAGTGCAGTGGTTATCACGGTTGTCTCATGCACAACAGGTTCACAATTCGATCCTTGGCATCAAGTGCATCACTAAAATCGCTGATTTGGCAATAGAGGTTATTAAGTAAAACGATACATTATCAATATCAAATGTTTATTAACTGTCAATATATTAACGATCGTCACGAAGAAGCACAACTGCATTATATGGTGATAAACATTAACGGTGCACGAGCTGGGAACCATTGAACTTGATCAGAATCGAACTTAAGGTCTGGTGTGGGTGAGACAGCCATGATAACCACTACACTACAGGTGTACGTTGTTATGATGTATGGTGCAATAAAATTGTATGCCATTGAAATACATTTTTACGCTGCGCACTACGTGCTTTATTTTTTGTTATTAGATTCACTATATAATGCCTATAATAGAGGTGAAATAGGCTTAGCGGCTGGCTCACAGATAAACATTGTTTTATGACAGTTTGGCGGTCAAAGTGCTGATTGCGTACACGTTTCTCTTAGTCCACGTTTTAGGATCGTGCAAATGGAATTAGCAACTCAATAAACAACACGGAAATTTTTTTGTTTAACTGTGGCGACCGAAACTTGCTGATTAGTCAGGACAGCCATGGATTTGCTAGTGTAAGTGGATGGCAGTTGTTTGTCTTTTGGTTGATTTTCTACCTCATTTTTGTACTTAATGCTAAGTGAAATAATATTAACGTTTACTGCTATTTCCAACTGACTGATTATTTTATCTGCCTTGGCAAGAATGTGGAATATTGAATAGAAAGGCGTGGGTAGTTTTCTCAGCTGTTCTGATAAGGTGCATGTATTTTTCACGTTTCATGACACTGGATTTGTGCAGGTTAATTTTCTTGTATAGCCCACCAAAAAAAAACAGAGAATACATCTTAGTTAATCTTGGTTACTGAATGTAGAAAATGATGTAAAAGCAGGGTCACTAGTGTAATAAGATTCTGTGGTTGAACTAGGGACATCTTCTGGCTGTAATTCACAGATAGCGTCGTACAAATTAACACAAGGGTCATCGTACCAGCCATTTTTCATGGCCATGCAGTTTCCATCATTTAGAGTATTATTGGGTTCAAACGGAGCCCAATTGGTGTAGCCAGGATAAATATTTTCCATTGTGCTCTCCCAACGCCAGGTTCCAGAAGTTGTGTTATGGGAAGCAGAAGTCCAAAAGTAAACCACTAAACAAAAGCAGAAAGACCGACAAGAAATCATTTAAAGCATTTCATCCGTTAGATAAGAAATAAAAAATAGATCACTGCTATTAATAGAGTTGTGTAGCTGTACTTACAGGTACCCCAAGCAGCATACAATTTTTCCTCTTCGTTGAGGTCTTGAATGGACAGCAATTTCATGCCGTTGTCTCTGCAATAAGTCGTTTGATTGGCCTGGTCTCTCTGTCCGAATAACACGCGAAATGGCCATTTAAAAAAAATTAAACTTAATGCAGCCTTGATGCACCACGGTGCAATCAAATACAATTCGAAATAGGGACCTCGTCGTAGGAGATCTTGTATCTATACTATAGTTTAAAGAAAAATCAGCTAGTCTTCTTCTCTCTACAATTTAAGTTAAGGGGGTGCCTGATAAAAACCCACACAGTACCAGCATCAAAGTGATTACTCACCTCGTGCGCTTATCTGATTATAGGACACACTGATTCGAATCTGATTGTGAAAAACTTGGTCATAAAACCGAACTGGTTGTGGGCTACTCACCTTGGTAAAAGTTGCGCAGTAACAGGCATTACCGTCCACTACGCGGCCACATTGGCTTTCCGATCCCAAATTGAATGGGCAATAAACAGCCTGGTGTAGTAATTAAAAAAAAAAAACTTGAATTCATGGCTGTATTTTGAGATAACTATAATGAGTTGCGAGGAAACGATACCTTTTCAATTTTCAGTTTCAAACTTAAAGTTGGCTTCTTCTTCAATCGTAAATGAGCTACCGAATTCGTGGTGTAGACGGAATCTATTAATTCTGCGTGCGTTAGCCCGACTTCGTGGCGTATCTGATTCTCTAGTCGAATGATGGGGGAGTCTTCATCAATTCCATCATAAATCTACAGGTAAAAAATTTGCCTTATCATTAGTGTAGCGAAAACAAAAACCGATTTTCCTACGGAGACAAATTCTTGGGCACGCTCAAAATGTTCACCGTGCGCGAGGGAAAACCTAAGGATATGATTTTGGTCTGTATCAATTTGCAGGATACAATTTTCGTGCTCTGCTACATTGATCAAGGCCGTGTCGCTGACATACAATGTCCTTATGCATGCTGAATCAATCGAACATAAAATTCATGAAATTTTCATATGCCATAAAAATACGTAGTTTGAAAATTCGAAGGGAATATCATTGAATAAATACCTTCAGTTGGAATTACACTGCCATGTCCTGAACCCAATAGGGAAAAAACAAGAAAGCTAAACGCTAAATACATGGTGAATGCTTCACACCAGTAAATCCTATTGAACGTTCGAAAATGAATTTCAACTATACGGAGCGTTCCATTTATGGCAGAATCGTTTGTTTGACAAGTGCTAGAAAACTCGCAGTGTTGTATCTGGCGCTGTTGTCCGGTGAGTAGAGGTTAATGTTTTCATTTTGAATCGATAAGAAAAAGTAGAGTAAACGTCCTGTCAATAACCTTTGTTTAAATTGAACACGCCGCAAACTCCAGCAGTACCTGTATAGTATTACGAGTTGTTGCTATGAGCACAGATTGTTTTCTAACCGTCGTATATTTTATGTATAGAATTTAATCATTATCGTTCAGTTTCGATGGACTCGATCGATTCCAAAGGTAATAAAAAATTACCCGCTTAATGTTGTTTTAGGCAGTGCTCTACGAATTATCTTAGCAGTCAAATATTTTTCCTGTTCTGATGCCAGATACGATTTCTTTAAAAAATAAAGAGAAGTAAGGAAAAACAAACACAGTAAAGAAATCAGTGGCAAAGTTCTGTAAGTAATCCGAATTTTCATTTGATTCGGTTGCTGCATTTTTTTATTTGATATCAAAACAAAAATCTCAAAATTAAATGTGTTTCGAAACTAACTACATTTCAAAAGATTATTTCACAATAAATTTGGCTTTATTAGTCGACAGAGTCACCAGGTAATAATATATATATTTTGCATCACTTTTGTTTGGGAAGATCGGTAATCATTAAGCCAATCGGTCCACCGTGCTCTTGCCATAACTCAATTGCTTCATTTACAACGATTTCAGACGTTTCCTTTGTCACCTGGAAATGACAAAAGGTATGCCAATCAACAAGAAGACTGTCCGATCGAAAATTTATGGAAGGGTTTTACCTTACTGACGCAGAGATTTATTTCTTCGCAGTTATTGCAAGCTAAAATGGTATGTCGAAAATGTAAGATTAAAGCTACAGCAAGAAAGACTATGATTTGTGTTGAACCACCAAGTAATTTATCCCAGATTCTGTTACACAAGAGTTAATGACATTTAGCACCCAAACTTTCATTCAATTATAGTGGTATAGTTTACCTGACTAGAGAAGTTTCAGCTATGTATCCAGCAAAACACTGGCCAAACCAATATTCCAATGGAAGGGTTTCCATAGCTCCAAGATCAATAACATGTCTAGTGTTCCATAGGTCAGTTAGGTTAACATCAAATTTCTGTCATTAAAAGAAAAAAGTTCTTACTTGTACAAAATTGAATCTTCAATTTCCAATTTCATCTTCATTAACTCTTTGAATTTTACATGTCCCTGAATGAATTTGGTAGAGAAGTGGAAGAAACCTTTTGCCAACCAATAGGCATCAACCTCTCTATCAAAGAGTTTGAGGCAGGTATCAAGGATGGCAAGCTTTTTCAAATGATCTGGTCTTTGGAGCTGAAATCACAAGGCAGTTACTGTTAAGTACGGATGAAGTAATCTATACCGCACAATACCTGCATAATATAGTCAAAATGAAGGCACCGGTTTTCCAGCAGCCAGGCCAGGAGTAATTTCTCTGTGGGTAAGGTGGCTGCTGTTGTGTTACCCATCACATCAAGTGCATGGGTGAGGTCACTGAATTGTATCTGTCTCTGCTCCCAGATCCACTGATGACTGTCCGTGTATGCAGATAAGACACCTGAAATTCAAGAAAAGGTGTTTTTTTTCACGCAAAAAAAAATCACGAACCGAGCACAACAAAGATAAACACTACCTAGCAGGATTTTCCAGACTTTATTGCGGTGTAGAGCAGGTACAGGAAAGCGCAAACAGAATTGCTTTAACTTGATCACATCTAGAGGCTTATCTTTTAGTAAGATCTCGAGCGATTTCTTTTCCTCCACACCACGAAATCCCATTTTTTCATAGTAATAGGAGCGAAAATTACGCTCATCTGTTGCCATTGTGTGTGTGTGGGTAGCACAAAGAAAAAAAACACACACACAACTGCCAGCCGTCAAAATCGTCGTCTGTTTGTTGATCGCTAAGCTTTCAAATAAATCCGCTAGATGTCTCGTGCGTGTCACCATCGAAAAGGGGGGGAACGGCATCATGGACGCTATCATGGCCATGGCCAGTCGATCGTAGGACCTTTGTTGATTCGGATCATTCTGACACGAGTTGGTGACGAATGTGCATCTCTGTCCCAGTCGCAAGTGCAGTTCAACTATTTTCGTACATGTGATACCTTGATCAACATCTCGTTAGTGTTTTACCGCCAAACTTTTGTTTCGTTTCAGCCACGTTGAATTATGACTGTGTTCTCCTGAGTCCCAGTTACGTGCCAGTGTGTCGTTTGGTGGGGGTTGAAGGAAGAAGAGAGGAGAGTTAAGAACGACATCATGGGTTGGCATTTTAGTTTACGATGGCCGAACTGTGCAAGTACCCTGCGGCCGCACATATATTGGATTGCGATCGTGGTCCTTGTCTGTTGCCAAGACAGTGGATATTGCTCCAGTCAAGCAGGTGTGTGTTTTGCTTTTTCTTACTTTACGACGATTTTATGTTGCTTTTGCATCGTTTAAAACAAAGACCATCGAATCCCGAATGCACGTAGAGAATTCTGGTTGTTCTCCTCTTGACAAGAAATCGCTTACGGGGTCCATGAACATTCCAGCCTGTTTGAAAATGAAAGAAGAAGATTTACCGATCGATTCCCATCGGCCTAGTTGAGCCAGATTGTTCAGTTTCCTTATTTGTCCATCTTCGACGGTATTTCCTCTCTCTCTCTCCCCCCTCCTGTAGTTATAGATCGTTACCAGTTTAAAAAGTCGTATCATAAAAAAACAAAAGAAAAGAGTAGTAGATTTTTCAGTCGCATGTTTGTTAGAAAAACAACACGCTTGGATCAAAGCAAACAAAACAAGAGCACGATAATGAAAATCAACATATTGATGACGACTTCCTTTGTGGATTGTCCCCGACCTGACACGATTCGGGTGGTCCATCGACGCTTTTATGGCCCAGTACAAAACATCGTTCGCATTTCTCCCAGACTCTTGTCGGAATGAGTTTTTTTTTAGCAGTTGATTGTCAACTTGAAGAGGCCCTTGTATATTCTGTGTTGGCCTTTCTCCTCCTCCCCCCTCTTTTCTTTTTAAAACAAAGAACCACAGAGAATCTACTACCCCCACTTTGCCACAGCAGGGGAGTCTTTAAGAAGGGGATACGGGCTGAGCGAGAGGGGGTAGTAAAGACTGATTGACAAGTCCTCGAATGAGGGCTTCTTTTAATAATCCGGGTGGATTAAGATGGAAAGCAAATATGCATCAGGCATGACGTGTGTCGTTCTAAACCATCACCGACTTGTATAAAGTTGTCGATATATATATATATATTTTAGATTGAAGGAAGAGGCTTGAATTTCACAGGGGCTCCCGCATCTTTTAATTTCCTATCTTGAAGTCTCGCCGATAAGTGACACGTAGGTGTTTTGTGTGTGTGTGTGTGTGTGTGATTCGTTTGTTACCTTTTTCCTTTGAGTTAGGCCGTTTGAATCGTGGCCTCTCTTTCTGCCCTGTTATCTCCTCCCTACCCCGATTCGGTGGATGCTTCTTATCCATCGGTCATCAATATTCCTTTTCTGTAGTTTGAAAGGCTTCACACACACAAAAAAGAAACCCAAAATTCTCTGAGTCAGGGGGAGAAAAGAAAAAAAAAACAGGTTTTATTTTTCTTCTGTTACAAGAACGAGTGGTTCCAAAAATTAAAACAATATATATTCAAAGAAACGCAGGGAAAGTTGAGCTGGTTTGAACTTTTTTTTTGTTTTTAATACCCAATTTCGAAGGGTTAGTTTTGTCGAGAACGAAACCGGATGGGGGATATGCCGTAGTTTATTACTCCGGCACACCCTCCTTGCCTCGGTAACTTTGTACGTTTATCGTCTCCCAATTTTTTATTTTTTTATCATGAAAAAATAAAAGAGAAAGAAATGAGCAGGATTAGAAAACTCGCTTTGCAATTGGTCCGTTGTGCTCACACAAGAGATTAAAGCGATAATCCGAAAAGACGATGTGTATGGTCGTATGACGTGTCACTTCTAGCAGACAAAAGAAGCGAGAAAAGAAATCAGCTGAACACGGATGATTGTATACCAAAATAGGAATGTTTCACGAACAGGTAAAAATATAAAAAAATAAAAGGGGGTCTCCCTCCTGGGCTTGGGGAGAGGGAGGCATCCATTGTTTTAGTGGAAGAAAGGAAAATGGGCTTTGTTTTAATGATACTGAGGAATATATACTTGTATGTACATAAACCCCTCTTGGTATAGTGAAGAAAACGACCAACAAGTTCCCCTTTTTTTTTTTTCCAGACTTGTTCATCTGGCAGGTAATTAAAAACAAGAAGAAGGAGGAGAAAACTTAAGAAATGAAAAGGGGGGTAGAAAAAAAAATGTTAAGTCGTTTCTTCCATAGGGGGTGGACAGATTCATTAAGGATTCATTGTTTCTACCTCTTTTTTATCTCTTCAGCAGAGGCTGTGAATGTGTGTTGCTATATAGCGGTGCATCCCCCCCAATTTATATTTTCCTCTTCGAACCATCGAACATTTTTTTTTTTAAAGAAAAACCCTCTGAGGATTTGCCGCCTTTCCCAAATATCTTCGCCCGTTCGAAGGTAGTCAGAAGAACCAGCTATAAAAGGAAAGAAAAAAAAAGAGACTCTTGTGTGTGATTATTCGAGCGTGCGTGTAAAAATAGAGAACGAGTTTTCTTATTCTCCCCCCCCCCTCCCTTTTTGTTCTCTCGTTTCAAATTGATTGACGACAAGTCCAATCGTCATTCGGTGGCTGCGTGCTGCACCACCAGTGACCGTGAATCGCTTTGATGTGACACTTTGGAGTAAAGAAAAAGAAAGGGAGGGGGGGAGCAACAGCGGAATAACGGGCTGCTGCTCACGAATAAATAAAAGGGGGAGCTTTGCTTTTCTATTTTTGAAGAAGAATTTAAATGCAAAACAAGACAACTGGTGATGCGTACCGTAAAAATAAAAAAAAAAAAAAACACATTTCCTTTCGGGGGTTTCGACTCTATTGGATTCTAGGGGGCGTTTCGTTTTTTGGTCGAATGTTCAAGAAAGTAAAGAAAAGAAAGAAAGTTCTTTGTTAGATTCTGCCCGAGGCGATGTTCATCAACCCCTTCTCCCTCTTTGTCTAGCTTTTCATTCTTTTTGCTCCTTCCTTTCTTTCCTACCTGGGCCAAAAGACAAACGTTAGTTTTCGTCCGAAAAGATGTATCGATTCATCCGTATCAGGACACGAGATCCGCCATTGGAATGAAAATGAGGAAATGCTGCCCAATAGGGGAAACTGACGATGCAACGCGAACGCTCGTGTCTTTGTTGCTTTTGCACACACGCTCTGTTGGTCCTCTTTTCTTTTTTTCCTTTTTACGGATAAAGAGAAGATAAATGTGGCCGTCAACAACAGTTGGATCAACAAATGTCTCTAGTCCGTTTCGGCAGACTCCCGACTTAATCTTCTTTGAGTTTTGGGGATTTTTTTTTTTTATCGATTTCCCATCGCTGGCCGTCCATCACTGTTTGACAGAACGGACCAAACAACCGTGTCCCCCCCACTCTTCTTCTTGTTTTCCCCTCTTTCTTTTTTTTTAGGGGGAGCTCTGAAAATTGTTCCATACCATAGACCAGATGCCAAAAAGTTCCAGTTTCTCTCTCTCTCTCTTCTCTTTTATTTTCCCCGGCCGCATCCCTAAAAACTGACAGGAGGGGCTCTCTGTGAAGTGCAACTTATTATCTCGCTTCTATCCTCCTTGTGTCTTGTGTGTGTGTGTGTGAAATGTTCGTGTATTTCGAGGTTGTTTGTCACGCATGGGCTGCATTAACGAGTCGGCAAAAACAGAGAGATATCCGCGCACTGGCAAATGAATGAGACGGATAGTGTTTGGGTCCCTTTTTGTTTTGTTTTTTCCCCCTTTTACATGTTTAAGGGGAATTTTCATTTATTTCATATCGGGCGTGACAACAGAAAATGATTCGGAGCGTGTCACTTTTCAAATTAAAATTTAAAATATTTATTTATCCAAAAGAGAGAGAGCAGATGGTTGCATTGGAGTTTGTCTCCCCCTTCTCGTGACAGCTGCGCTTGTAGTTGTACTAGTAGATTTAGTAGCACTTACCGTTTCAAACGTAGACTAACCGATAAAGTTCTTTTAAACGAGCTGGCAAACATGAACGTAATTTTGTTGGGTGGCTTTTTATTTTGAAATCTATTTTTGGGGTGGGGGGTGGGGGAGAATTAAGATAAGAAATGCTGGAACACGTCGTTCACACCTACGAATAACACGAAAACAAGAACAAACAAAACAAACAAGTTTCATCTATTTGATGATGTGCCCGCATTGTGTTTTCTTATTTCTGTTGCATGTCCTTCCCTTCTTTCCAAACGGAAGAAACTGAGAGCTACTCCTCCTTCCGGATGTCGGAGAAGAAATAGGGACATTCTTTTGTGTGGAAAAAAACAACACATCAACAAGAGACTAAAGAAAAATAAGAGGGACAAGATGTAGTAGTTGTTGTTGTTGTTATACCCATTAGTCCTGTTTAGTTCTATTCGACTTGACATGAGACGCACGTGGGCCAAAGGGAGTTCCTTCCGGAATATCGTGCTGCAGAGGGGTGGGGGAGAGAGAAACGAGATAGACACGAGACTTAATGGATCTGTTTATTCTAGTCCACCCACGCCATTGCGGATGCAAACCGTTGCTTTCGTGCGGGGGGGGGGGTGATTGTCTTTAGTTTCCCCGAGTTACCAACAAACAATAGTAGGAAATGAACGTCGCGAGGGTTCGTGAAATGAAACAATACGACAGAAGGAAAAAAAGGTGAGCTTTCGTTTGGAATGAGGCCAAAAGAGCATCGAAACTGCACGAGTTGGTCTGGAACACGGCCAAACTGTTTCTCTCCCCCCTCTTGATTAGTGCCCCACGGTTATTGTCAGAGAAAATCTTCCTCTCTTTTTGGTCATTAGTTTTTATTGTGTTGTTGTTGTTGTTTTCTTGCGCCCCGAATCGATTCACGACTCCTCGTGTTCCGCATTGCTTGCGAGTCACGCTAAGCGTGAAAAGCACTACTGCAAAGCTATTTGCCCCCAACCCCGAAACACTGCCGAATAGGACAACAAACGAAGCCAAGCGAAATCACACACCGCACCGAAAACAACAAGGAGTTTGCTCATTAGTGCGATGTCGACGGGGGAAAAAAATAAATAAATAAAGGGCCAACTTCTGAATTTGAAGTCGATGGGAGGCCGGAAGTTAATCGATTCTGGAACGTGGAGTGGGAAAACAAGCGAAAGAAGTAGAGAGGAAAAAATTGAGTGTGTTAGTTTTGGAAGAGTTGTTCCATAAAAAAAAGAAAGAAAGAAAACCACTGTGGAACACTAAAGAGAGAGAGAGTGCAAGTTTCGTAAGGAGAGCGTGGGGGAGGACCGTCAAAGTTGGTTAACTAGTCAATTCGGACGGAACTGTACGCGACTGTCGAATACAAACATTGGCCGCGCCCTTGTTTGCGTCCGGTTTGCCTAAACCATCCATTTTTTTTTCTTTCGTGGGGGGGATGCTTGTAGAGTCTTAACAAGGAAGCCAATTCGACGACGGGGTGTCCTATTTCGCCACGAGTTACTATTTTAAAAAAACGGACTACGTCGCTGAGGCCTCCCCCCCTAATCCATCAGGGAAGTTTGATGGGTTTTTATGACCCGAGTCCGGCAAAAATTAACCGATGGGAAGTTGGCGTACCAAAGTTTTTATTAGTTTAATTTTCTACCTTCAACATTGATCAATTGTAGGAGAGAATGTAACCGTCTGATGTTGCGAGTATGGAACTAGGCATTTTTTTGTTGTTGTTGTGGAAAATGTATTTCTTTATAGCCGCAGACGCGCGGGGGGGGTTCATTCGAGCCAGACACACCCCGGAAAAACAGCTGGGAACTCGTGTATGGCCAGCTGTTTTCTACTCTGTCAGCATTTATATAAGACGAGCTGGAGAGGAGAGCAAGAGAGGGGGGGAGTGAAGTGTTGATTGAATGGCAACAGAAGAAGAAAAAGAGAGAAAAAAAAAGAAGAAGAACTTCTAAATGAATTCCGTCTAATCTAATTTTTTCTTTTGTTTCTTTTTTTGAATTTGGCGCCTTTCCTCTCGAGTTCAGCTGGCGATGAAGACCTGATGTTTACGGCTGAACCGCAGGACGCGGTCGTGAGTAAAAATTCCTCTGTTGTCATCGACTGTGGTGTTCCAGCTGGCTGGCTACGCGACATGGAGGACGCTGGACCTGCCCCGCTCATTGAGTGGAAACGAGACGGCGTCTTGCTCAGTCTCAACGGAGAAAATAGAAGGTACTCTTCAGGAACGAATATGTACGAAAGAAAAACAACATTTCCGATGCAAATTCAACACGGTCCGTCGAGTTTGCGAAATTGAATTTTCAATTGACGTGTGTCGTTTCAGATCGGTGCTGGCCAACGGCTCGCTTTACTTCACCAGCGTCCAGCACAGTCGGAACGAGCGGCCCGACGAAGGACTGTACCAATGCTCGGCTACCAGGCCATCGGTTGGCACAATCATCAGCCGGGCTGCCAAGTTGCAAATCGCTTCACTGCCCAGATTTGAATTGGAGCCCAAGGACGTGGCCGTCCGTGTGGGCGATACGGCCCGTTTCAACTGTCTCGTCATGGTAATAAATTTCAGTCATTTCGTTCGGTTCTCCCCCCTCCCGTTTTTTTTTTAGCTGCTCCATTATCAATTCAAGGCCCCCGGCTGTTTGCATTATTTATTTGTAAAAACAAACAGAAGCTGGACAGCTTTTTAACGTGCCGTCAAACAAAAAAAATAAAAATAAAGACGGGCCAATTAGCCTAGGAGGCTCCTTATGGTTCACATTCATTCCTGTGTTTTTACTTGAAAAAAAAAAAAAAAGACGGGCTATTAGAATAAAAGGATGGAAACGAACCGAAAGGTGACGATGATGGGCTGTTGGATTCCATACGTCGAGGAGCGCCACAGCGCACTTCTTATTTATTGTTTTTTTTTGTTTTTAAAAAAATAATTTCCATTTGGCTTAGAATTTAAGTGATTGACCGTAGTGAAAATGGACGGGCATTTTGGCCGGTTGCCGCTACACATGGGCGCGCATGCAAACATACACAAATGAGGCTGATGGATGGTTTATTTGATTATTTTTGGGTACATAATTTTTTTGTCTTTTCTCTTGTTCTTTTCCATCGTCTACGTGTAGGCAACGCCAGCTGCTTACGTCCGTTGGTTGAAAGACGATCTACCCCTAAATATAGAACCGGCTAGAATGATCATACTGCCTTCAGGAGCCTTGGAATTGGAACAAGTCCAACTTTCAGATCAGGTAATAAATTGTGCTTTATTTTTTCGAGCTAAAACAACAAAAAAAATTTTAGTTTGGTTCATCTAATAATTTATTTTTGATTGCGCTGCGATGACTGCTATTTCCGTATAGGGCTATTACCGGTGCAATGTGTCCAACGAGGACAAGTATCGCATCAGCGCCGAGGCTAAGCTTAATGTCCACTCTGAGCTGGAAGAGGGCGGCCGGCCGGAAGCGCCCAACTTCCTGGCCACGCCGAGGAATACGGTAGCCATTGAGGGGACGCGTGTCACGCTGGAATGCGCCGCCAACGGCCACCCGCGGCCGGATATCACCTGGCTCAAAGACGGCACCACCATCGATCTAGAGTGGGTCACACTTTTCTCAGTTTGCGCCGTTTTGCCGCTTGTTCCGTTACAATCCAATACTGAAATTCTATTTCCTTTTGATTTTTTTTAGTCATCTGGACAGCCGTTTCCACAGCGTAGGTTCTGGCAGTTTGCAGATTGATGCGGTGACGGAAGAGGATGTGGGCGTCTATCAGTGCCGGGCGGAGAACACGGAAGACTCGGTTGACGTGACGGCCCAGCTGGAAGTGCAAGTGCCTCCGCGTTTCATCAAGCGGCCTCGCAGCACCGCGGCGCACGAGAAGGATGACGCCGAACTCGAGTGCCAATTGTACGGAAGGCCCGAACCCACCGTCCAGTGGACCAAAAACGGGGAACTCATCATCGAAAGCGAATACTTTCAGGTACTGTGTAATCTCAATGACATTCGTTTTTGTTGTTTAATGACTAGGATTTTTTAAATTTAATTTAATAATTAATTATCTCGTTTGAATATTCAGATAATCAATGGAAATAATTTGAAAATCTTGGGTCTGGTGGCTTCTGATTTCGGTATTTACCAATGCATCGGTTCCAATCCGGCCGGTAACGTTCAAGCGGCCGCCAGTTTGACTATCTACTCATCAGGTAAACAAAACAAACACACTTAATATCTCTGCTCCTGTTCTATTCACGTTAGTTATCCTAGTTTACACAACAAACAAAGGAATATTTAGTCCGTCTAGAGGTCAGAGATTGCATGATATGTTTGTCCCGTCCAACGGCCATTGACTCGGACCGCGCTTATCTACCATTTGTTCGTGTTGCATGATCAATGTTCTTACATTTGTTTTCTTCTTTTCTTTTTGTTTTTGGATTTGGATTTTTTTTTTTTTTGTGTCTCTCCCTTCCGATTCATTGAAACTTCCCTTCTCCCTACGTGTATCGTCCACCTTTCCTCCCACCCCTCTTCTACGTGGCATGCAATTGCAATTGCTGGGCATGATAAGATTACGACAACGGCACGTCGTCCAACCCGATGGATTTGACGACCGCTTCATCTCCCACTGACGACTCAGGAACACGCGAGGCTGTCGCACCCGTCGGCTCTTCGGACGACCGCCAGACATCCGAGGCCACCCAAACCGATGGTTTGATGACACCTGGCGGCGGTGGCAGCGGCGGCGTTGATGTCAACAGCGAGGGATCCGCGTCGTTGCCGTCGGCGCCCAGGGACGTTGAAGCCCTGATTGTCTCGTCGCGCTTCGTTACCCTCAGGTGGAAGGAGCCCGTCAGAACCAACGGACAAATTATCGGCTATTCCATTTTCTACCGCCAGGAAGGCTCGGAGCGGTAAAATTCAAAATGAATTCCTTCGATTTGAACGATTTTACTTTGCTAATTGAATTTTTTTTGATTGAAATGAAATGCAGTGAACGTGTGGTCAATACGAGCCGATCGCGTTTGGAAGAAGTGAACGTGCCGGGCCTGCAGCCGGGCAAGAAATATTGGCTGCGCGTAGCGGCATTCAATGAAGCCGGAGCCGGAGCGAGTACAGCGTCGCTGGAAGTGGAGACGCTGGTGGAGCCGCACGTGTTGCAGGCGCCTTCCAATCTGAGCGTCAAGGCTGTCTCGCCAGTGAGTCTGATGGCCAGTTGGGAGTCACCCGATCTCGGCCCCAGCGCAGCATCGAATCACGGCCACTTGCCCATCCGAAACTATAAGCTCTTCTACATGGAGGTCGGCTCGGCCGAGGAGCACGAAGTGGTCACGAGCCACACGAGCCACTTGATACACGGACTCAAACCGTACACCGAGTATTCGGTATGGGTCGTCGCCTTCAACGACAACGGGCCGGGCACCAGCACCGAAGAAGCCACGGCCAGGACGTGGTCGGACGTGCCATCCGACACGCCCCAGAATGTGGTGGCCGAACCGGCCAGCTCGTCGGTAAAATAACTTTGACAAGCATTTGCATTTGCATTTGGTTTGATCAATGGAGTTTGATTGCAGAGCATCATCGTCCGCTGGGATCCGCCCTCTTTGGAGAATCAGAACGGCATCATAACCGGGTACAAGATCCGCTACAAGCCCAAAACTGGGCGCGGGCGGTTGCCTTTGAATCCCGGCTCATCCGGCGCTGGATCGACGGCGACGACGGACGGCAGTCGACGACTTTACACGCTGACTGGACTCATCCGCGGAACGGAGTATCAAGTTCGAGTTTCGGCCCTGACTGTCAACGGTTCAGGTCCCATGACCGAATGGATGACGGCCGAAACATTTGAGAACGACCTGGACGAGAGCCAAGTGCCTGAGCCTCCCAGCTCGTTGAGAGGTTAAAAATAAATCCTCCGACTTGCATAAATCCATTAACACGAGTTTTTAAAACAAAATTTATCGTTTTTCGTATAATTTTTTGAAAATTTACTTTCCAGCTCGACCGATGACAAATTCAATTTCCGTTTCGTGGAATCCGCCCAGCAACCAGAATGTGATGGTGCGTGGTTACACGATCGGCTGGGGCAAAGGCATTCCGGACGTGTATTCGAAATTGGTGGACGGGAAGCAACGCGCTTTCATCATCGAAAAATTGGAGGCCAATTCGGAGTACGTCATCAGTTTGAGGGCGTACAATCAAATGGGAGACGGCCGGCCCATCTACGAAACGGTGCGAACGCGCGAAGAATCGACACCCGAACCGCCCAGTCCCCTCATTCCGCCCGTCGGATTGAAAGCTATTGTCTTGTCCTCGACAACGGTCGTTCTCTACTGGACCGATACCACCTTACCTCGCAGTCAGGTACTAACGATCGCCTTGGCTTCATTTTCCTCGCCGATTTCTAAATTTAAAAAATGAAAGAAATTGACTCGAAAGCGAAAGGCTTGTGGTTTACCTATTTTTTAAAAATGTCTCTCCCTTTTCTTTTTAGATTGTCGCTGATTCGCGATACTACGTCGTGAGGTACACGTCCAGCCACACGTCTAGCAATCCACGCTATCGTTACATGAACTCTACCGTCCTCAATTGCATGTTGGATGACTTGAAACCCAACACTCAGTTCGAATTCGCCGTCAAAGTCATCAAGGTAAAATGGGCTCATCTATCGCTTGTAAAAAAAACAAAAATTCATTGATTTTGACGGTCTCTTTTTTGTTTGAATGATTATTTATTTTATTAGAACCGTAGGGAAAGTCCGTGGAGTTTGGTAGTGCCCAACACGACATTCGAAGCAGCACCTTCGTCACCGCCACGAGATTTGACCGTCGTTCCAGTCGAAGAAAATCCGTCCGCCATCAATTTGAACTGGCAGCCACCTAAACAGCCCAACGGTCAAATTACTGGTGAGATCCCTCCCCTCATTCGGACGAGTCTTTTGTCGGTTTTTTCGATTCGCTCAACAACCAAAAAAATTAAAATAATAAACCAAACCAAGGAGAGGTGGAATTTTAATGGAAATTTGCATGCAGGTTACGTCATCTTCTACACAACAGACAGCTCGCAGCGCGATCGAGACTGGGTGGTAGAAGGTGTCGTTGGGGATAAGATGACCACGACCATTAAAGGTCTGACACCCGATACGACGTATTTTATCAAAATCCAGGCCAGGAACAACAAAGGCTACGGCCCTTTCTCCAGCATCATTCAATTCCGCACCAATCCGAGTACATATTCCATTTTCATTTAGTCTTTTCTTGGATTAGATATTCAGATTTGTTCTTGCTTGATCGTGTTCCCATATTCAATTTTTTTTGTATTATTATTTAATTTTTGGGCATGATTTAGTACCCGTTTTTATTCAACCTTTTTTTCCCTTTTGTTTTTGTCTATTTTTCTTTTTCCCCCTCCGGTTTTTGTTCCACTTGATGATGTAGGCAACGGTATGACTTACCACGACTCACTTCCAGTTAGCAGAGGTAAATACCTTAGCAGCATGATCCCTGCATTTTTTTATTTTTAATTTTTACCTCATCATTTTCGTTTCCATTTAAAAAAACAAAAAAATTGTTTTTAGCCACACATAAAAATTGCTATCCGGTGTTCCTAATGGTTTCTTTTCGTTGATTCTTGTTTATTCAATAGACAGTCGAGGCATTTCGAGCACGACGTTGTACATCATCCTGGGCATCGCAACTGGTATCATTATAATCCTATTGGCTGTAGTGCTCGTGGTCGTCTTCCGACGCCGCGATACGAGCGTCACAACATCGCCGGATCGTTCCAAGAAAGGCTACGTCAAGGGCAATGTCAAAGGTTGATGACATTCGCATTTATTTTGGCTATCCTTTCATCCGCTAGGTTTTGTTTTTAACTAACAAGTTTTTGTTTTTTGTTTTTAAAAAAAAGGTACCGGCAAATTGGGTAAAGCAGACAACCCTCCCGACTTGTGGATCCATCACGATCAGATGGAGATGAAAGGACTAGATAAATCGCTCCAGCGTTCCGGATCTGTAAACACGGTCTCGCCACACAACATGCGACGATCGCAAGATCTCGACTCGCTTGACGGAATGGCGTCCGGATCAACTGCCGGCCGCGGTCTCAGCACCACCGCGAATGATTCGCTCGACCGGCGGGCCGCCTACGTCACCGCCTATGCAGGTACGTTTTTTTTTTTTTTTTTTTTGGTCACCCTCGTCCAATCCAATGAATTTTTGTTTTGCGTGTCTTCGATTTCCTATGGTAGAAAATGACCTATTTTTTTTATGATTTTCTACGTTGGATCTAATTTGCATGGCTTGAAGCTTTAATGCTCGGTTGAAATCCTACATTGTTTGTTTTTTTTTTCTGTTTATTTATTTATTATTTTTTTAATTTTCTTTTTTTATGATTTTAACCTCTGCATTATAAAAAAAAAAAAACTCACCTAAAAACCCTGACGACCTGCACTTGCCTCGCTTTCCTACGCCACCCAACCTCACCCCTGACACAAAACAAACACACACAAAAAAACGGCAGGAAGTAGCAACTCACTCAGGCGTCCCATTAAACCCAAGAGCCTTTTGATCAGTGTCGCTACTACCACCCAACCCGTGCGCGAACGTGAGTATAGAAGCCATTATCCGATTCAGTTTTTCAACCCTTTCGCTGTTTTGTTTGTTTTTTTGTTTTTTTTTTTTCCATCCATTTCTTCTTGCCGTTATTTTGAAAACAACAACAAAGAGTTTGTTTCCTTATTGGCTTGTTTTGTTTTTATCTTTGCCTTCACACCTTGTGTCCTTTCTATTGTTTGGCTTTCCTGTCATCTGCTTTCCAAAATTTTATTTCTCATCCGGTTGCTATTTGTTTTGTCTTTATTTATACGCAAAACCGCCGCGATTACTGAACTCTTGTTTGTCCTCTCTGATTTATCCCTGAACAGCTGTAGCGACGGTGACGCCAATCCCCAACGGCAGTTTGAATCAGCACAGCGATTCTCGGCCAGTTTATCCTGCAGCGCCTCGACCTGGGATTTACCCGTCAGCTGGGCCGCCTGCCGCTGGCCGAGCTCATGTTACGGTGGACGTCAGCATTCCGTCAGACTCCACTTACGGCAGTCAGGGCAGCTATGACAGCCGCTCGAGTCTCGTCCATCCGCCGCCAGCCAACATGGCCATGATGGGTCCTCCTTCCTGCCAGCCGTCCAATGTGACGCCGTCCACGGCCTTGTTGTCCGGCGCCGATGCCAAACGCAACACTCAACTCGGTCATCCGCTCAAGAGCTTCACCGTTCCGGCACCGCCTCCGCAATCAGCACCGCCCGTCAAGATCGTCTCGCCCAATAGCGGAAGCAGCCGTCAGTCTGTGAACCCGATGGTCACGCAATCCAGTCCTTATAAGAAGGCGCTGGTGGGTGCGCCAGTGACGTCACCTCCGCCTCTTCACAAAGCGAACAGCGTCGGAGGTGTCAGGACGGCCGCCAGCGATCTGATCAAATCTCCCGAGAAGATCATTCAGAGTTCTTACAGCACCGAGGAGCTCAATCAGGAGATGGCCAATCTGGAAGGTCTTATGAAGGATTTGAATGCAATCACTGCCAATGAATTCGGCTGCTAAACTTTGATTGCGCCCAACAAAAAAAGGAAAACGCATTTGATTTTTTTTTTCTTTAATCTATTTGATTTTTTTTATAGCTATTTCATGTTACCGTTATTATTATTATTTTTTTTTTACGGTAACGAAGTGAAGTAGGTTAGCGTTTTTCCTAAATCCAAGGAAATCGATTCGTTTTTATTGGTCGATTTTTTTTTGGGGGGCGTGTTGCCCATCCCGTGGCAGCTGTTTGTTTTTCTAACTACTCGATTCTGAAAGGCAGCTATTTTGTTTCTTTCGGCAAGGGTTTTTTTTTTTTTTTTTAATCCCAGCACAACCGAGTGGCATTTGTAAAAGTTCATTTTCCACAATGGCTCTCCAATCATATCTCCTTTAATTAATTTTTTTCTTCTTCTTCTTCTTTTGTTTCATGTTGATTTTAGTTTATTCGAACAATCGTGTTATATTTCTCCCTTTTTCGTTTCATTTATCACATTTTCCCTCCATCCTTTTCCTCGTTTCGAAAAGGAATATCCAATTCGAGAGATGTTGTAATCATGTTTTTATGCTCATTCTGGCGTCGGGTCTTCTCGGAATGTATCGGTTTCAATTCAACCAAAATGTGTGTTTTCTGAAACGCTGTGTATTGTATTTCCTTTTCCTGTATTTCCCTGCCCTCTTAACTTGGAACAAAGATGACCGGTATGTATAATTCTAAACGTTATATCGATCATCAGGACGCTTCAAAAACGGCTCTCGATGGTTGAAGAAGAAAACGAATTGTTTTCAAGACGTCGAAGAAAACTGAAAGGAAAAGTAAAAATATTTAAAAGGTTAATGGATAAGGATTAATTCTTACGTTTTCCTTTGCGAAAAACAAATAATTTTCTTCCCGAATGGAAAAGAGAGAAAAAAAAAATGTTTATCGTAAAACGTGTGCAGCTTCTGTTGATGAACAAGTGTGTGTGTGTGTGTGTGTGTGTACGTATGGGGTATTTTGATTGTGTTGAGAAATTGAGCTCTTGTCCAATTGGGGCACTTATCCTTTCTATTTGTCTGATCAGGTTTTGGAATGCGTCATCTATTGTAACATGTGAAACACGTAGCACATAATTTTCGAGTGACTGATCCCGAGTTGACCTTTAAAGATTGTGGTTTGTCGAATGTGGTGTCGTGTAATATAACTCAGTGTCTGCTTTTTTCAAATAACTGTCTTTTTAAATTCATTCTTTCCCGTTAGGAGACTGCAAATGTCTGGAACAGCAGTTCAAAAGCGAAGGTAAACAGTTTCGTTTGACTCGTAGTCGTGTAATTTGAAATTCAAAATCAAAAAGCCGATTTTTTAATATGGTGATTTTCGTATTTACAAGAAATTTTTAGCTATAGTAGTAGTGATAATTTGTGACGACCGGAATTGATTTAATCAGCCGCCCATACAGCAGTTTTGCTGGTCAACGATGATGGTTTTGCCGTCATCTTCTTGGGCTAATTCAGCTATACTTGTTCTATGCTCAGTCGTGGCCCATAGGTAAACATCCAGTGTCTGCTCAGCACAATGAGCTATGAACCTGCACGAGAAAGAAGAGATATTTCATGATTTATCACCATTCCAATACAAAACACATGAGGGATACTAACCTGATGAATGGCCTGACATCTCCTTCGTTAGCTTGTTGAAGATAATCGTAGTACTTGGCCCTATCCTGTTTGCGAATGATGACAGGAGGGTAACCACTTTGCATGAGGATCAGGTTCATTAACAAGCGGGAAGTGCGTCCATTGCCGTCGCTGAAGGGATGAATGTATACTAGTTTGTAGTGTGCCAATGCAGCGAAACGAATGGGGTGTTGAGATAGAGATTCAGCAGAATTTAGCCATCGAACAAAGTCTTTCATCAGAAGTTGAACCTCTGAAGGACCAGGGGGAATATGGTTCCCTACGAAAACTTGGGTTGATCTGAGCCGACCTCCTTCGAACAAGTCGACGAAACCCAACACACGGCGATGAATTTCTAAAATGTCTTCAAAAGTAATTGCGCCTATTCGGTGGACTAGAGTGCTATTGATATACTTCAGGGCAGCGTCGAGGCCTAACACTTCATTGTGTTCCATAATGCTCTTGCCACCAACTGCCATCCGTGTTTCGACAATTGTTCGCGTTTGGGCAAGAGTCATCGTGTTACCTTCGATACCCAAAGTATGGTAGATGTACTGAAAGTATGCTTCCTTTTTAATTCTCCTCAACCCCGAACTTGAATCTGGGGTATTGAGTAAGTCATCTCTTTTTTGGTCTATTCTTTTCAGCAGGCTGTTGTCTAATTCATCAACTATGGGTGAGGTCCTCTGGTGATTTTCAAGAGCTCTCATGTGATTTGGAGAGAATGTGAGGGCTCTTGAATAATGATAGTCTGCATCTAGCAGGTTACGTTCAGTTTCTTCCAAGAACTCCCCGTAGTGATTTAGGATATCTGGATGTTCTGGATCCAATGCAAGGGCATGGCTAAAAAGTTTCAGTGCTTTTGAATGTTTACCACTTTTCTGCATTTCTACTGCTGCATGCAAAGCACCCAAAGCTTCCAGAGTATTTGCTGGAATAACAAGATAATAGATAAAAATTTTGTTAATCTCAATTATTGACTAAGATCAAATTACCATCTTTGTTCTTCTTCTTTGATGTCTCAGCAGCAGGAGATAAGTAAGCAGCTGGATCAACCGAGAGCTCTGTGTCTCCCACAGATAGCTGAGATTCACCAGGAACCATTACAAATTTCTGAGATTTTTCTAAAATCTTTCGTCGGTTGGCTATTAAATCTTCTTTAGTTCGATCAACTTCCATAAATGAGATTTCCTTCTGAATGTACAACGTCATGATAGACACAATACACGTAAACATCACTCCTAGAGCGAAAACCGCCACTAGCGTTAAAGTATTCATGTTCACTCGGAACCAATATTTACTGGAAGGGAAATTAAAACGGGATAACAAGGCTGCTTTAAATACACTTGCAGCCATGCTAGATAAAATGATTACTACATCGTTTCAAAACATCAACGAGAACTGACGTCAAACTGTCAGCTGGCAATCTGCTATGCATGCGACAGTCTAGAAAAATCAAGACATAAAAAAACAAAAAAACTTCTAGCAACTAAATAGTAACTCTTAACAGACTTCAGAATTCAAATATATTTTTGGTTATTATATTGCAGTGTTACATGCATTTAAGGATTGTATTAGAAAAAAAGTTATAGATTTTTTTTGGCAGGTTAAACTGTAATCAAATTTGGCAACGTAGAACATCGAAATTGGAGGATGTTTTAACTTGCATGGTTTGTCCGTTTGTCGGGTCTGACCTGGTCTGACTAATGTAGTTACGTTTCTATTGTTCTATTGACGATTACTGCGGAGGTTATTGCAAAAATGAAAGCCTGGGATTCACAAAGACTAAGCAATTGTGCTAAGAAGTTCATCAAAATCTTGATTACTAGTGAATGTTTCTCTCACCAATCCCTTCATTTAAGAAATAGTAAAGGTAATTTTTTCTATTTCCAATTTCCGTACCACGTGTTTTTACCCCCTTCATCAAAATGGCGCCAAGCTACAAGGTTTCTATTGTCGTTTACTTTTTGAAATCCATTTGTGGGTGTAAACCTGGTAGGTATTATCTACTGCCATCACATTATATGGTAAATTTCAATTATTAGAATAATCCCATGATGGTTATAATCATCGATTCCCTCTGAAAAGATTCCGTTAAGTTTACAAGGTATATTCGATGAGTTGAACTCGGAACTAGTGTGTGAAACAGCTGTGATGTGTGATCATCATAGTGATTATAGTATAAATTTACCTTCCATGGTTACCCTAACTTCTCAAGCAAAGTTCTTTTGTTCACATGCGGTGCATTGAATAGCTTTTAGCGGCCTTTCTTTTTTCCTTTTCCCTTTTTTTTTTTTTACTGTTTCCCATGTCTCGTCGTGGAAAACAAAACAAGTTATCTAGTACGAAAAAGCAAAGGATGTATATGTGATCCTCTTCACCGTTTAAAAGTCTTCTCCTAATTTATTCCCGACATAGAAATATCCGTGTGTATTCATGTACTGTTTTATAGAAAGTTGTACTCTTCAAGGTTACGCGTTGAAAACAGATGGGGCAAGTTATTGCTCTGACAGTGCAGCTTGAGCCTTGCGGAGAAGCAGCAGCAAGTGTAGTAGGTACCAGTGCTGGCAGGCTATACTAATCAAAAGTCTATTTCGAAATGCATTACGTGATTAAGCTTTTAATTGCCATTTTCTTCATTTGGATTATTGTGTCACACCGGCTTGCAATCATTCGCATGTCATCCGTCACCGTTAATTCTATTTCAGGTAAAAGGATGGCAGAGACTGATACTGTTTTCGTATTGCATCAAAGAAGAGTTCCAATAGTTTTTCTTTGACATAAAAAGTAACACGTGATTTCCGCAGTACAGAAAAGTATGATTAAATCTATTTTTTCAGGAAATAAAAAAGCCCTGGCTGAACCAAGGCATGATTTGTTCAATTCCGATATTTCGGAAGGTATTCGAGCTATTCGAATGGAAAAATTCGTGGAAAAACTGAGTCAATCTGCAGATGTCAGCACAGATACCTCAGCGATACAAATTCTACCACCTATCCTGAAGATTTTGATCGTAACGACGTGGCGATCAGGTTCAACTTTCCTCGGCCAAATCATCAGCAGCCTACCCGGTGTTTTTTATTCGTACGAGCCAATGTACTATTTCGAAACCAATAATGGATCAAAAACAGAACTCATCCGGTCACTCTTTCAATGCCAATTTCCTGCTGATTATCTGAGTTTTGCCAATGGACTGAAGGAACATAGTCAGAATTTCATGGCGATGAATACACGCATCTGGAGAGCATGTCTACATAACCGCACACTGTGCAATCAACCGGAATTTGTTGGCCAGCTCTGCACTAAATTTCCTATTCATCTAATGAAAACGGTTCGATTACGAGTCAAAGAGCTTTCGCCGTTGCTGCAGGCCGACCCTGCTTTTACCGATTGGAAAATCATTTATTTGGTCCGTGATCCCCGTGGCGTAATGTCGTCAAGAACCAATTTACCGTGGTGTGTACCAGATCCGGCGTGCAACGATGCAGGCCGTCTATGCAAAGATGTGCAAGAAGATCTCGAAGAGATAAATCGGCTTCAAATCTTTTTTCCTAATCAACTTTACCTGTTAAAGTTCGAGGATTTGTCCGCCAACGTCGAGACAGAAACAGAGATGTTGTTTCAATTTTTAGAATTGCCTGTCCTCAGGTCGGTCAAAGACTTTTTGGCTAAACACACGCAGTCTAACCAAACCAGGGACAACCCATTTTCAACAATCAGACAATCAAACGCCGTGGCATCTGGATGGCGAAATAAAATGTCTAGCGACCTCATTGCAAACATCACGGGTGTCTGTACACCCACGCTCAAAAAGCTTGGCATATTGTAGAAGTCTCTAAGATATTTTGTTGCAAAACGGTCAAGCCATGCACAGCGAAAAGAAAAATATATATAGTATCGTTCATGACATGGGAAAAGTGTAGTGGTACATCAGTAGGCGTAGCTCAAACGCCGGAAAGATGATGAAAAATTGTTTCTGTCTTTCCTTGTCCTTGGTAATTTCTAATCTATTTTACTTATTTAATTTTAAAACATCTAAAACCGTGTGACTCTTTCGTTTTCACTTTTGCGATGTTAAATGACTTTGCCGTACTGCGATCCCAAGAATGCGCAATGTAATAATAAAATTTTATCATTCAGAATTGATCTGAACGTAAAATATCTCTAGTTCCTCAGTCATTGAGTACAAAAGTACAAGGTGGTCGTGGACCGCACCAACCACAACTTCAATTTTAGGTACTAACCTTGTAAACCGTTCGAGCTATCCGCCTAGTCTTTACGTTTCACTGCGTGCACCCAGTGCACTAAGGTAATGATTTTATAACGTGCGCTACAAACATTAACAGTTTTTCTCTTTTCAGAGTTAGCGGCCTCCTCATTCGGCAAGAAAATGCACCGTCAATTTCCTAACGATAAATTGCAGCAACAAATAAGGTGAGTCTATATTCCAACTTTTACATGTTCTGTCAGATATAGTTGCTTTCTCAGTTACATAAATTTCCATTACTAGAAAATTGTTTACCGCTTCACTTCGTTCTCGCCTGTTGGTACTGGATTCAGAGTAAAAAGCTGCTACAACCAGGTAGCAGCTGGTTCACTACGCCACTACAACTATGGACCTATCACTTTCCACGCTACTTTTAAGGCTCCAACGTAATTGTTACGCTTACCTGAACGTACCCGGAAACCTGGAGCAACATAAATTGGATGAATGCAGAGTTTTTTGTCCTCTTCGTGCATTGAGCTCCTTTTGTTTTGCGATAAAATACGGTAAGAGTCTCATTGATAAAATGAAAACACATTACCGATAGTTAGTGTAACCTATTCTTGTATAAATGAGATTTTAGTTTGACACAAATGGAAGACGTGATGCTGGTGATACTTGAGGATGGAGCTGTCAAACCACAATCCTGCGACACAATCAACGTATTTTTCTTTCATTAATTAAAGAATAACCCGTTTTTCTTTTTCCTCCTAAAGTAATTCAATGAACTGCATTTCTAAGTATCAAATTTTATTATTCTTGCTGTGATACAACAAAGTGAATCATCGTGGAGAACATGGTAAAAACAGTTTTTTGCTTTTCATACAGGAAATTTTTGAAGATCTTGACAGTCCTCGCTTCCGCACGGGCAGTGCGTTAGATTGCAATTACATTCTTCGCAAAATAAAAGAGTTTTGCACCCGTATCTCGCTGTGATGATGTCCTGGCCGCAAATCTGGCATAGAATACTGTCGACACCGAATTTCCAGTAAGCGATCGTGGACAAGACGAGTGTTGGCATGAACCGATGGTACCAACGTCTTGGCTGGTAAAACGCAATCACAGATTCATTTTGTTCGTGATCAAAACACGGGTGATTAATTTCTTCTTCTGCTAGTGCCATGGCGACAACTCCTCGCTTGCGACGTTCTTCCACAATCTCTTCCAGTGTTACCTCAGTTCTCTTTTCTCCCTGTTCCGGTATGAGAAAATCGCAGATGCGGCACATGATGTAGTCCGACTTACTTTGATACAAGCCTATCATAAAGTAGAAAAAGGCCAGCAAAAACAACTGGAGCCACGTACGCCATTCGACTGGAATGAAAGCTGTGTTACAGACGGAACTGTCGGCTATTTTGCAGTACTTGCTCTCTAGACTGAAGCCACCCAAAACGGCCCGCATGAGAAAAGCGAACATCCCATCGCCCTGGACGTTGAAGACGAATCGAGCAGACCCGTAGTTGGGTACGACGAACTGAATGTTCATCAGCAAATGATGTAAGTATTTAGCTGATTGTTCGAACCAGAAACAAAACATGACTTTACCGATCAAACGAAGCGATTCAGCGAAACGCGATGGATAGTTGTACATGACGAAGACATAGTCGGACATAATTCGGGTGAACGTCGAATAATATCGACTTCTCTCTCGTCGCGTCAGTTTGATATCCCATCGTTCCATGATGGCCCTGCTCAGGTAATTGTTGCAAAAGTAAAGGTTACGTCGATATTTAACCAGGAAGACGATGGCGTATATAAGAGACAGTAGGACGATTGAGATACATAATCCTGCCAGACCCCAACTTATGCAATGTCTTAACCACCAGGTCCACTTTGCAGCGAACAAATCAAAACTGGCCGTCATTTCCAGCAGATCGTTATTGACTTTGGGTGAAAGCGGGTCAATAACAATTTCACGGGCAAGAGTTTCCAAGGCTTCCTGGTAATGGGCGTAAGCTTTGCCGAATGCCGTACTTTCCGGAGCAATGCAGAATTGATCCAGATCTATCGAGTTCAGCGATCTGCAAGAATGGTACGCCGTTTTCCAGCAAATGGAAAATACAGCTTCGAAGAAGAATGCTGTACTTCCGAGATTGTAAGCTTGGTCGAGACAGGTATAATGGATGAAGTCGTTACACTGGTCCCTCCATTCACCCTGTCTGATTTTGCAAGCTTTCTGAAGCAGGCCTGTAAATGCTTTATCCAACTGTTCCAGCGTGCTCGTCGGTTCCGGTGGCAGTTCTCCGAACGTTCCAAAGATTTCCCTGTTAAGCTCCTGCGCGCTGGCTTTCATGAAGTTAATTTCGTTTTGGTTCCGATCGCTGAGTCCGAATACTTTCTGGAACATGCGGTAAAATGGCAAAAGAAAGACTTTGACCAGAATTAATTTTTCGTCGATGTAGAGTCCCATCAGACAGATTATATGGATCACAATGGAACCACAGTTGATGTAAAGACTGAGAATCGGACCGAAAAACAACTGAGTTTCAAAGACGTGCATCACGCAGAATCCGAACAGCGGAATGATGAGTTCCATTGAAGTGAGGACACCCACAGCAGATAATTTGAGTTCCGGGTACCAAGGTGTCAACGTGAAGATTCCAATCACGACAAAAACGGCCATGACGTAGAGGTTCTCAAAGTAGAGGTGAACCATGTAGAAGGCAGCCGACCCACCAAAGCCCATGAAGACATTCAAGATGATGTTGTAGCTCAACTTACCGGCCCGGCTAGTGTAGAGGCCTTGTATGAAAAATAACAGGGAAGCTGCCAGGCTGCCTACCAGAAACCAGTAGACGTTCCAGCGTCGTGTGATGAGCGATAAACGACTGACATCTTCGACAGCAAGAAGCAGGACCGTTCCCAGTGATCTGATCTTGTCCTGGACACCTTCCAGCAGCCAGTGCAGGGCTCTGATTGATCGGTCCCAGATGGTGGGTCGACGGGCGAGTGGCTCGTCATTACTGGTGTCGTCGCAAGGCATTTCCCAGACAGTGCGTGAGGAAACGTCAAAGAAGTCACCAGGTGGCGGTAATTCGTCGCAATGTGCAATTGGCTCGCCTTTACTGTTGATTGTTATTCGATTGACGTCGCAGACGGTCATGATTGTCTCTCGTTCGAATGAGAAATTTGAAGAAGCCGTAGCTGCCGGTAGAAAACCAATCAAAAAGAAAATGGTTGTCAACATCATGTTGAAGTTCATCATTCGTTTTGTGTAAAACAAGGTATTAGCAATGAAATGTTGGTACCTCTTCATAGTTTCCAAAATAGTGGTTTGTATTGGTTGCAGGGTATTTAATCCTATTTGACAAATGGTATCTAGAGCAAGTCATTCAGACTTGAACAACTTGAGCCAATTATGTCTTGATTATTTGTGGTGAATTATCAGACACATTCTTTTTTCCCAAATTGTTCTGCAGTAAAAAAAAAAGGAAAAACAACAGAAATATGTTAAAATTACTATAGTATAGACCTTATTAAGATCCAAAGGTATGGGTCAAGCCTACCCCCTAGCGGCGCGTTTCAGTGTGAAGGGGTGCCGTGAACAGCCGCTTTTTATTTGGCTTGCCGCATATGGCATGGTAATAGGCTATTCAACGGTAGCAGGCGACTACCACATTTTTCGTAAGTTTCTGTCATATGTTGGATTACACGGTTTCGAACAACATTACAAGAAATGGGAAATACAAGAGTGTGTTGTATTTGTGGTGTTTCTACAGTTTATAAAAATAAGAATAGAAATTCCCGTAGTAATGAACATGTTTGTTATCACAATGTATCTACCATTGGAATTCTGTGAATGGTCATCGTTAGCATTTTCAGTGTTTCTTGTTTTGTTAGCGACCAACAGATCCAAATTCTTTGATGGTATCCGATCAATATCGTTTACATTGCAAATGTTAGCTGGTTTACCTAGAATACATAATGTCAAATAAAAGTTATCAGTGTTGTTATACAACTGAAGTTTACCTGATTGGAAGTGGTCAGAACAAACACAAATAAGTCCAATAGGGAAATTATCATAATTCGTTCCAACAACTTCTTTCCATGCAACAAGCCTCCTTTCCAACAGATCCTTATCAAATGGCAATAACTTTTTGATATTCGGGTTTGGAAACTTAAAAAAACTACGGGAATTTCTATTCTTCTTTTTATAAACTGTAGAAACACCACAAATACAACACACTCTTGTATTTCCCATTTCTTGTAATGTTGTTCGAAACCGTGTAATCCAACATATGACAGAAACTTACGAAAAATGTGGTAGTCGCCTGCTACCGTTGAATAGCCTATTACCATGCCATATGCGGCAAGCCAAATAAAAAGCGGCTGTTCACGGCACCCCTTCACACTGAAACGCGCCGCTAGGGGGTAGGCTTGACCCATACCTTTGGATCTTAATAAGGTCTATAATGACTCTCATTCCAGAATTTTCTAAATGACTTTAAATTTTCAGAATGACTTTTGCTTGACCGTCCCCGCAATCATTGAGCCAGTTGTGATGTTTACTATATCGAAATGGTCTTCCTCGTTACCAAATTTAAATACCGGAAAGGCAAGGTTTACAGGTGGACTAGTTGGACATGTTCTGACCATTGGGCTTACGCAAGATCCGGTCATTTGCTTGCTGATTGGCTCAGGTTTGCAATTTTACGTTAGAATAAATAAAAATAAAGCCTTTTGTGGTTAATTTTAAACCGGACGTCCAAACGTTCTCAAATTCTAGATGGAAGATTATTTTAAATGTTAGAAACCCAGAAGACGATAAATATATATCCACGGATAGTATATGACATCCAAGACAACAACGAATCGTCTATTCTATTCAAATTTATTTTCTTTTTCTTTATATTTTTTTGTTAATTTTTTAGATGGAAAACCTCTTCACCAGAAACACATTTGTAACTGAAATGTACGTGTTAGTCCCTTGTACTGTGAGCTTGAATGTGAGGCTCGAAAACCAGTCAATGCCTCCAGTTAATCATCAAAAGACCAAGGAACTTGAACGTTGTGTAAGTCTTCGATTGTCTCATTATGACGTATCACGATACCTCGGTCTTCTGGGCCAAAGCACTTGGTGCTGTTGTACCACCAATTGTCAATATCCCTAGATTTCAATTTTCCGCAATGAACAACGTGAGACATTTTCAGATTAACTTGTATAGCTTTACCGATATATTTTTGGAGGAAGATTGCTATTGAGTTTCTCGCATAGGTCACAGAACGGCTGGGATGCTAATTCCTGATAGCCCGAATGCACCTGAACAGATGTTTCAAAACGTGTTTTCAGTCCCAAGGAACTACGTAATGGGACGTAATCTATGTACCTGATAAATATCTTTCCACCAAAAATGACGAAGGTATTGATTTTCATTTTTTTCTAGCTTCATTAAGTGATCGGCTAATTGCCTTGGACTGAACGAGAGCGCATCGATGAAAGAATGTGACGGTGCTATTCTTGCGTAATCTGCTCCCCTGTATAGTCGAATTTTGAAAGTGGTTATATGCATACGATAATTTTATTTAAACGTAAAGTGATGTCATAGATAGCCATATAACCTCTGTTTATGTTTTTTAATTTATTTCTGTTACCCAAAGACAATAGGCACCGTGTCGCGATCAAGAAGATCAAAAAATCTTTTGGTTACGAAGTCGTCACAAATGTATCGTTCAAATGCCAGGATAAATTTGTAATTATTAGCCAGCATATCAAGACACGGAAGAATAGCTGCACCTGGCGTACCACTAGTTTCCGGACAGCTCTTTTCGCCGCACGGCCCATAGCTATCTACTTCTACGTATTCCTGTCAACAGGTAAAAACGAAATCTTTAGCCTTCCCATGTCTTTATCTTTTAAAAAACGGGGCCAAAAAGATACTCTCAGCTCGTTAATGTATGCTTCACGCTTGCTTTTGGATCCACAACGGGCGACGTACCAAGCAACTAGCTTTTTCTTCTTCTTACTGTTTCTTAGCCGGATTCTGTGAATAACAAGAACAAATCAAAGTTCGCCCTCGATGATAACAATTCAAGCACAAGAGGAACAATGGAACATACTGAGAAAACGAGTTCTTCTTCAGCGGCTGGTCCAGCTTCTTAACCCAGCCCCGTTTCCATGTCACATCAGCATTTTTACGGTACGATATGGTCCAGTTAAAGAAAGATCCGAAATGGTTGTCACGTTCAAAGTAATTACGAGGGTAGCACATTGGAGGATCGTCTGTCAACAAAACATATCGTTGGAAGCCTTGACGGCCGTGAACTTTCGGTAGCTCGCACAAATTGGTGTACAGGAAAACAATGGCATCTGCTTGCTCAGGAACCACTTTTGTTTTGTTTTTAGACAGAACACAATTCTTGAATTTGCATCCGACACGGCTGATTTTTTATTTTATTTAAGGATTTATTAAGTTTCAACGCATTTATCTTTATCGGGTTTTCTATCTTTACCTGAATGAAGAAACATCGTCTAACGTAAAGCCAAAATCGCCGTACCATGGATTCCACAGAAGAATGGTCTTTACGTCGGTGTCTTTTAGTGTTGACATGTCTACACGTTGAACAACATCCAGCTGGTGATAATCGTCATAAACGTCACGGATCGTAGGCTGTTTAACGAAAAAGACGTTGAACAAAAAGAAGAGCCACAACGGGTAGATAAGACAGTGACGATTCGGCCGATGAAACAACGCTCGAAGTGTATGCCTGTGCATTCTCTCTCTACATCAAGTGCACGCAAAGCATATATTGCTTGCGTCTCAAACGTCTTCTGCGGAGGTACCCAACAACAGCTAACACCGATAGCTGTCGGCCAACTAAAACATGTTGGAAAACCTGGGTATTGCTGGTATTCTTTTCCATTATTTTTTAAAAAGATTTTAAAAGTACTTAAATAGAAACCTCTTTGAGGTTTTTTATTTCTTTTAAAACTACTCAGTCTGTTTTTTTGTACAATGTACTACATCAAATTGTCTTCCACTGGTTTTTATGCCAAGAGGAATATGTCCAATGTGGTGAATGTGTATGTTAGAAACACAAGCAATTTGCATGCTCTTAATCTAAACGGAAGTAGGATGTGGCTACTTGATGTAAAACGTTCAATTACTTCTTTGTTATGTTTCTTTTAGTGAGTATACGCTACCGCGTGTGTGACCATGGCTTACGAAGACTACGTTTCCATCCTATCCTATCTTATCTTATCTTATCCTATCCTATATGAGTTCTCTTCCATTTTGTCTGTGTTCCAATCAAATGGTGTCCAGCATGATAGACACCTGTTATAAATGAATGCATCTGTTGTAAATAGAAATAACTAAGACAAACGGAGCAGTACGATTCAAATTCCTAGATTCTTACTTAACATTTAATTGTCTTCTTTATCATTTGGGAACGTTTGAATTTTCTAGGTGAGCTACCACCCACAGCCAGGCCGTTCTATTCACGAGCCAGACTATAGTCGAATCCGTTCAAGGAGCGAGGTCGGTGTTTTGGATAATTACTCAACGGCTAGTGTTATTACTGATTCCACAACGGCCATGAAACGGGAACTCGACGATTCCGATGCGGCTTCTGCTGTCACTTTACCGCAATCTAGAACCAGACCTGATGACGCCTCCGGTTACAACAAAGCGCAACCTTTAATTAATCGGTAATGATAAAATGAAATGAAGAAATTTGTTACGTGACGTGACGTGTAACTTTAAAATTGTGTAGACCCCCGACGACGACGCGTTCGCAACAATTATTGGAAACTAATTTCGATACGGGAATACCGGAAGTTCCGCGTCATGCAGTTACCACTGGCTATTTGGCCCATTCCAACGAAAACTTCTTCCTACCGCATCGATCCAACAGCACACCCCTTGAGACGGACATGTAAAAAGGCCCATGACGATGATCTCTTCTTCTAATTTGTGTAACAATATGGAATTTAAATTCCATAATTTATCTTATAAATCTTAAAATTGTATGATTCCATGACATTTGACTGCCCTTTTTATCGCTGCTGTAATTCTTAGAACCATTCTAAGAACTTGAAAATAAGACTAGAACAATAGATAACAGCACTAAAGCTATTTTCTACAAACAATTCCGCCCAATTACCCGGGATTGGAACTAGACACGACCATTTCCGGATTTTAAGTTAGTGCTCCATGTTTAAATGAATATTTCCTCTCTTTTTTTATTTGTATGGTATGTATGAGTTGTCTTCCATTTTATCTGTGTTCCAATCAGATGGTGTCCAGCATGATGGACACCTTTTATAAATGAATGCATCTGTTGTAAATAGAAACAACTAAGACAAACTGAAATTCAGTCTAATCCTTGCGTTTAGTTAAAGTGTGATCTGGCTCTGGGGAAAACAAATAAAACGTGGAAATGAAGATGAAATGAGAAAAAAAAAATGGGCTTATAGCACTACGTATTCTTTGCTCGAAGCCTCCTGCAGCACGCGTAGTGAGTACGCGTGAAATTGATAACACGTGCTGCACAGAGGAATCTTTTCAACGAACCTGCGTTAATGCCATAGCCAAACTAGGTGTGCTAGCCAAGCGCTTTTATACCATGAAAATTCTTAACCAAACCACGTTTGCGAAATTGACTTTATAAAATTGTGTTTTTCAGACTGAAAAAATTACGAATGATAAAAATTAAAAAATGAACTATATGGACGATTATACATCGAATTGAATTCAACAATTTATTTTAAAGGTTTGTCTTATCAAAAATGAAAAAAACAAAAAAAACTAAATATGAAGCCTGATATACCCAGACTTACCCCGAGTAGTTCGAGGTGCCACCGCTGGAGTGTGCTGATAGTAGGGGTTTGAGAGTTGATACTGAGACGAAATACAGATAGATATACTGATTCTGAGACTTACTCTGATATATATATATTGATATATATACATAAGTGTATACTGATACTGATACTTGAGACTTACAGAGAAAAAAAATCACACGGTATTATCAAAATTGAACACTGATTTTGCTTAAGTTATTGGCTTTCTCGTCAAATCCACGGAATGCCAAATTACCCCATAAATTTTCAGCACCCCAGGGAGCACCATTATTTATTTATTTGTTGTTGTTGTTGGAAATAATCCTCAAAAAATCTGAGTGGCAGCAGTGCACCTTATTTACCATTACCATCACCATCAACAAATAGCGTCATCTAGCGACACCAATAGGAGAAATTTGAATTACTATTAAATATTGATTGTAATTTTTCTTTAAAGTTTTTTATCGATTTCATCGTTTCCAATAGACAAGCAGACGAATTTGTGACATTAGAACGAAAGATTCGATACGTGTTAAGCGGGAGCTAATAAATGTTCGCGTTCCGTTTTAATCATTCTTTTGGCTACTCGTTAACCCCCAGAAATTTGAAATTTTTTAATAACAAACCTGAAGGGCACTCTTTTTCACGACACACGATTGTTTGAAGGTTTATTTTCACTAGACATAGATAGTCATTTGAATGGTACAGTACAGTATATTAGTATGTTATTTCTTTCAGTTTTTATTTGATGTCAGCCAATGTTTTCAAATGTTTAGGTGCAGTTCCTATCCTCAGCCCTACAGTGTGCAAAAATAGATTGTGGAAAAAACTGCCCATGCTGAATCTGCACAATGCTGGCTTAATGTAAGTGACCTATCAACAGTAATTTTGGTTCATATTTGACTTTCACATGCAAATATATGACAAATATTTATATTAGTAAACTGTTATTGAACACAGGACTACACAGCATTAAAAGACTCTTCCCTTAAGGAAGTAGCTGTGGACTTTCTTTAGATGACTCTTGTATCAGAAATATTTTCCTGCTTCTTGGAACAAGGAACATAGGATGCCTTGATGCCAATGAAGTGTCATTGGAAAGATTGTAAAAAAATGTTAAGGTATTTGACAAATCTGTAATCATGTTAATAAAGGGACTTTTTTGTTATTCTTAAATTAGCAGGAGAAACCTAAAGTTGGAGGATGATACATTTGTTTCCCATTACTAGTTTTGTAAAACAAATGGTAAATTGGTAAAAAAAAACATGTCACCTATTACTTTAAATAAATTGTTTTCAAAAGTGGAGATTAATTCCAAATCTTCAGCTTCCCAGGCAGACACCCATCCACAAAGCCATGGGTGATAGATGATATTCACAGCGGCACGACTGCGTTGTAAATTGGAATCACTTTTATAAAGCCAAACAGGTATAACAAAAATAGCATTTAAAAATTTTTTTGTATAGAATTATGATGACTCGGCTATTAAGTAATGAAATCGAATTTTTAAGTTTTGTTACGTTTGAAAGTTACCCAAGATTATCGTATCTCATTGTTATTCATCATATATGTCTGTGTAATTCATTGCTGGGAAACTATATTACATGGACTTGTTGTGTCAGTGTTATAATACTATGTGTTGAAACATGTTTTACTGCCTGTCCTCCGTGATTGGAGCAGCAATGTGCCTAACTGACCTGAGGAAATGAAACAACTGTTGCGTCATCTAGCGGTCAAGATTCAAACCTTTAGGAAACCCCACTCACTGGAGGAGGAGTTAAATTTTCGGTTGCTAGTTGTTGATTATTTTCAGCAAAAAAATAATAATAAATGGCACTACACGAGGTGCTGAAAAAAGGGGTAATTTGGCGTTCCGTACCCTTTAACAGATAAATAAGATCATGCATGTTTGATCAGTCGGTTAGAGCGCAGTTCTTCTAACGTGGTGGTCAGAAGTTCGATGCGGTTAAAATATATTATTTTCAGAAATTCGGAGTAAAATCCATACAATTGAACAACACCTTCGTCTGCTATGCCTGCAATGGCGGACCAAACGTTATCAACAGCCTTTGCTTTGTTTATTTTGTGCATTTTATCGTTGTTTTTGTGCGTTTCCAGCCTCCAGTAAGTTGAAAATGACAATAACTATAAGGCTTGCATTATTTTTTAGCTTAATAGTTAAAAAAAATTAGATGGCAGCTTATTAACAAGACATAGTAAAGTTGTGCTTAGATTGCAACCAAGAAAAAGCACTCATGTTCTTATGAAATTTAATCTTTAGTTTCAGTTTTACTTTAAACGTCTCTTTATTCCTCTCCAGAGCATGGAAGACAAGTTAAATGATTGGTAATTTTACCATGGGAGCATTGCTTTCAAATGAATCCCTCACCATAGATTGTCAATTGACTCGAAAGGGTTTAGTGGGCTGTTTTCAAACCCAAGCTCACTGGGTGTTCTCTTATTATTCAAGACGGCTGATAGTTGCACATTGATGTGGAGAAGGACTAATGGAATTAGCAATATATTTCACCTTTCAATTCCCCGTATGACTGATCTGTAGTAGACTTTCCCTCTAGACTTTCAGAATCTTTATTCAATTAATAAAGCTCAATAACATGATCGTTCGTTAAATATTAGTGTTACAAGTAGATTGTTAATCGGAAGCTGACCGATTGCCATGTAGTGAATTTTTTTCCCCCTTTAGCTAATTTTATTTATTTTCTTTTGTGTAAGAGTTTATCAGTGACGGTGACCATGATTATGCTATTGTTCTTTCGTCTGATTTTTTTCCTTTTTTTTCTTGTAGAGATTGGAAATGACAAAGAAATGAGTTCTGTTCTTCGCCTCATTTTTGCCTCATCGTCATCAAGCTGATCGTCTTCGCTTCGCCATCCTCGCTTCACCGTCCTCGCTTCACCGTCTTCACCTCGCCGTCTTCACCTCGCCACACCGTCTTCGCTTTGCCTTCTTCAAATTGATCGTCTTCGCCTCGCCGTCTTCGCCTCGCCGTCTTCGCCTCGCCGTCTTCGCCTCGCCGTCTTCGCCTCGCCGTCTTCGACTCGCCGTCTTCGCCTCATCGTCTTCGATCGCGCCCGTCTTCGTCTCATCGCTGTCATCGTGGAAACTCGCGTTTTTGGTAGTTTGTTTTGTTTTGTTTTGTATTGGTGTATAGTGTATGTTTAAAGTTAACCCGTTGGCTGCCACCCATTTTGCTCCCCTTTTTTTTTAGGTGTAGGGACCGGCGGCGCTGTTCTGCCTCATGGTTGATCACCCATGGGGTGGGGCAGTCGCCTTGCGCCTTAGGGCGCCGTAGGCAATGCACCAGTAGGGACTTCCCCTTGTCGATGCGATGGTGGAGTACCTGGGGTGTGCATTCCCGTAAAGGTCTCCATCGTCAAGTCAGCCCGGACTTGTCTTCGGACAAGTCCCCCTTTCATCGGATCCCTCTGAAACGATGCGTAGTAACTGTAGGAGAACAACCTACGGGTTGTAATGGCTTGGCAGCCAACGGGTTAATTTAAGTGTTTGTGTATTTATGCATGTATGTTTTGTATTTATTGTATAACAAGTGTTGTATGTATTGAATAACATGTCATGTAAAACAGTGGTGGAATTGTGGGTGGAGGTGGGAAAATACAAAACCAATTTCATTTTTATCTTTGTGTATTGAATTTTTGTATTTAAGAAGAAACCAATATCAAGATAGACCAACTTAGATCATCATTTATTTATCTATAGGCAACAAGTACTTAATGCAGAATTAAGATTTTCAATTCAAATTCTCCACATTGATAGCCATTATCCTGCCACAGCAAACTCAAATATTCCAAATATAAAAATGAAGTAGTTTTGTCAAATTCAATCAAAGTTTTGCATATTGCTCTGTTCACACATTTCAGCAACTCTTAACATATGCTTTCTCACTAGTAAGCAAAAATAGCTTCAAAAACTTTTAAATTCCAATATAATTCAATTTCACCATCAAAGCAGGAAAACAAAGTTAAACATTCTAGATTGTGTTAACAGCCTGTAAATTAGATTCTTGCTCTTGGAATGCTGCTTTCTGAAACCTCACTAACAAAACAAGGAGTGTCCTGCAACAACAGCTACCATCCAAGAATTCCAAAGGTGAGTGGGAATAAAATTATTGATCCTGGCAAATAGATAAAATAACAAGAATTGAGGTGTTAACGATGCTTTCTTCCCATACTTACCAATCCCTGTTTTTCCACCTTGACCAACAGATGACAAATCAAGTCCCAAATTTACACTACCTCCATGTAATTACTTGTACCAATACCTAAGCAACAACAAAAAACAAAGATAAATAGATGAACAAAATCCTTCATAATGCCAAAGTTATAGTATTGACAAACCGTTTCAATTACAGAGGGTGTAGGTCAGGCTCGACACCTGAAGGGGACCATGCCATTCCTGTATCCTATTGCCTGACACATGTCAGAATGCTTGTATGAGATATCTTTAAATTGAAGGATGCAAAATTTGAAAAAAAAAGGCTTCGGCCAGTGGCAAGATCGGATTAGCATGTTGACACGATCAGATCAGACAAAGGTATTCGTGTCAATGGCAAGATGTTTGCTATAACCAACGAATGTACGAGTATGTAAAAATTGGTAAGAGTACCGTGAAAAAGGCAGTTTCTTTGTTGGTTAAAGAGTGTCAAGGGCCAAGGAATTACAAAAAGACATTAAAGTAATAAAAGAGTTTTTTAAACCGGACAAGAAGATGATTCGTCGTGACAATGGCGGTGGCGCACTTCAGACGAATGGTTATTTCAGTGACGTTCAAAATAAATGGCCTTACCCGACTTGCTGAAAAATATGGGATTATTTGGCGTACCGTATCCTACATCGCCATCTATAAGTCGATTTTAAAATAAACGAAAATAAAGTATTGTTACCCCCCAACTTTATATTTTGTTGTTTAATTTAACGTTATTTTAAACGTAAATTTTGAAAAAGTATAAGGCCAATGGAAGCGTATAAGGTAATGAACCTGTTTTCAAACACACGATTGTTCACATTCATTCATTGTCCATCACCACCGGTGATGGTTCCATCATTTTTATTTCATAAGGTAAAACTCTGAGTCTCTGCTTTGTAGCTTGATCTCTAATTTCGTCAACGACATCCCTAACCGTGTAAACGACATCAGCAATATCCTAAATATTTACAAATAAAATTATTATAAGGCGCTTTTACCAAGCACAGGTACCGGTCATTTTCTTTCGTCAACTTAACTCTTACCTGCATTTGCGCATTTCTGATGAACGCTGCTGAATCAGCAACAAGCTTGCTAATCTTTTTATCCTTCATAGCGAGGTTAACTTGGTTGACACTATAATTCAAGTGGTGATGAACGAAACGATATGTTATGTTTTTTTACTATTTTATGTTTATGTACTGTACACTGGACCAAATTGAACCAACACTGAGCAGTGAGCAGCTGCACGTGTGCTGTTTTGGTCGTAAATGAAAGTGAGAGAAAACTGCTTAGACTAACCTTCATGTATGACGTCAAAACAGTGATTGTCAACTGTTTTTGGGCGCTATTTTCAATCAATCTTTTTCGTAACTGACAATTTGATTTTATCCAACGAGTCGGTTGCTTAAGCACTACAACTCGACAAATTGTTAGAAAAAGGTGGTTCCCTAACGCACCCTAATGCACCACCTTCCTTTGCGGCCACAGCCACAGAGGTTGTGGCCCAGCACCCCTATAGAGGAGTGATAGGCACCGCCTATTCCTACCACTCCAATGAGAATACATTAGTAGCATCCCTTTTATACTTGAAAATCGATGCCCAAATATCGATGCTGCAAGCAATGCTATTTCTCAACACATTTTCGTGCTTTAATTTAAACCTGTGGCCTAAATTCACAAAACAAATAATGAACTATGCAGTCTATGTGCATCTTGTAATATTGGAACAATTGTTTTTTTCTTTGAATAAATATTAATTAAATATGGGATTATTTGGCGTACCTTATCCTACATCGCCATCTATAAGTCGATTTTAAAATAAACAAAAATAAAGTATTGTTACCCCCCCAACTTTATATTTTGTTGTTTAGAAGAATACCAAAGAGTCACTTTATTAACATGATTACACATTTGTCAAATACCTTACACATCTTTTTACAATCTGTTCAAGATTGCTTACATGAATCTGGCATTGTGCATATCAGCGCAATGAGCAGAATTTTTTCCACTTCCTATTTTTGCGCACTGTAGGGCTGAGTATAGGAACTTCAGAAACGATATGTTTATGTACTGTACACTGGACCAAATTGAACCAACACTGAGCAGTGAGCAGCTGCACGTGTGCTGTTTTGGTCGTAAATGAAAGTGAGAGAAAACTGCTTAGACTAACCTTCATGTATGACGTCAAAACAGTGATTGTCAACTGTTTTTGGGCGCTATTTTCAATCAATCTTTTTCGTAACTGACAATTTGATTTTGTCCAACGAGTCGGTTGCTTAAGCACTACAACTCGACAAATTGTTAGAAAAAAGGTGGTTCCCTAACGCAACTAGCATAACTTGTACCTATTCCCTAATCCTCCTAGCCTTACTTGTGCGGCCTTTATGTACCATAGCGGTTGCTGTTTATTGCCAAATGCTCACCGTATCGTATGGCAGATGGTCCACAATTTAATGTGGCACAGCACCCCTATAGAGGAGTGATAGGCACCGCCTATTCCTACCACTCCACTGATAATACGTTAGTAACATCCCTTTTAAACTTGAAAATCCATGCCCAAATATCGATGCTGCAAGCAATGCTATTTCCCAACACATTTTCATGCTTTAATTTAAACCTGTGTCCTAAATTCACAAAACAAATAATGAACTATGCAGTCTATGGGCATCTTGTAATATTGGAACAATTGTTTTTTTCTTTGAAGTTAAATCAAATAAAAAAAAGCCAATTTGTTTGCAGAACAGTACAGTTTGCTACATGGACCATTTCAAAGAGGTGTGCCTTATTTCAGTATTAACCTATGTTATTCTATATTTTATCGAAACATTTAGAAACAAACAAATTCTTACCTTTGTTTTAAGGCCTCAGCAATATCTTAAATATTTACAAATAAAATGATTATAAGGCGGTTTTAACCAGCACGGTTACAGGTCATTTTCTTTCGTCAACTTTTAACTCTTACCTCAATTTATGCATTTCTGATGAACGCTGCTGAATCAGCAACAAGCTTGCTAATCTTTCTATCCTTCATAGCGAGGTAAACTTGGTTGACACTATAATTCAAGTGGCGATGAACGAAACGATATGTTTATGTACTGTACACTGCACCAATCTGAACATACACTGAGCAGTGAGTACTGCTGCACGACCCCAACTTTATATTTTGTTGTTTACGTTAAGTTTTAAAAAAATATAAGGCCAATTGATAAATGAACTTGTTTTCCGTGATTAGCATTCAATTCTTAATTGAAATCATGTATTTTAAACGAAAGTTAAAATTTGGCCAAAAATGGACAAGTGGGAAGGGTATACCCTTCCCACTTCTGTCAAAATCTGCGAAAAACGACATCTCATGGAATTTGACAAAAATCACACGGCATAATCCAAATTAAACGTTGATTTCGATTATGTTGTTATTTTTCTCGTTAAACCACCTGTTAAAAAAAAATAAAGTGCTGCCCTTTTTAAAACTTAAAATATCTTATCAATAGATGGCTACACTGTTTAGTGGATCGTCTGCAGTAGAAATTCATGGTTGATCAGATGTGGCCTAGTTGTTAGCAGAGTCATAGAACATTGAATGTTACAGTACAGTATATTTGCATGTTATTTCTTTCAGTTTATATTTGCTTTCAGAAAATATTTCACATCTTTAGGTGTAGTTCCTATACTCAGCCCTACAGTGCGCAAAAATAGGAAGTGGAAAAAATTCTGCTCATTGCGCTGATATGCACAATGCCAGATTCATGTAAGCAATCTTGAACAGATTGTAAAAAGATGTGTAAGGTATTTGACAAATGTGTAATCATGTTAATAAAGTGACTCTTTGGTATTCTTCTAAACAACAAAATATAAAGTTGGGGGGGTAACAATACTTTATTTTTGTTTATTTTAAAATCGACTTATAGATGGCGATGTAGGATAAGGTACGCCAAATAATCCCATATTTAATTAATATTTATTCAAAGAAAAAAACAATTGTTCCAATATTACAAGATGCACATAGACTGCATAGTTCATTATTTGTTTTGTGAATTTAGGCCACAGGTTTAAATTAAAGCACGAAAATGTGTTGAGAAATAGCATTGCTTGCAGCATCGATATTTGGGCATCGATTTTCAAGTATAAAAGGGATGCTACTAATGTATTCTCATTGGAGTGGTAGGAATAGGCGGTGCCTATCACTCCTCTATAGGGGTGCTGGGCCACAACCTCTGTGGCTGTGGCCGCAAAGGAAGGTGGTGCATTAGGGTGCGTTAGGGAACCACCTTTTTCTAACAATTTGTCGAGTTGTAGTGCTTAAGCAACCGACTCGTTGGATAAAATCAAATTGTCAGTTACGAAAAAGATTGATTGAAAATAGCGCCCAAAAACAGTTGACAATCACTGTTTTGACGTCATACATGAAGGTTAGTCTAAGCAGTTTTCTCTCACTTTCATTTACGACCAAAACAGCACACGTGCAGCTGCTCACTGCTCAGTGTTGGTTCAATTTGGTCCAGTGTACAGTACATAAACATAAAATAGTAAAAAAACATAACATATCGTTTCGTTCATCACCACTTGAATTATAGTGTCAACCAAGTTAACCTCGCTATGAAGGATAAAAAGATTAGCAAGCTTGTTGCTGATTCAGCAGCGTTCATCAGAAATGCGCAAATGCAGGTAAGAGTTAAGTTGACGAAAGAAAATGACCGGTACCTGTGCTTGGTAAAAGCGCCTTATAATAATTTTATTTGTAAATATTTAGGATATTGCTGATGTCGTTTACACGGTTAGGGATGTCGTTGACGAAATTAGAGATCAAGCTACAAAGCAGAGACTCAGAGTTTTACCTTATGAAATAAAAATGATGGAACCATCACCGGTGGTGATGGACAATGAATGAATGTGAACAATCGTGTGTTTGAAAACAGGTTCATTACCTTATACGCTTCCATTGGCCTTATACTTTTTCAAAATTTACGTTTAAAATAACGTTAAATTAAACAACAAAATATAAAGTTGGGGGGTAACAATACTTTATTTTCGTTTATTTTAAAATCGACTTATAGATGGCGATGTAGGATACGGTACGCCAAATAATCCCATATTTTTCAGCAAGTCGGGTAAGGCCATTTATTTTGAACGTCACTGAAATAACCATTCGTCTGAAGTGCGCCACCGCCATTGTCACGACGAATCATCTTCTTGTCCGGTTTAAAAAACTCTTTTATTACTTTAATGTCTTTTTGTAATTCCTTGGCCCTTGACACTCTTTAACCAACAAAGAAACTGCCTTTTTCACGGTACTCTTACCAATTTTTACATACTCGTACATTCGTTGGTTATAGCAAACATCTTGCCATTGACACGAATACCTTTGTCTGATCTGATCGTGTCAACATGCTAATCCGATCTTGCCACTGGCCGAAGCCTTTTTTTCAAATTTTGCATCCTTCAATTTAAAGATATCTCATACAAGCATTCTGACATGTGTCAGGCAATAGGATACAGGAATGGCATGGTCCCCTTCAGGTGTCGAGCCTGACCTACACCCTCTGTAATTGAAACGGTTTGTCAATACTATAACTTTGGCATTATGAAGGATTTTGTTCATCTATTTATCTTTGTTTTTTGTTGTTGCTTAGGTATTGGTACAAGTAATTACATGGAGGTAGTGTAAATTTGGGACTTGATTTGTCATCTGTTGGTCAAGGTGGAAAAACAGGGATTGGTAAGTATGGGAAGAAAGCATCGTTAACACCTCAATTCTTGTTATTTTATCTATTTGCCAGGATCAATAATTTTATTCCCACTCACCTTTGGAATTCTTGGATGGTAGCTGTTGTTGCAGGACACTCCTTGTTTTGTTAGTGAGGTTTCAGAAAGCAGCATTCCAAGAGCAAGAATCTAATTTACAGGCTGTTAACACAATCTAGAATGTTTAACTTTGTTTTCCTGCTTTGATGGTGAAATTGAATTATATTGGAATTTAAAAGTTTTTGAAGCTATTTTTGCTTACTAGTGAGAAAGCATATGTTAAGAGTTGCTGAAATGTGTGAACAGAGCAATATGCAAAACTTTGATTGAATTTGACAAAACTACTTCATTTTTATATTTGGAATATTTGAGTTTGCTGTGGCAGGATAATGGCTATCAATGTGGAGAATTTGAATTGAAAATCTTAATTCTGCATTAAGTACTTGTTGCCTATAGATAAATAAATGATGATCTAAGTTGGTCTATCTTGATATTGGTTTCTTCTTAAATACAAAAATTCAATACACAAAGATAAAAATGAAATTGGTTTTGTATTTTCCCACCTCCACCCACAATTCCACCACTGTTTTACATGACATGTTATTCAATACATACAACACTTGTTATACAATAAATACAAAACATACATGCATAAATACACAAACACTTAAATTAACCCGTTGGCTGCCAAGCCATTACAACCCGTAGGTTGTTCTCCTACAGTTACTACGCATCGTTTCAGAGGGATCCGATGAAAGGGGGACTTGTCCGAAGACAAGTCCGGGCTGACTTGACGATGGAGACCTTTACGGGAATGCACACCCCAGGTACTCCACCATCGCATCGACAAGGGGAAGTCCCTACTGGTGCATTGCCTACGGCGCCCTAAGGCGCAAGGCGACTGCCCCACCCCATGGGTGATCAACCATGAGGCAGAACAGCGCCGCCGGTCCCTACACCTAAAAAAAAAGGGGAGCAAAATGGGTGGCAGCCAACGGGTTAACTTTAAACATACACTATACACCAATACAAAACAAAACAAAACAAACTACCAAAAACGCGAGTTTCCACGATGACAGCGATGAGACGAAGACGGGCGCGATCGAAGACGATGAGGCGAAGACGGCGAGTCGAAGACGGCGAGTCGAAGACGGCGAGTCGAAGACGGCGAGGCGAAGACGGCGAGGCGAAGACGGCGAGGCGAAGACGGCGAGGCGAAGACGGCGAGGCGAAGACGGCGAGGCGAAGACGATCAATTTGAAGAAGGCAAAGCGAAGACGGTGTGGCGAGGTGAAGACGGCGAGGTGAAGACGGTGAAGCGAGGACGGTGAAGCGAGGATGGCGAAGCGAAGACGATCAGCTTGATGACGATGAGGCAAAAATGAGGCGAAGAACAGAACTCATTTCTTTGTCATTTCCAATCTCTACAAGAAAAAAAAGGAAAAAAATCAGACGAAAGAACAATAGCATAATCATGGTCACCGTCACTGATAAACTCTTACACAAAAGAAAATAAATAAAATTAGCTAAAGGGGGAAAAAAATTCACTACATGGCAATCGGTCAGCTTCCGATTAACAATCTACTTGTAACACTAATATTTAACGAACGATCATGTTATTGAGCTTTATTAATTGAATAAAGATTCTGAAAGTCTAGAGGGAAAGTCTACTACAGATCAGTCATACGGGGAATTGAAAGGTGAAATATATTGCTAATTCCATTAGTCCTTCTCCACATCAATGTGCAACTATCAGCCGTCTTGAATAATAAGAGAACACCCAGTGAGCTTGGGTTTGAAAACAGCCCACTAAACCCTTTCGAGTCAATTGACAATCTATGGTGAGGGATTCATTTGAAAGCAATGCTCCCATGGTAAAATTACCAATCATTTAACTTGTCTTCCATGCTCTGGAGAGGAATAAAGAGACGTTTAAAGTAAAACTGAAACTAAAGATTAAATTTCATAAGAACATGAGTGCTTTTTCTTGGTTGCAATCTAAGCCCAACTTTACTATGTCTTGTTAATAAGCTGCCATCTAATTTTTTTTAACTATTAAGCTAAAAAATAATGCAAGCCTTATAGTTATTGTCATTTTCAACTTACTGGAGGCTGGAAACGCACAAAAACAACGATAAAATGCACAAAATAAACAAAGCAAAGGCTGTTGATAACGTTTGGTCCGCCATTGCAGGCATAGCAGACGAAGGTGTTGTTCAATTGTATGGATTTTACTCCGAATTTCTGAAAATAATATATTTTAACCGCATCGAACTTCTGACCACCACGTTAGAAGAACTGCGCTCTAACCGACTGATCAAACATGCATGATCTTATTTATCTGTTAAAGGGTACGGAACGCCAAATTACCCCTTTTTTTCAGCACCTCGTGTAGTGCCATTTATTATTATTTTTTTGCTGAAAATAATCAACAACTAGCAACCGAAAATTTAACTCCTCCTCCAGTGAGTGGGGTTTCCTAAAGGTTTGAATCTTGACCGCTAGATGACGCAACAGTTGTTTCATTTCCTCAGGTCAGTTAGGCACATTGCTGCTCCAATCACGGAGGACAGGCAGTAAAACATGTTTCAACACATAGTATTATAACACTGACACAACAAGTCCATGTAATATAGTTTCCCAGCAATGAATTACACAGACATATATGATGAATAACAATGAGATACGATAATCTTGGGTAACTTTCAAACGTAACAAAACTTAAAAATTCGATTTCATTACTTAATAGCCGAGTCATCATAATTCTATACAAAAAAATTTTTAAATGCTATTTTTGTTATACCTGTTTGGCTTTATAAAAGTGATTCCAATTTACAACGCAGTCGTGCCGCTGTGAATATCATCTATCACCCATGGCTTTGTGGATGGGTGTCTGCCTGGGAAGCTGAAGATTTGGAATTAATCTCCACTTTTGAAAACAATTTATTTAAAGTAATAGGTGACATGTTTTTTTTTACCAATTTACCATTTGTTTTACAAAACTAGTAATGGGAAACAAATGTATCATCCTCCAACTTTAGGTTTCTCCTGCTAATTTAAGAATAACAAAAAAGTCCCTTTATTAACATGATTACAGATTTGTCAAATACCTTAACATTTTTTTACAATCTTTCCAATGACACTTCATTGGCATCAAGGCATCCTATGTTCCTTGTTCCAAGAAGCAGGAAAATATTTCTGATACAAGAGTCATCTAAAGAAAGTCCACAGCTACTTCCTTAAGGGAAGAGTCTTTTAATGCTGTGTAGTCCTGTGTTCAATAACAGTTTACTAATATAAATATTTGTCATATATTTGCATGTGAAAGTCAAATATGAACCAAAATTACTGTTGATAGGTCACTTACATGAAGCCAGCATTGTGCAGATTCAGCATGGGCAGTTTTTTCCACAATCTATTTTTGCACACTGTAGGGCTGAGGATAGGAACTGCACCTAAACATTTGAAAACATTGGCTGACATCAAATAAAAACTGAAAGAAATAACATACTAATATACTGTACTGTACCATTCAAATGACTATCTATGTCTAGTGAAAATAAACCTTCAAACAATCGTGTGTCGTGAAAAAGAGTGCCCTTCAGGTTTGTTATTAAAAAATTTCAAATTTCTGGGGGTTAACGAGTAGCCAAAAGAATGATTAAAACGGAACGCGAACATTTATTAGCTCCCGCTTAACACGTATCGAATCTTTCGTTCTAATGTCACAAATTCGTCTGCTTGTCTATTGGAAACGATGAAATCGATAAAAAACTTTAAAGAAAAATTACAATCAATATTTAATAGTAATTCAAATTTCTCCTATTGGTGTCGCTAGATGACGCTATTTGTTGATGGTGATGGTAATGGTAAATAAGGTGCACTGCTGCCACTCAGATTTTTTGAGGATTATTTCCAACAACAACAACAAATAAATAAATAATGGTGCTCCCTGGGGTGCTGAAAATTTATGGGGTAATTTGGCATTCCGTGGATTTGACGAGAAAGCCAATAACTTAAGCAAAATCAGTGTTCAATTTTGATAATACCGTGTGATTTTTTTTCTCTGTAAGTCTCAAGTATCAGTATCAGTATACACTTATGTATATATATCAATATATATATATCAGAGTAAGTCTCAGAATCAGTATATCTATCTGTATTTCGTCTCAGTATCAACTCTCAAACCCCTACTATCAGCACACTCCAGCGGTGGCACCTCGAACTACTCGGGGTAAGTCTGGGTATATCAGGCTTCATATTTAGTTTTTTTTGTTTTTTTCATTTTTGATAAGACAAACCTTTAAAATAAATTGTTGAATTCAATTCGATGTATAATCGTCCATATAGTTCATTTTTTAATTTTTATCATTCGTAATTTTGTCAGTCTGAAAAACACAATTTTATAAAGTCAATTTCGCAAACGTGGTTTGGTTAAGAATTTTCATGGTATAAAAGCGCTTGGCTAGCACACCTAGTTTGGCTATGGCATTAACGCAGGTTCGTTGAAAAGATTCCTCTGTGCAGCACGTGTTATCAATTTCACGCGTACTCACTACGCGTGCTGCAGGAGGTTTCGAGCAAAGAATACGTAGTGCTATAAGCCCATTTTTTTTTTCTCATTTCATCTTCATTTCCACGTTTTATTTGTTTTCCCCAGAGCCAGATCACACTTTAACTAAACGCAAGGATTAGACTGAATTTCAGTTTGTCTTAGTTGTTTCTATTTACAACAGATGCATTCATTTATAAAAGGTGTCCATCATGCTGGACACCATCTGATTGGAACACAGATAAAATGGAAGACAACTCATACATACCATACAAATAAAAAAAGAGAGGAAATATTCATTTAAACATGGAGCACTAACTTAAAATCCGGAAATGGTCGTGTCTAGTTCCAATCCCGGGTAATTGGGCGGAATTGTTTGTAGAAAATAGCTTTAGTGCTGTTATCTATTGTTCTAGTCTTATTTTCAAGTTCTTAGAATGGTTCTAAGAATTACAGCAGCGATAAAAAGGGCAGTCAAATGTCATGGAATCATACAATTTTAAGATTTATAAGATAAATTATGGAATTTAAATTCCATATTGTTACACAAATTAGAAGAAGAGATCATCGTCATGGGCCTTTTTACATGTCCGTCTCAAGGGGTGTGCTGTTGGATCGATGCGGTAGGAAGAAGTTTTCGTTGGAATGGGCCAAATAGCCAGTGGTAACTGCATGACGCGGAACTTCCGGTATTCCCGTATCGAAATTAGTTTCCAATAATTGTTGCGAACGCGTCGTCGTCGGGGGTCTACACAATTTTAAAGTTACACGTCACGTCACGTAACAAATTTCTTCATTTCATTTTATCATTACCGATTAATTAAAGGTTGCGCTTTGTTGTAACCGGAGGCGTCATCAGGTCTGGTTCTAGATTGCGGTAAAGTGACAGCAGAAGCCGCATCGGAATCGTCGAGTTCCCGTTTCATGGCCGTTGTGGAATCAGTAATAACACTAGCCGTTGAGTAATTATCCAAAACACCGCCCTCGCTCCTTGAACGGATTCGACTATAGTCTGGCTCGTGAATAGAACGGCCTGGCTGTGGGTGGTAACTCACCTAGAAAATTCAAACGTTCCCAAATGATAAAGAAGACAATTAAATGTTAGGTAAGAATCTAGGAATTTGAATCGTACTGCTCCGTTTTGATGATGGACGCTAACACTGGTCGTTATGTTGCTTTGGGCATCGATGGAAAAAGAATCTCCCCACATATCGGACGGAGGTCGGGATTCAGGATGTGACGCGTAAGTTGAAGTGTCCCGGAATCCCTGGTTCTCGAAAGTCAGTTGACCACCATTTGGATGATGGTTGACGATAGCTGTTTGCCCCGCTGGACGGTTGACTCTGTGATCAAGTTGGGAATAAGAGAAACCTTGCTGAGGTGGTTGTGGGAGACCAACAGTATTGGCCGGATGTTCTTCTCCATCGTAAATGCTGAAAGAGCGATTATCTTCCACTGATGATTCAAATTGTGACTTGGCAATGGAGTCGACGCTTCCGCCATTCCTTCCGGATGGTGGGACCAAAGGTTTTCGCCGAGCACCTGCAGTGTCCAAGAAACCGGAACTCGAAGCCAGCGAGTTAAAGGAGCGGATGGAACGAATCGATCCACGAATAGAATTACGACGTTCAAACCGCTCTTCAGCCCGGTGTTTAGACTTTGTGGCCCAAAACGCTACGCATAGAATGATCAAAAGGAGGGCGGCTACTGAAGCCCCTAAAAGTGCAACAGTCAGGGCATCGTCCGTCCATCCAAGAGGATCCAACACCACATAAGGATCTATCAAAATGCGAAAATAATTTTAAAAAATGCCCTTCAAATTAATTAAAGAAATTCCAAAACTCACCAGCTTCGCAGAGAAATGGAAGCAACAAATCGCAGGGTGAACGTTCCACTCGGCGGTTAACAAAAACGACACACTGTCCGATCATGTCCAGATGTTGGACCCAAACACGGGCATAATAATCGAAGCCTACTTGCTGCGATACGAGGAACTCCATGACACCGAAGTAGTTGTTCATCAGGTAAGGTAACGAAGCGTTATCTTTTTTGCAAAACTCTTTGGCATCGGAGAAGTTCATCGGTACACCTATGTAAACATAGCACGTATCACCGACTTGCGTCCAGCCCGGGTCACATTTCCCGCTCAACACGGTGCGATTGTTCAAGTAATATGGCTCGAAGCGAACTTGGAGCAATTCCGGCACATCCCTGAAGTCACGGATGCGTCCTACTACGGCAGTTGTTTCGTTGTAACCCCACCAATTGGTTCTGGCTTCGACGGCCGTTCGTTGCATCTCCAAACTGCATGACAGAATTTTAAGATGAGTTGAACATTCAAATATTTGGGGGGATTGAAATCGATTGCTTGCAAGAAAACGATGCAAACGCAAAGAGTGTGCACAGGACATGCAATAGGGTACAAAAGAAAGAATGTAGATTACCTCGCCTCCCAGGTGGCGTTGCTGGATAGGACCCAAGAATAGTGAAAGGGTAAGAAAATAATAAATAGAAGAAAAATACGTAAGTGTCATGCAACTAAAAAAGAAAAACAAAATCTAAAGAAAACGACAAATAAATCATTCAATACCCAGTCCAATTAAGGGCAATCATTTCATAATCATTGTCTGGATTGTAAAACACGTTGTTGATGTATCTCTGGCCACTGCTTCCGGCAATGACAGTTCCACGGCTGTCGCGATCCATTGCGTAATTCCTGCGAAATAAAATCGAGTTAATCTAAATTTTATCCTCACGTTATCGCATTTTAATTGTACTTGTGAAAACTGTTATGATAAAACGTTTGATAGATCGGGAGCCGGACACGTCCAAAGCCATAGACTTCCATAATGTGGAAGCCGAGATTGTTGAAGATGTGGTTTTCGGTTAGGTTGGCAACCACTTGATCCAGCAACATGACATTCTTGTAACGGACGTGACTCCTTGTAACGTAATTGTGGTATAGCGTGACCTCCTGGTACGGGCTTGTGCGACGGCCTTGAAGGTACAACGTCTCTGTCACGTTGTTATCAGCGAAAACATTATTGTGGATAACGGCTTTGAGCGAGGTCGGAACACCGTTAGAGTCCGACTGGATTTTTAATCCACCTTGATTACGTCGGACTAAATTGTTCTGAAATGAGACAAAACAGGAAATTTCGTTACAAAAATGTTCACAACAAAAAAATTAAATTAATTAAGTGCCTAAAATACTAACCCGGAATAAGAGCGAGTCCATATTCTGGACATCCAGCGCTACAGCCGCTTCTGCTGTACTGAAATTGCCGTAGAGCTGAACTCCATTATCAACCAGCTGGTTCCATTCCATCGTCAAAATGGGATTAATCTCTCCAGCGCTGGAATAATAAACAGCGCCCGCTCTGTTATGGAAAAACCCGGAATACGAGATATTGTGTCGAATATCACGGCCTAGAAAAACAATAAATGTTAGGTTTAAATCAATTGCAATACATTTGACCCTTTTAAATTAATATGTTTATAAATTACCGAAACCGATAGCAGCGATAGGTAGCGTGATGACCTCTGCTATGAAACCGTATGATCCATCATCACCGGAAGAATGAATCTTCAAACTCAAACTGGGTTTCTTACTCCTGTACAGTCGGTTCTCCATGGCTGGCCCAGTGGTAGTCGAAGTCACCTGGGCGATGACTGTCGATGTGATGTTATAAATATCACCATCGTACAGCGTCAAAGAGTCAGGCTCCCATGGCTGATTAGTCGAATTAACTAAATTGAGTTGCAACAGTCGGAAGCCAAATGTTTTGACACCATAGCGGCTGGTGAAGATTTTCACGCAATCGGCTGGACGATTCTCGTAGCGATAATAAACTAAGATACGCTCTTCGACAATCACTTGCTTCCCAGGATCGCACGCATCTAAAATGCCGAAAGTGTTGTATGGAAGACCTCGGGCGAAACGGAGTGGACTAAAGGCACTGAGATCAGCATCGCGGGTTTCTCCGTTCAACATTAGGACGCTAAGTCCGACTCCTCCGTTGTATTCGATTCGATTGTCCAGCAATGGCAAGTTCAACGACGGAGAGATGAGAGATACACCGTCAGAAGCGCAGTGACTAATGTTGACCTGCTGGATGGTGGGGGAACGGTGGACTGACAAAACGGCTGGACTCCTTTCACCATGAAGGATTCCAGCACCTGTAATGTGAACGTAATAGAGTCTCGAATGGCGCTCGAGATTAGGATCCAAATGAACGGGGAGGCCGGATCGCAAATCCACCAAATTGTCTTCGTAGGAAGCAACCGAAAAGCGGATGCCACCCCAATAATTGGGCGACGTTTCAGACGTCCGGGTACCACAATCGATGAAAACAAAATCTTCGCTATCCCAAGGACACGAATAAATGTGATCCCACACTTGTCCGTTTAATCGAATGTCGCATTCGTCCAGCCTTGATTCAGTTCCTGTTGGTTAACATTAAAAATAAAATTTGAATTTTCACTTTAACAACGCAAACAATTCTTGCGAATCCTTACCAATGCATTGAATGGGTTCCGGCCAATGGCGGACACGATTGAGCGTGGTTAACTGGAATTCCCATCTTGGTCCGAAACTCTTGTATTCGTGAAAACTGTCCAAGCCTAACTGACGACAAACGACGCGTGCATTTTGTTCAGTGAACCGGCGATCGCAAACGGGAACCCATTGCTGTGTCGTCTGATTAAAAAGTTCCAGGTATCCCTGATTTGCTCCTGCACGACAATCGCCTTCGAGGCACAATCGGACGTTATCCCGTTGGTCAGCTGAAACTTGACGAGCCAATCGATAGTTGACCGTCATGGCTGCGTTCTGCGGTGCTGGACGCATTCGAATGGGCGCTTCCCAATGTCCTTCTGCGTGGAGAACACCCAGGACGAGTATGCCGACGCTGGGTAAAAATTCCAGCTCAACGCCGGGCAGAATGGTTAACGTCACACCGGGCATGACCGTCAGATCGGTATGGACGATGTAAGGTCTGTTGCGTTGCACAAGGACAAGATCTTGGAACAATCGACCGCCCAATCGTTCCACGTCCATCACGGGGATAGAAACATCGGTGAAGGTGGATTGGCCACCATCCCAAGTAGGTTCCAGGAAATAAGGACGGAAGGTAGCGATAGCGTAACTGTTCCAGTCGTCGAAATCGAAAATGCGTTCACGAATATGTTGCAGCTCGGGTGTTCCCCAATAATTACGTTGAACATTGACGAAATTGTCCAGTTTGGAAGAGCGAATACCGGCCAACAGTTCGTAATCCATTGCGGTGTTGGGTCCGATCATGTTGTCCGTGATGTTCACCTTTTGCACACCTTTCATGGCTAAGGCATAGGAGGCAGCCAGGTGCGGATTGGACATCATGGAACGCGTTGCATGGCCGTTATCTCTGATGACGTTTCGAGTGAAATAGGCCGACACTTCGCCCAAGATTTCCGATTGACTGTCCATGTCGAATTCTACCATAAAATTGCCCGTGTTGCGGCGGACCGTATTCCGCAAAATGAACATTTCTTTCTCCATGCCACGGAAGCTAACTAAACCCGGTTGGCCTTCGTTATCCTCCAGGATGTTGTCTGTCATGTTGAGACGGGCGAAATGGCCACCGATGACCACACCGAATTGCCGATTGGCCGTCCAGGTGGTATCAGCCACGTAGACGGAATGAGTGAAATTCTCGTTGTACTGCAGGACGTAAGGCAAGCGGATATCGAATCCACCTGCGTGGTTGTTCCTCACGGTGTCATTCTGCAAAATCCAGTGGAAAAGATTATTGGAATCCCTCAAATCCCGGCCGTTTTGCACGACGGCTCGTTGATTATCCGACACGGTCGTGTAATTCATGATGTATTTGATCTCCGCCAGCGGATGACGTCCCACATCGCGATACGGTGTGTGAACGAGAATGGCTTCTTCTTTGCTGTGCGATATTTCACATCCAATCAACTGGATCGTCTCGTTGGCCTTGCGGAGGTAATGGTGATTTCCGCCAGGGCTGAGAAACAGATTGTAATGAAGAGATGAAAAACCTTTGCCATTCCGACGGATGTTGGTCGATGAAACGGACAACATCGGAATGGGTCCAGTTAGCAATCGAGATCGCTGAACTTGTAAATCCGTTCGTCTGTAAGCCGTCAGCAAGATGAGCATTCCACCTTTAGCATCTTGTCCGCTTTTGTACTTGACAGTCAACTTGTACGAACTGCTGACTGTCGGGAAGGATGTCAAGTTTGTTCGGACGTTCCAGACTTCGTTGCTCAAATCGCCGTAATCCAGCAACAGGACGGACTCCGTGCTGGTGTTCTGGATAGGATTGATCACTTGCATGCCAATAACGTTACGTTGGTCCGTCTGGATAATCAGAGTGGATTCAATTTCCTGGCCTTTCAGACGACTGGTTTTCAGATAACGCGGATCATCGGGAAATAGTTCCATAGTGCCTTGTGTCTCCGGAATCGGGATGAATTTGTTGGCCTTCAAAATACCCAGCCAGCCGACCATTTCACGTAATTCCTGGCGGGCAATCATCGGATTGTAATGAATGCCTGACTCTACATTGTCTTCGATGTGGCACTCGGCCAGCTGGAGACCCAAACTGCGCAGGCTGACACCGTGTCCACGATTCTGGGAAATGTGGCTGTTCTTCAAGCTAGGAATCCGTTCCGGATAGTAAATGTCTGAATACATGATACCCAAACCATCGTGATCGTTACCGACCAATCGAAGACGATCGAGAACGTGATGATGAAAATCGATGCGAACAGCTGGCTGGAACGAATGGGTGGCATAATCAAATAGCCCAGCGCGTTCGACTGTGGCTGAGCGAAGGACAGATTTCTTGGCCGTCATGCCGAAACGCAATCCAGCCCACGAGACGTCATGGCAGCGCAAACCAACATCCATGTCGTGCCCGCAATAATTCTCCGTTTGATTGACAGTCGGTCGATGGAAACACGATCGAACGTCCGTGTCGAGTGAGGAACAGTCAACGTGACTCATCAAGACGGGATCTTCCAGTCCCACAGATGACTGCAGGTGGATAGGTTCAATAAACCAATCACGAGGGTTGAGGACGAGGCCCATCTGGTGGCAAACCACAGCGGCCGATTGCCTTGTCCATCCTTCGTTGCACACAGTGCCCCAACGATCACCGACTTTCACTTGAAGTCTCCCTTCTCTAATGGTAGCGCCTCCTACCAGCCGGACACCAACTTCCACTGTGGTATTTTCTCGGATAGTGCGATCCATCAAGGAGAACGTGATAGTTCCATCAGGCGAAGTGGACCCTTCGGCGACCAATTCACCACCAATCATCATGCCCATCGAGTGTTCGAAGCGGAGGGTAACCCCAAAAGCCACTGTCAGACGGCCCGTCGGATGGATGACAATGTCACGAATGACGTGATACACACCAGGATCAATCAGCTCTTCTTGTCCGGTTACTTCGCCACCGATTTCCCGGCTGCCTGGAGTCACAAAAGTGGGGACAAAGTCTTGGATGTTTGACACAGCGTCCGTGTCGAAATTCGTGTCGTGAAGAAGGAACGGCTTGAAAGCTACACGAGCCAAATTGTATCGATCCTTGCGGTCGAAAAGGCGGTAATAGATATCCCGCTCTACTTTAGCGCCCAGCCAATTCCGGACGGCAGAAATTTCGAGTTGTTGGTCTTCTAATTGTGATCCGATCTCGTAATTGGAATCGGGATTGTCTATCATGTTGCGAGTGACATTGACGTTGCTGGAACCGACGACCACGACTGCAGCTACACGGGAACGCGGATGAAGTCCAACAGAACTGAACGGCTGCCGGATGCTATTCCGCTTCATCCAATTGCGCGTGAAAAACAGTTTTTGCGCATCGCCCGCATATTGGGAAAGACCCAAATTAGCGACAAACAAGCCGGAATTAAATTCGAAACGGTTATTGGCAACGAGGATATCGCTGGATAACGATTCGAGTTCCAAGGCGTCCGGATTGCGGATGAGAAGGCAACCTTGTTTTTGATGACGGAAGAGATTGTGTTCTACTATCGCCGTCATGGAAACAGCTGGCGCTAAAACTAATCCCAGCCGCTGATTGTGATGGAACTGATTATGTCCGACGTTGATTTGCCGCACAGGTGAGGAAGGCTTCCAGCAAGACAAGATCTCTAGCGCGTCCCACTGACTCTGATTGAAAATGTTGCCGCTTACATTGACGCTTCCGGCCGTGCAAAAGTTGCCTACCAAGACGGACGTCCATTGATTCGCCGAAATCATGTTATAGGCGATGATGAATTCTTGATTGAGGGCCAGCTTCGGAGAACTCTGATTAAACCAGGCAACAATTCCATGTCCTTTATTGGATTCTATGAGGGAGTAGGAGACGTTGACGCGACCTCCGGAGTAGGTCATGTTGATACCGTCACCCAAATTGTATCCAACGAAACTGGAAGTGACATTGACATCACCTGCGCCGTCCAGCAATTGCACGCCAGCCATACGATTTTCTCTGAGCGTTGAACCCTGAACGTGCAAAAGTGACCGGATGTTCTCGGCCAAGATGCCTCTAGCGCCATTGTTTGTCACGACTGAATTGGTCAAATTGAGATCGTAGCTCTTGCTGAAACCCGACGTTAATTCCATTTGAAGGACAGTCCGGCTGGAAGCTCGGGCTGTGTACAAGATCCAAATGGCGTTGCGGGTGGTCGTGACACTTTGTGGACGGGTGCTGTTGGTGACTTTGAACTTGGCGATAAGCGGAGAACGAGAATCCGGTCCGTCATGAACGACCACTTCGGCCATTGTATCTGCTTTGTCGGCCATCAGGTAGACGAAATGAAGCGTCAAAACCTGACCGAAGGTGGTAGTGAATCGCTTTTCGCACCTGGCATTAGCGATGCTTTCGTGATAGCTTTCAGCTAAGATGGGCAGCGGATAAACCGGATTGGATGTGCTGGCGGATGTGCAAAGATCGTGGGTACCAACCACGGCATCGCCGGACTGATCGCCTGGTCGAGTGTCGTGAAAGACGTACTTGACACCTTCCTGGCCGTTGTCCGAGATGGTGCAAGCGTCTAGTAGGACGGAACCGCTGGACGTGTTGACGTAAATTCCGTAACCTGCGTTGCCCGTCACGGTGGCTCCGCGCATCACTACAGGAGAATCGGGTGACGTCACATTGACGCCGTTGAAAGCCGATCCTTCCACTCGAATTTTTTCTATTTGAGGGGCCACACCGACGCTCTCCAGAGAAGAAACGGCCTTGCCGCTCCGATCAACACCCGCATTTAAAATATCCACGTAATGCAAATAAGATTCAGACATCTGTAAATTTTCATTTTGAGAAAGAAAAAATTATTATTTCGAATTTCGTGGGTAGATTTCCGGTACGTAAATGTCTGCTATTATCTTATCTTAAAGATAGTTTTTAAATTGCTTTTATCTCGTTGGAGATAACCAGACGCACAACTGAAGCCTTCATTAACGAAAACGACACCCTTTCTTTGTTTTGTTTTTAAAAATAAGGAAAGAAAAAAGCTGACCCTCAATTTAAGTAAATACAATAGATTATGAAAGTGACGGTAAAACACGACCGGAAATCAAAATTGCTGGCGCGCGTTCTGCGGTTTCCCTTTTTTTTTTTCTCGTTGAAGGAAAAATAATGATAATAATTGAACATGTTTATTGACGGCTTATATTCACCTTGACGTAGAGGGTGTTGCCCTGTGTCAGATCCTTCTTGTGTCGAGCGTGTTCGAAGCGGATGCCTCGCCAACGGGTACCAACGAAACCCGATTCCGCCGAGTAGTTACCTGAGCACTCCATCCCCAAATCCGGATGGTAATCTACCGTTTTTTTCAACAAACAAGGAAACCAAAGAAAAATGCAAAAACATCGCCATTAGTATCAAAAACATTTCCTTTTTCTGACGTTAAGAAAGAAAAAAACATTTTTATGGTTGTCACTGTTAACGGATAAGTCTGGAAAGAAGGGCAGGAAGGGTATTTTGTTATTTCTCACGACTTTTGTTAGGCTCCGTCAGTCACGATTTTCTTGCTCTCCCTCATTTCTTCCGGAAATGGCGTGTCACGTGACACAACACGTACCGCAAACGATAGATATGCCCTATTACGGCAGTGATTTCATCCGCCATTTTTTTGGGTTACGTTCCAAAGAGGGCGGTGGTTTTTCGTTTTTTCAAATGACAATCTCATAACCACTAAACCACCAAAAAAAAATAGGGACGCATGCGGACCAGGGGATTTATTGATGAGACGTCGGTACATGTTTATGTCAGGCCCCTGGACAGGATGTGATCGTCTACCGAGCGTGTCTTTACATGGACATCAAGTGAAGAGATTGGAAGTTTCAGCCTTTATGTGCGAGTTCATTGACTCGTTGCGATGGGGAAAACAAAAGTAAACATAAAAAGGTAGCCCTTACCACATACTCCAGCTCCAACGCGTCTTGAATTCCAATCGCACTGAAAAATGCTGGATGCGCCTGGATAACAGTGCGGATTTTCCAGCAACAGTGGACGACTGGATGAGGAATTGACCCGATCCATCCATTGAACATAACGACCTCCAGTAAAACCCATCTGCCGACAGGTCGTTTCATAATCCGTCACGGTCCAGCTATTTCAGGTGTAGGAGGGAAAAGGGGAAAAGAAAAAAGGAAAGTTATGATTATGAATAAATGCAATTCAACAGCATCCGGCTGTTTTATTACGCCCTTCTACGGCTTACTTCCTCGAGTTGGTGCAAACGGAACGCCATTCACCCAAATGGTAGATCTGCAAACGGCCAGACAATGGGGTTGGTCCATCGACTAACCGGACATCGGGCAACAACCGTGCAGGGCCCGTTTCCACGGCGTTCATCACAATCCTAGCGTCTGCATTGCCCTAAAATAAGCAGACGAACCAGAAAAACAAAGCAAAACAAATGAAAGGTGAATCAATTGTTGACAGAGAGATTTCAGTGAGTCATTCGACTTCCGTCTGCATTTATTGCGTGATCACATGAATTTACTCAGATGATTGTGTTATCAGTTTGCATAATGACACAAAACCATGTGGCAGCAAATGCAAAGCTTTTTCCTCTTTAAAATCAAAGTTCACCTTCACGCTTGTTGGCTTTTCTCACGCCAAACACATTTTCATTTGGTTTAGGACGTTCACCTTCTTAAATTCGGTCATGTGCATGGTACCAAGACTAAATCGTCTAAATTAATCCATATTTTGTCGAGCTTAACATAAAAAGATTGGAAGAAAAAGATCCTGGTTCAACATGATCTGGCAACGTTTGTAAATTCGCAGAATTCTTTTCACCCATACTGTATGATCGATCAAAAATGAAATTTTAAGTGGGTCATTCAAATTACACCTTTCAACTATTGAACTGAAGACAAAGCAACGTCTAGTGCGCCACAAAAAAAAAACCCTTAGGATTCAAACCTGAAAATGCAAAAAGAAACATACCTTGGCTATGAGGGCACCTTTGACGAGAATGCCTGCACCAGGATAAAAATTGATGACGACTCCCGACTCAATATTCAGTGAGCCAGTTTTTTCGATTTGAATAACATCACGAATATGGTAAGGACTGTGTGCTCTAGTCATAAAACGACTTCCCGTCACAGTTTCGTTGAAAACGGACTCACTAGCCGTTCGATGGCAAAGAATAACAATGGCCAAGAATGTGGTTGACCACCTTGCTAGGTGCAAGCGTTCGAGCTTCATTATCATTAAGTTTTTCTTGACGATTTAGGGATTCACCATGAATACATTTTCACAAGAGATCGAAAGATACACCACAAGATGTGGCAGAAACTAAATATATTGGAACTTCCCAACGAACAAAATTCCTGCAGGTTAGAAGGCGCACTGGTCGTTGGCAGCACTGTCAGGGCAACGGTTGAATATGAACTGCCCCGCCTCACAACATTTGAAACTCTCCCAAGTCGAATGCAACCACTCCACCTTTTTTTCCCCAACGGCCTTAGCACATGAGAGAAGGCAAACGAAAAGATGAAAAGAGAACTCCCTTAGGGCGTTGTTAGTTACCTGTGGGAGTGAAAAAGAAGTTGGATGAAAGAGGAAAAGAAGAAAAAGGAATGGAGTTCAAGAAGAGCTGACTGTGCAGAACAATGGGGGATTTGGGGAGGCAGACGAAGCAGGTAGAAGAACTGGTCACGTGACCGATTAGGAATGCATGTGAGAAACGGGGGATAAATCAGGTAGAAATAACAAGCTGTTTGCGCCATCTTTTGCTTCCAAATTCAACTAGTGGTAAATAACATCTTGCTTCATTTGTTTCTAAAATTTTTTCGATTGTATAGAAACTGTATTATTGTTGTTTACTACAACAATAAGGACTTAACTTGTAAACAGAAAAACAATATAAATGTCCTTGTTTTCACAAAATTCTAAAGAGGACGGGATTGAAGTATTCAGGAAGAGGCAACCACGCTAAATGTCTTCACATCGCAAACAAAACAGCACAGTTAATGGGTTCCACAAAACTATTAAAAGTAATATGAGTTTGACTTGGATTTCTATAACAGAAAACTAAAGTACAGGCTGCCAGTATTTTTCTTTTTTCTTTTTTTTGTGGTCAAATAAGTATTTTTGATCAGAGCTATATGGCATAAAGTATTAGAAGATAAAAGGAATTAAAGTGATGATCATTTAGCAGGATCTGTAAGACAACCAAAACAGTTACACAGGCTAGACCTAAGTCATATATAAACACACTATTTAAACACTGAAGGAGGCAGAAATGCATCTTGAGGATTATGCATTATCTTTCTTAAAGGCTACCAAATAAACTGGAGATAAGATTGATGGGCAGATCAAAAGAACCAACAAACTAGTGGTACTTATCAAGAGAAACTTGAAGTATTAATCCAGAGAAACTGAATGAGATGGTGAGGAATGATGACAAACAAGATAAAACTGAGTGACACTGGATGTTCAAACGCAAGTATTCGAATCATTTGTCAACCCGTTATAAATCTGTCCGGTTTCGTCTTCGTCGGTATCTAATGAAATAGAAACATTCTGAGAAGAAGATGAGGTTAAGATTAGAATAAAAAACCAACCTCCATTGTATTCCAGAACAAGACTGCTCATAGCATCCGTCACGGAGTCGGCAGCACTCATTAAATCTTGACGCCAATCGAAACTACCAGTGTTAAAATTGCGATTAGGATTTTCCATAGAAGAAACGACGATGGGTTGGTGAGATTCATGCTCGACTGACGGGCTTTTCCCTCGGCTCGGGGTCGACGAAGTGGATGGCGTGGAGCGTGGCGATAACTGCTGATTCTGGAATATCGATTTGGCAATGGAAGGAAAAACAAAAACAAAGAGTATGGCGCCATGAAAGAGATTACATGGAATTGAATTTCAAATACTTTAATCATTTTCATTAGCGATTCTAGCTGCACCATAAGCTGCTTGCGAGATTCCTGCAATCCATTCAACTGTTGCTCGAGTTCAGACTTCCTCTGTCGCAATACGCTCAATTCTTCCATTAGAGGATAAGGTCCGGTTATGGCCCCTTCATCCATTTCTTGTTCGCGGCTGCAAATATGAAATTAAATAAATCAATGCCATTTTAAAATCATGAGAAATACAATTGCTACATACCGAATACGAGCAATTTCTCTGAGGATTTCCTGATTTTTATTCTCAAGCTGTGCCAAAAGTTGATGTGCGCTGGTGCTACCTTCTTGCTCAGGACGAGGATCCTTCTGCCCTTCGGCCAATTTAGCCGCATAGCGAGCAATCAAACCATGTTCGTCGTCTCCCCGTTGCCATGAACGACCTAAGCTTTCGGTGTTGTTTGGCATTTGGCTAGTCTTCCAGGTATCGTTGCCGCCCAACAGAGAAGCGTTACGCTCCAACGTAGCTGAGGGCGTTGAACTAAAAAAAACACACAAAAAAACATAGGTTATATCAAAAGAAAAAATTTACAGATATGATTAAAGTTGTAAGGAGATTTAAAAGACGCAGAATAAAAAGGCTTCCCATACCGGGAATCGAACCCGAGCCTCCTGGGTGAAAGCCAGGTATCCTAGCCACTAGACCATATGGGATATATATAAGGTTTTATCTTACATGTAAGTGACTGTTACGGGTCTCTCAGGCCCCTCGAGCGTTCGCCAAACTCTGGAGCGATTTTGGTCGTGGCTGTCGGATGTCGGACTTCTAACGCATTGAAGAGAACGCCTCAGTGATGCCGAAAAGATCGATTCCTTTGGCGTTTTCTATATTGAATGCCAAAAAATTTGATAAATCAGTGTTCATGATGAATCAACAATGAAGGTAGCTAGCCAATCTAAAACAAATGGTCATTGTACCTCTTCTGCTGCCTGATGCATCAGGAAGCGTGAATAAACAAATAAGCATTGGGGTATAAAATGGCGTATATGTAAAGATATTTCACTATCTAGGACTAGACTGCTTGGGTAAATACGTGTTTGCAACTTACTGGCGTATGATGCTCGCGGATCTCATGGTCAGCATTATGAGATTCGGAAAATGAAAGTCCACGCCAGAAACATTCTTGACACTGATGACTCCAGGCCGAAGGACATTTGGTGCACTTGTATCGTAAACCACTGAAGCGGGTGCGTCCACAGGAGACGCATTCCACGGGATGAACAACTAAGCAATTAAGACGGAAATTCAAAAAAGAAAATACAATCTCATCTTTTTAGGGCACCTCACACGACGTTCTTCAACATTACCATTTTCAGCAGCGGCTATGCGATGGATAAGTGGGAGCCACACTAACGATGGAGCGGCTGCAGGGTCACCCAAAAGTACATCAAGGAATTCATTTACACTCACTTTGGAACCCTAAACAAAAACACAGTGTAAAGTTTGAGTATGAAATATTTTTTAAATGAAATGAATTGCCAGCATAGGATAAATACATTTGGAAAGATTTCCTGTGCCATTGCAGGTCTGTAATGAAATGAGGGATCTTCTCCAACTGCAGCTGTAAGAACAAAACACTGACGCATAAAATCTTCAAACTTAGCAACAACAAGCTGTCCATTTGAGTCTGACATCTGAGAAAATGCATCTGGAAAGAAATGTAACTGGATTACATACAGAATTATGCATATTGGTGATCAAGTAGACATACAACGAAGCTTATCTGCCAATTTTCCACCACAAAGCACGGCTAAAACCATTTTAATTGTAAAGACAGGAATTCTATCAGTGTCTTCATTTCTGTAAATTAAAAAAGTTAATGTAATGATTTGGGCCAACTAGAATAATTACTTACAAGCTGTAAACAGACATGATCCACTTAATAAGGTACATGGAAGCAGGATCAACATGAAGCTGTTGTCCTATTGGGACTCGTTTGTTTAGATGCACATACAAAGTATTGACCAATGTTTCAAGTCTGCTAAGGGTCATTGGGGTATAGGGTTCCACCGAATTCAATCCATTTTCTCTGAAGGCCTCGATTAAATTCCAAACATCAATTAAGTGAACTGAAAAGGTATCAAAATGGAGTTAAGTGGAGATTATGAAATTTACTAATTATCTTACGGTGAGTTCTACGCTGAATGAACCTAAATTTGACAGCTGTCCGATAAGAGGCTAGGCGAATGACATCAAAATTTTGTGTGTGGATATCATTTGCCAGGTCTAATTTATCTAATTTGTTTTGTTCCATACTGGCTATAAGTCTTTTCACGCGTCCAGCAATTAATTTTAACTTGCAAGAAATAGTTAATTGTACTGATTGCTGTCGAAGCTCAACAACTTCGCAGTAACACCGCTAAGCCGAACTTGACGCCCGGGCGACGTAGAACTAGCTGTTTTAGCAAAACAGCACGGGCACCGTAAAAGCATAGAAAATGCAGCACATGCAAAAACATATAAAAGCTCGATCAGCTGTTTGGAATGCTTGTGCTGCAGGCAACCTTCTGGCTGTTGTTGATACTAAACAGACGAGCCCATAACATGTGTTATGTGTACACCAAGACAGCACAGGCACTCGTCTAGAAAGACCAGATGATTAATTTTCCAAACGTGATTACTTTAGTTGAACGTACAGCATGCTGGTCGATTAGTAAACACGAGTGGCAGATTAATATAAATTTTTAATGTCAGTGAATTTTCGACGAGTCAGATTTCAGCGGATCCATCGTTTCTGCAAATAGGTGGTAATGTACAGCCATAAAGTGAAACGATTTTTTTAAGTAAAAAAATACAACGTCAATTAAGGAAAAGTAAAAACTTTAATTTATCAGCTTCTTATTATATATGTGCATTTGTTCAAAAACATTCAAGGGCATTTTCTTAAGTAGATTACTATAAAGGCAGCGGAAAAGCCGAGCGTGCTTAATTTCCTAACTACTTGTGAGCATTACTGATTTGTTCTAACATTCCGAAGAATATTGATTACCTTTTATATTGTATTTATATCCATACCACTCTGAACACGCCGACTTCCTTCCGGGACTCCATAAAGGTGTCCCAGAAACGGTCCTCAATGGCTATAAGTAGATACCACCGAAGTGGTTACACTCACTGCCTGCTTCACGCTCAGAAGCCAGCGTCGTTACTCGTCATCGTGGATTGAAAGGAGACATGTTTCTGGTGGGAAACAAGTCAAGATATACTACAGAAATGATCCTGTGAAGTATGATCTTAATGAATAAATTGATTCACACATGTATATGAAGTTTCCATAAAGCCAAACAGCTTTGGCGTTATCACTAGTACTTTTAACGAAATCTTGAAACTTTCTTTCATTTTTACTACCCATATTCCGATTTTATAAGTTAATAAACAATGTTCGGAGTAGTGTTCATTTACGATAATGACCCTAATACCCAGCACTACTTGTATAAATGTGAAAAGAGTATCTGTATTTGAGAACGATTTAACAATCCAAGAAAGATCCATGCTATGTTGCCAAATCCACAATTTGAAAGTCGCGCGGCATTTTCAAATCGGCCTTGCTTGAAACTTGAAACCACCTCGTGCATAAGAATGAAAATAAAATATGTTTTCTTATCCCCTGCCTAGTTTTGTGTGAACAGAGAAGAGCTATTATTGGGAACGTTTCAGAATTTAAAAAATTCACTCTAAATTTGTTAGGGTAAATCAAATGCACGTCCACGATGAGCTCAGACGTATTTCGTCTAGACGCATTTGTCTATAATGGCCGTTCATATCCACGAAGATATCCGTTGTCTCATTAGGCTTAAATACTAATCCTCCAATCAAACTTTAGTGTGTGTTGATAGTAAAACAGCTTACTGTCTGATTCGTAATTGAGAAGCTGATAGTACATTGACTACTAATAAATGTAGTGACGTTCGCGAATAACGTCATTAGAAGATCTAGCGTTTAAAATTTCGGGGATTTTTTACTGTTTTGCCGAATGATTGCTAGACCCTAGACGTTCCAGTTTATCTCCACATCTTTTGTAGCCTTGTAGCTCTAAGTAATCTTTCTTTGTAAAATAAAGTAGCAGACGAAAAATAAGGAAACAGTGAGCACAGTGATTGAGCGATCATATAATATGTCATGAATGTTTGGACTTTCACTGACTGTCTTGATATTTTCCGAGGACTTCGGGCTACAATCATCATTGCACTATTGCTCCATCTTCACTGACCCGATTTCCTATGAAACCATTCTTTAGGATTAGGCTAGTGAAGCGGTAATACTATCAGCAGTGCCTCGTATGCTATGTATAAACACTCACAATTTGTTGCTGAAATCACCCTTTTTGGCTTTTTTATAACATTTTGCATTTTAGATCCATCATCTCCCTAATGCAGATTATAGGGCTCATCCTTTTTATTCTCTACATATGTGTGCCATTGTCATTCCGCTTCATGCCGGCTTTCCAGAGGCATCTGGTGTTCCTGCCATATTGTAATAATGCTATTTAATTTATTAATGTTTGGTTTTTTAACTGGATTTAAACTTTTCCTAGTACGATGGCCAGTGGGGGTAGACTTTGGTGACCCTAGTTCAGAAGGATTGAATGGAGCACGCAATCTCTATTTGGAGACTGATGCAGATGTTAAAGTGGGAGTCTGGTAGTACTATTTCTGATAAAAAACATCTTAAGATTTTTACACTCTGTATGTATCTATAATCTTATCATCAGGCATGTCTTACCAGAATCTTTAATTGATGTGAAATTTGAAACAGCTGAAGAAGCACTTGGTGTAGGAAATCCAATTATCCTCTACCTACATGGCAATTCTGGATCTAGGGCTGGCAGTCATCGTATTGAACTTTACAAAATTCTACAGTCATTGAACTATCATGTCATCACTATGGACTATAGAGGTTTCCACACATAGTCAACAGCTTCTTGGTTTCCCTTATTGAATAATTGGATACTTTAAGGTTATGCTGACTCCACTTTAACTTATATGTCTGAGGACGGAGCAGTCACCGACGCAACTGCAGTATATGACTATATAAAAAAGTACTCCAAAGATTCTATGATTGTTGTATGGGGCCATTCCCTTGGTACTGGGTAAGCATTCATATAGCAATAGTATAGAATGTTAACAAGTGGAATAATCAATAAAAATTCTCCATAGTGTGGCTTCAAGAACAGTGCGTCAGCTGTGCGATGATAAACGATCACCAAACCGGTTAATCTTAGAATCTCCCTTTAACAACCTTCGGGATGAAATCCGGAATCACCCGCTATCTTATGTAGGTTGAGAGGTACAGTATTTAAGAAGCTCTGGTATCATATTTAATTTTCTATTTCTTTTAGATATTCAGACCTATTCCTGCATTTGATTGGTTCTTCACCGAGCCCCTAGTTGCCAATAATCTTGCCTTCGACAGCGATAAACATATTGCTCGCATTGACTGCCCGATTCTTATTCTGCATGCTCAGGATGACGCAGTGATTCCCATTATTCTCGCCAAAAAGGTAGTCGCTTTTTAGCATGGAAATGTATTTGTTTGGTTGAAGTTATTTCATTCAATTGTTTGTTAGCTTTATGAAGAGGCATTGAACAGCCGACCTGCAGGATGGCCTCCTGTGCAATTTATCGAATTCCACCAAGACTTTGGCTATGCTCATAAGTACATTTGCAGAGCGCCAGAATTACCATCCATTATTCAGTAACTTATCTATTTTTCTTTCCTCTATAATTTTATTTACTCTAAATGTCTTTTTCTTTTAAACAGTGAGTATATCGATTCAGGCTTAGACAGCCGGAAATCCGGGAGCCAACTAATCGTCTAGATAACATCGTATGAGCCTTCCCTTCGCGTTGGATTTCATTTTCTGGTTTGTCAAAATTTAAAGTTGACGGGCGGCTGATTTTACTGCCGTAACAGATTATTATTTTTGTTTGTTTGGGGGAGGGAGCCGAAATGAGATTATCCTAATCGAGTGCAACCTGGAACTATGCAATGCATTAAATACTACCATGACATTGATGTGCCTCACATCCTGTTCTCTCCGGGTGAATCGAAACGGGTCCGTTTGTTTTAATCATCATGTCTTCTTGCCGTTTTAGCAGTAACCGTTCTCTCCGTACAAGTGTCCGTTGTTTCCCCAATATTTCTCCTAGTCTGCATCCAAATGAAATTATACATTCCCAACACTGTACACCAGACGTACCGTTGAATCACCACCGTCATTTAAAAAAAGGTATAAATAACAAATGTCCTTGAACATTGTATTGCAAACAATCACTAAAGCCAACAGCGCACGAAACTGATAAGGACCACTAAACACAAAGTTGTGATGTTTTGATCTAAACTATACTTGAATATTTAGTTTTTTAGTCCTAAGTCACCGGAATGCATCATTTAGTTCTCGCAGCCGTTGTTATCATTACTATAATATACGTAGTGCTTCCATTAATATTCCGATACTCTGCAGCTTTTCAACGGCAACTCGTTTTTTTGCCCTATACTAGTAAGACGAAACAAGTTGTTACTTAGCAGAATTTTTTTAAATTGTCTGATATTCAACAGTAGGTTTGCGATGGCCAATCAAAGTGAATTATAGCCAACCGAAAATACACGGATTACAAGGGACGAGGAATTTCTACCTTCCTACAGCGCCCAAAGTACATGTGGGTGTCTGGTAAAGAATAAGTCTAAAGCTAAAGCTTTCTAGTTCTTAATTCTATGGTTCACTTTAAGGCATGTCTTACCTCGAGACCTGGTTGACACATTTTCTGAAAACACTGAAACATCTTTAGCTAATGGCAATCCGATCGTGTTGTACTTACATGGGAATTCCGGCTCTAGAGCCACCGGCCATCGTGTGGAACTCTATAAACTCTTGCAATTTCATAACTATCACGTCATAGCTTTCGATTATCGGGGTAAGTTTACATTCACTTGCACATGTTACGGTTGCATTGACGTGTCCCTAGGTTTTGCTGATTCTTCGCAAGTTTTGATGTCAGAAAACGTGGCTACAATTGACGCCATTCGTGTGTACGAATACATTCGACTGTTCTCTGGAAAATCAACAGTCATTGTATGGGGCCATTCGCTGGGCAGTGCGTGAGTGTTTAAACCTTTTTAAATTTTCCGTATCAACACCTTGAAATCATTATTGAAATTTGAATGCAGAGTAGCCATTAAAATGGTGGCTAGTTTGTGTGCTGTCAAACAATCACCTGATCGTTTGATCTTAGAATCGCCGTTCAATAATATCCGTGATGTGTTTCGAAATCACCCACTAACTCTAGTACGGTATTATCTCCCAATCTAAGCAGAATAGACGTAACAACGTCAAAAGGTTTCAATAACGGAGATCCTGTTTCCAATAGGATGTCTAATTATACGTTTCATTGCAGATCTATAGGCCTTTGTCTGTCGTCGACCGGTTTTTCACCGAGAGGCTGGAAACGAACAACGTAGCATTTGACAGTGATGTTCACATAGCCGGCGTCGAGTGCCCCACCCTTATCCTTCATGCGAGGGATGATCGCATTGTCCCCATTTTCCTAACCAGAAAGGCACAGACTATGTTTTACCTAACCAGTATATAGTGTCTTTCAATTCAATAAAGTTTACCTTTATTTTAAACCCTATTATAGCTGTACGAGGCGGGTTTTAAATCACGGCCAACTAATGCTGCGGCTTTACAATTTATTGAATTCCCACCAGATTTGCATTGCGGCCATGAATGCATTTACAGCGCTCCTCAATTGCCTTCCATTATTCAGTAATCAAAATGAAAAGAAATGCCGTGTCTGAATATCAAAAGACGATCGTCTTAACCCTTTCTTTTATCTTTTCAGGCAGTTGGTTGATTTAGACGGTTTTTGAATCAAAAGAGTTGCATAGGCCTATGTATGCATAACAACCCATAATAATCAGGTGACATCCAATACACGCTGCCATTCAAGATTTCATTTCTTATTCTCGTGACATTCTCCCTCCCCCCCCCCCTCTTTTGACATATTCCTTTGGCATGCCTGAACCCACTTCACCCAAAACCTGTAATTTGACCTGTTTCTTCGAAATTTGTCCTCTTCTTTTCAGCGTATTACGATAGGGGTAGATGAGCTTTCCCCTCTTTTTTCTAGGAACGAAATAAAAAGAAATACCACAACGAGGCTGTCACCCTTTTCACTAACACTCTTTGTCTTCGTGAGCTCGAAACAAAAGTCCATTTTAAAAAAATGTCAACCTAAAAAACGTTATTCCTTCTGTCTTTATGGTAGTCTACGAGTCTTCATTGTGTGATGCTATGTCGTGATTATCTAATCACAAAAACGTCCTATTCAAAACACACTCAGATCTAGAACTTCGATGACGACATGATTCAATTTTACTCAAGAACTGCATAACTAACGAGAAAACTAATACAATATTAGAAATCAGCGTTCAATTTTGATCATGATAGGTGAGTTTCATCGAATTCTACGAGATGTCATTTTTCACGAATTTTGGCAAAAGTGGTAAGGGTATTATAGCCTTCCCACTTTTTCGATTTTGGCCAAAATTTAGATTTAGTTTAAAGTACATGATTTCGATTCAAAATTCAACGATAATCACGAAAATCAACTTTATTTTCACGTGGAACTTGTGGTTTTTGAGTTATTTGAATTCAAAGTAGTTGTTCTAAAAACTACTTTGATTCCGTTTTATTCAAGAACTACACAAGTAACAGGAAAACTAATAATTTATTCGGAACCAGCGTTTAATTCTAGTTATAATAGTTTAGATTTCATTGAAGTCCGAGTCGAAATTTTGAGCCCGATATTTTAGTGAAAAAGTAGGGTTTAAAAAATAAGCCAGACTTTTTACCAATTTTTTTATACTTTCTAAATTTAAAGTAGCTATAAATGTACATGATTTGCATTTAAAATTTAACAAGGATCACGAAAGTCGGCTTCATTTTTACGTGAAATTCATAGTTTTTGAGTTATTTGAACTCAAAGTCGTCTTAGCATTTCAACGTTACATCATTTTCTTTTTACATTTGTAAATTGTTCATTTTTACTCTTGTACACTCCAACAGCAATCCTGCACCCAAAACCAATCTTACAAAACTCACAAGCAGTCTATATTAAAGAAGATGACGCATGAACGTGGATTGATATAAATTTTACCGTAGAGGGTTAATATTTTATAGCGCCTGCGCCGATCCGATATTTAATGGTTTTTCCAAGTTGCTGAGATAGGGTTCCTCAAAAGCGTACGGTTGGACCATTATACTTAGTAGGCTTCTTGTCTGGCTCATATCACGTTTATACCACAGCGCCAGCATCACCTATCACCTTAGCATTTAAAAAATAAAAAAATTTGTTAGAAAACAAGTATTTAATTTCCAGCATTTTGAGTAGACAGTGTTACATCATTTAAGATTAGAAAATATGGTTTGCGCTTGTTATTGGCTTACCTTGGCTGCCCTGCTCACCGTCTCCAATGCCGAAATGAGAAAACCGAACGAGATCAACGTGTCCATCCGTTCAAATCGCGGAGAATTATCCGGCTGTCACCAAGTCGGTACGTATTAATAGGTTAATAACGTAATACTATAGCCTAGAAATAACGAACCGATTTAATGCTCCAATTTTGCTAGTATAATTTGCGCGAATTGTCGCTTGGTTCAAAACGAATTCAGCTTAGCAAAAGCTCATTGCAATGCACAAAAGAAATAATTTTTACATTTTGCATATACTTGACACATCAAGACTTGATCTTTTAATGTGCAATAGAAAGTGCTACTGTACGATACGTAATCTCGAGTGTGCGTGTCATAAGGGATCCCAAACTGTCAAGTAGAGTCGATTATGGTAATACCAAAGCGAGGGCCTATAGAAAGACACCCACACTCGTCTCGGTGCGGGTCGTTTCTTTGATTTATAGATTCATTGGCCTAACAAGACGTAGAACATGTTGACAGATATGCATAACGAAATGACCGTCTTCCTTTGCGACTATGGCCTCTTCTTTTTGGATAACATCTCGAAGATTTTCAACACCCATAAATTTTTCAATTATAAATGCACGACAGCGATAACTCAATTACGGCAATCTCTGACAAGTTCTGCTACTCGGATTTCCAGGCGACAGCCCTTTCAATAAACCATCGAATTCCATAATCTAACCAGAACTTTAACCTTCACACTGTGACTTGCCAAGAACCTTTTCCCAAACTCCAATTGAAATGACATTCCTTCTTTTTTAAATGCACATATAAATATTTACATAGGTCATACAAGACGCGTCACGATACCCGACTGCGTTGCGTTCATGATCACGACGAATGCGTGCCGCGGTTACTGCGAATCTTGGTCGGTGCCGTCTTCGTGGGAGGCTCTGTTGAAGAATCCCGACAAAATTGATTACATCGGTCGGCCAATGCTGCAACATCATGGCGTCTGAAGATGTAATATTTAAAGCTGAATAAGTTTTTGTTTTTAAATTCAAATTTGACCTTGGCATTAATAGGTAACAGTGAGAGTTATGTGTCTGGGAGGTCCTCGCGATTTCACCTTCAAATCAGCCAAGACATGTTCCTGCTTCCATTGCAAAAAAGATTGAACTATATAATCCACCATTTTGACAAAGGATCAATGATATTAATTGATCCTAAATCTTATCTTTAATACACGCATGAAACTGAAAAACGAGTGCAATCAAATTATACAATGATTATGATTCCAGTCGCGTGTATTTACGGCGAGTTTACAAATAATTAAGTATAGAATATACACATTTATTTGGGAGAAGAATGTGAAAGATTCGGTGTCGATCATCGCTGAGTTGCTCTGTTGTAATTCGATGATTGGTCGTCCTAATGGAGACGACGGGTTGCTGTCCGCCGATCGTAATGCAGGCCCTCGCAGTTGGTTATGTCAGAATGGCAAACTTCGCAGCGACAGGTAACAGCATCCAAGATCACGTAAGATTCTCTAATTAAGTACAACAGAATCAAGTCCACTGTTAAACAGAAATGTGTCACACAACTTACGTGCCCGGCTCAACTTGCACATCGCAATTTCTCAAAGCGATCACACGCGATTGGGTTGTGTCGTGCTGGCAGACAGGATGTTGCGAACGTTTGAACGGGAAACGCCAATCTGCTATCTATAACATGAAAATAATGAAAGAAAACGGAAATAGTTTAATTATTATAGAATCATTTACCTCGTTAGATGAACAGCGACCCCAGCAAGACGTGACGGTGACAACATCCCAGCAGGAACGGCCATGGGAATCTTCCTGCTTGACTTTGAACGTGTACGGACGCCGGACGCAGATCGGAGAGGCATCCATTTGTTCCCTGGGATCTGGTTGATCGAATGTGGCTGCGTTGAACCGGAAACTGTTAGTTATCACAACAGCCAGGAGCAGGATTCTTTGAAACTGGTACGTAGCCATGGCGGAATTGGAGACAGTCGGAAAGAACCTGTGGGATGCGTCTGGTAAAGAATCTCTCACTGCCTCGGCATTCGAACGTTCGACCCTACAGCCCCTGTCAATTCCACCTACACTTTTGTGTTACGCGATTGCGCATAGGCCGAATGAAGTAGATTAAAGAATTGCAGCCATCATTTAATGTTGACGGAGATCCATTAATATTCATTAGACATACAGATTATCACAATTTCAGACAAATCACGTTTTAAAGATGACGAAGGCCATGGTTGCAAGAGGCAATCGATAATCTACTAGCCTAAAGGGAAAAAGGGACATACTTTAGAGATTGGTAAAGATGGTCATTTTGGGGCGACATAGTTTTCGGTTCGATGTCGCTTCAGCTCGTGATCTCCGTGAGTTTCTACCCAGCAACGGCGACAATACAAGTCTCCATCGCAACCCAAGCATCTCAACTGAGCATCTTCGTTGCAGAGATCGCACCAAGGTAGCTCATCTTCTCCAGTTGCTCTGTCATCATCAGCAGATATTCCTTCGTCTTCTAATTCCAGCCGCTCTTCCTCCAAGACTCGTTCAATAACCATAGCCGCTTCTTTATCTTCATCTCCGGAATCCTCGGCTTCGTTGCTGGATTTATCGTCGTTAACTTTTTCTTTTTTTGTATCTTTGTCAAGCCGGAGTTTCTTCAATCTATCGGTTTAGTGTACAAAGAGCCATTATTTCCCTCATCTTTGAAAACATTACAAATGCAATACCTTTCTTGGATTTCTTTATCTTTCTTTAAGCCTTCTAGAGCAAGCCGAGCATCAATATCAATTGCCTTTGCTTCGTTTTGCAACAGAGTCTCAACATCATCTTCAGTTGAATGCTTGTTTAAAACAAGAAGAAGAAAAGAAGACAAAGAAATCAGTGAAACTGTTTTATAATAGATTACCTCATCTGATTGAAAAACTGGAATCTCAGATGGAACATCAAACTGCCTGTCAATGGCTACTTCTTCTTTGATTTGGTTAATCAGTGCTGTTGCATCATCAACATTATTTGTTTTGGGTTTGACTAAAATGGCTGGTGGCTTTCTGTATACTTCAGGATCTATGCCTTTCAATTTTGCCAAACGCTCTTCAATCTCCGACTGACTGGGAATATCCTGTTTCATTTCTCGAATTTCATGTTTAAGTTTAGAGAGACGATCAACAAGCTGTTGATCTTCTACAGACAGTCCTCTCTTAAGGTTGGTCATGCGGGTATCTTCAGTGTACACAACTATAGGATTTCTATTTGGATTCTCTAGCTTTTCCAACCGCCTAAGACACAATTGATATTAAACTTTACAATGCAAAGAAAAGATTTTGCTAGCATGTAACAACATACTCTTCTAGCACAACAGGGGGAATTGGGATTATTGGATTTTGGATGGGATTCACCAATTTTTCCAACTTCCTGTAGGCAAATTAGACATTTAATGGAAAGGATTTAACTCCAACACAGTGGCACAACATACTCTTGCGACACTAAGGGCGGAGTTGGTGCAACAATCGGCTTCATGGCAGAGCAGCTCTTGCACATTTTCTTGACAAGGCACTTGGAACAATACGCAAACCCGCATTTTTCGCAGCCGTACTGAAATTAAAACAGCTTAATTAACTAGTCAATTGAGACAACAATAGACTTGTTTACCTCTTTTGTTAAAAAACCAAACGTTCGAGCACAACCGTGACAGGACATTGTTGTTTCCAAACAAACCCAACTAACGTGACAACGATGCCAATTTTCATTGCGTCACCTGATGCACAAAAAATAGAATTCCCGATTTGATTCGTGATTATCCCAAAAGTGGTTTTAGCTATCACTAACTTATGGTTAATATTCGCCATTTATTTTTAACTTTTGTCTTCTTTTTAAGAAATCTTGAACGAACGTTTGCAGGGGAGTTTCAATTCTATTAAACAGCAATAAACACAAAAGAATGTGCTTGAAAAGAAAAAAAAGGAAAAGATTATGTACATTTGTAACACGTTAACCCAATTTTCTTTACGCCCCACGGTAAACATCCTTTCATAGTAAAATTGGACAAAATTTCGCGCTTACCTCAATGCGCAAGAAGTTGCCCCTCCCCTGCTGATTTCCTTTCCAGGTGTTCCGCGAGGATTCACCGGAAACGGACGAACACAAAAGGCAACCAGGCGCGCACCAGCATGCGGTTAACTGATATCTATTAAAAAGATCAAGTAACCAAATCAACCCTACACCCTATACGTTCTACATATCTGCTGATGTGATGATAAGGTCTTCCCGGAGACGAAAATGACAGACTTGCTGGCGAGAGCCAAACTGCAATTTGATACTTTCCTTTCCACACAGCGATGGTACCCTATTTAATTATTTTTTTTTTCGTTAGTTGTAAAAACAATGTCATTTAAAAAATACAAGTCAACCTAAAGATCAATAAAGTGGGGGGTGGGAATGAATGGCGTATATAAAACACTGGACATGTTTTGATTGATAAAATGATGGTTTTAATCGATAGCGGGATGACACGTCCATCTGCAGCTTAATCAACAGTGCAGAAACACTTCCGGTGGTTCAAACAAACATTGAAAAACATACGTGATATTATTTGCTTGGATTGCAATTCGAATCAAAAATCAGTTGGCTGTCGAGAACCAGATGCTGCACATCAACATAATAATGGCACATCATTTTCACATGAGAAAAGGCTCGTTTTTATGACTGATTTCTTGTGACACACACAAATTCGTTGTGGCAGGGGATTCTCATAAAAGGTGAAAGTTACCAACGGACTTTTGGTACCCCACATTTTTCACACATAGATTTCCAAGGTAGATATATATATACAGATATTAACAAAAAAGAAAGGAGGATGCGACGAGATAGAAAAAGAGAAAGTCTACGTTTTTATGACGACTACCGCAGAACACGATAACAACAGCAGAGATGTTCCAGCTGCCACCCCAAAATATGTATAATTGCAGGATGTGAACTAAGTCTGCACATTGGCCATAATAAAGCATCACGTCAAATTCTCTTCTTCTTCCTGTATATGTTTTTTTTTTTTGCGCTACATGTCCAAAAAACGGAAAGAAATCTGAATAATGCCGGGATTATATTCTATGCACATATACATAGAAAAAGCAAACGGTCGTATATATTATTCATGCATGTGTGCTCCATGTGTAACATGCGCAGCTCACGAGTTTTGGCTCCACCCAATCCGACACATCAAAATTCGGATGAATGGCAACGTTTGATGGCCATTGGTTATCCTCAACTGGTTCTTGATTTTTTCCCTCTTTTTTACGATGTTTTGTCCATTTTTTTTTTGTTGTAAAGGGGGGTGTTTAGTCACAGTGTACGGTGCAATGATGCGACCGGTGCTGGAACGCGCCTGGGAAAATTGCGAAACTGCCATCGCGGAAGGAGGAGGTACACCGGTGGGGGATGTACTTAACATCTCTTGATGGTCGTGTCTTCTTCTTCTTCCTATTATCTCTCGCATGTTTTTTCGAATGATTTCATCCTCATCACCGATTTGGCACCCAAACGTTTAAACATAGAAAGAAAGAAAAAACACATGAATATGAATGGACGAATTGAGGGAGAAAATAAAATAAAAATAAAAACGAGATCTTGATGCATTTCATTCATTACAGACCGTAAATGGAAAGAATAAAAGAAGTTTATTTTTTTGGGGAGGGAAAGACCGTCTCTAATGGAAATCTTCTTCCCATTCTTGTACCACGCCTGTGGCCATATCTGCATCTCAATTATTTTCAACTATTCGTAACAACAGCGGGAAAGTTGAGAGATGATTGCCGCCCGGAAGACATTGTCCCATATACTTAAGCGACCGGTACGAAAAATCAACGTATCCGTTGGCAATTTTTTTTTGCATTTTCCATCGTTAGGATAGCAGAGACGTTGTAACGGTCACGTTCTTATATGATTACAGGAATAGAAACACGATAATTTATTCAAGCCGTCGTCGTAGATCGTTATTATAGAGTGATCATCCTTTTTACGTATATCCATCCATCATTTCAAATGCGATGCTAATGAATAGGAAAATCTTAAACTGGCGCTGGTATTAATCGAAATCATCGAGATCTACAATCGTCGGCCACTGTATAGGAAAGAAATGCGGATTAAGTATCAACGATTTTCAATGTTGATGTGGATTAAAGAATCTATAACATAAGCTCAGTCATAATATACAATTCAGAGAGAGAGAGAGAGTCAGATTTTGTGTGGGCCTGTCTGAGTTTCTAGAACTTTGTCTAGCCGCTTTTCTCGAATTGTTTTGACATGTCACTGCTGTTCTATTTATTCCAGCCCATACATTTTTCAAAATAAAAAGATATGTATGACGTGTTCCTCAAGACGAAAGGGGGCCGACATCTGTTGATGTATTGATACGTCTGCCATCGCGAATGTAAGGATTACAGGCATTTGGTATACGAACAACCTTCGCTACCAATTATTTTCAAAACAGCAGTGAAAATGTATCAAACACGAACTTTCGCCTCGAGAGCAATAATCTAATCAAATTTTTTTTTTTGTTTTTCAAAATGATTTAAATGCAACGCTATTTTATTGTGGTTTAATTTCTTGTTTTGTGCATTATCATTTAGAAACAACATCGAATCGAGTACAAGGCGGCTAATAAAAGGTGTTTTAAGGTGGTTGAGATTGCCAACAGAAGAACATGTGTCAAACAATTTGCATAAGATGGGAAATGGACCCCACCCCGTGTGTGCGCGTCTCCCGTGTGAACGTTTCGAGAGACGATCGAACGTGTTTGTTTTTTTTTCTTCCAAACGAATAATATGCAAAAAAAAAACAAAACATGCAAAAAATAACGCGGACATTGCACCAGTGTGTGTGGGATTTTTAAGGGGTGGATTCGTGAGAAACCAAGGGGAGCAGGAAAACAGGACCTTTATTTTTTTGGGGGTCTTGTTATTTATGCGCTCCCGATTGAAAGGTGGGGAGCTTCTGACGACAGTTTGATTCGTTTCTTCCAATACCAACGGGCAAAAAAAAATGTGGTGAAAACCAGAATCGCAGTATTGAATAGACCGCTCTAAAAAGGGAGGAGGAGGAAAAGACATAAAAAAAAAAATCTGGAAGAAAAACGGGGGAGAAATCCACTACCCCTCCCCCCTCGCAAAAAAAAGAGTGAGTGTTTTTGCATTTCGGATGCGAAGAAAACCGGATTTTCCTATTACAGTTCTTCACCAAAAAAATCAAACAAAAAAAGTCTTTGTCGTCAAATAAGGATTGGAAAATGCGAACATTAAACTATGCAAAAATACGAACGGGGTTCTCTCTGATGTGAATAACTAAAATATTCCAATATCAAACAAGAGAGACTTGAGCACGAAGGCTATACGAAGCAGATTGACTCGCTTGGGAAGGACACATACCGATGGACGAGGAAAATAGTTTTTAAACGAACTAAAATCGGCGTTGCTGATGCGTGTAACAATGGCAATCTCAATCAAAGGAGACATTCTTTGCATGTATTTTATCTCGCAAATTCAGCGAGGTTAAATGGTTGTACATTCAAACGAGAATATGTTCACCCTTTTCTGTGCCGACGTGAGCTCATTCCAACGTTCAGCCAAACAACATGCGACACGTTTGATAAACCAGTTTCATTTTTTTTGTTGTTTAATCTCTGGTTTTTAATTAAAGGTGGGTGTTAGCCAATAATCAAGAAATGTTGGTTAGAAATTCATTTGTTTTTTGTTTTGTTTTCTTCAATAATTTTATGTTTTCTTTTCGTCAATGTTTCACTTGCATCTTGCACACACAAAATCAAGATTCAATTAGCGTGTTTTGCTCACTTCGTTCATACCCGAAACTGAAACAAACAAAACATGAGAACTGATGATAGGGTAAATACCAAGGAAATAAATCAAAGGGAAAAATTAAATAAAAACAACGTAACGAATGGGGAGAGAGGGGAAAAAAACTTTTTAGTGTAATAAACCAAAGACAGAGATAAATGGGTGTGGTAGTGTTTTCTTGGGGAGTGTATAGAGGGAGGGAAAATTGCTATCAGTGAAAAAAAGAAAGAAAGAAAAAAAAAAAAATATCAGAATTTCTCTATCCAATATCCAAAGAGATGGTGGTTGGGGTGTATCACCGGTCCGATTCTGCATATTATTATTATTTTATACACACACACACAAAAAACAAAAAACAAAAAAAGAAGATGAACACGTCGCATTGTTGCAAATCTATTCCAAGAGAGAAATAAAAGAGAGAGAGAGAAAAAAATTCAAAAAAAAAAAAAAAGGTAAACAATTTTTAGGTTTGCTTCCGCAATACACGTCAAACGTGACGGAACACAAAAATATCTTTTTTTTTTTTTTTCCTCTAAAAAAAAAAAAGGCGGGGCCGGGGGGGACCGGGAATTAAATTGATTTTGTCTTTTAAATTTCATCGAACATTTAACTGGGAGGGTTGCGGCGGATGAAGAGCACTGGGGTATCTTTCCACTTAGCATCCAAAAATTTTCAGCTGGATCAAAACCAAAATATAAAAAAAAAAAATGCAATTTCAAAGAAGAAACTTATACACATTGGCAAAAAAAGAAAAAAAAATTCAAATGGGGAGGAAGAAAGTAAAAATTGAATGAGAAAACACATTAGGGAAAAGATAATAAAGAATTTTTTTTTTTTGGAGAGAGCCAACACTCTCCATTTTCACTCGGTTGAATTAGAGACCAATAGATAGACGCAGGAGGGCGGGTGAGAATTAAATGAAAACAAGAGAGACATACAAACGTAAAATGGAGAGGGGGGAGAGCACATCATACGCACATACATACAAGGCGGAGAGCTGTCTCGAAATCAAAATGTCGTGCCGGATCGAACGTTCCTCTTTTGATGGTGTACTCAACGGCACAAGAACAATCGCAGACGTGAAAGACGACGACAACCAACAACAAAATGAAAGAAAAAAAAAAAAAAAGGAAATGGATAGAAAGAAAAAAGAAAAAAAAAGCGCATTTTAAAAATAAAGGAGGGGGGGAAACAGAACGATATAATAGATAGAGAGGGAGGGGCCGCAGTTTTCCCATCATTACATAACACATCTCGAAAAAAAAAATAATAATATGAATAAGCCAAAAAAATCAAAAGAATTTCAATTGAAATGTCCAATTGGTTTTTCAAAAACAAAACAAAAATTGCAGACGGGGGGTGCTCGTTTTGGGTTCAAATTTTTCGTTTAGTAACAAATTGGCCAGCGGATAACTGAACCGAAAAAAATTCTATAGTCAAAATAAATGTGAAAATGTGTTTTAACAGTTTTTTTTTTTGGGGGTGGTTGAAAGAAAGTTCAATTTTTCGTAGAGAGATGGGGGAGAGAAAATCTAATAAAGAGAAAATAAACTGCGCACTTTGTGCCACTGGCCCCGTTCACGAACGAAGAACGACAAATAATTTGTTTTTTTTTTCTTCCTCGATTTCGCAAATCACGAAACAAAAGAAAATCGCAAGGGGGGAAACTACTAATGCTACTATTATTCTCAACTAGGCAACTACTTTGTCTTTCTATACTAAATATGTGTGTGTCTCTTTTCCTTTGTTATTTTTAACCGGGGAGAGAAAAAGAAATGCTTGTTTGTTTGTTTTTGTCCCAATGCAAATCACTCAACCTGGATGGGTATTGTGTCAACAAAATTGTCTTTTTGTTTTAAATTCAAAATTCAAAAAAAAAAAAAAAAAAAGGTATTTTTACCTTCAATGTTGTCAAATTAACCACCAGGTGGCGTCATGACAAATTGAAAAGAAGGAAGAAGAAGATGAAGACATTTGAGAGGGGAAAAAAGGGTTAATACAGAATGCATTATGGGGGTCCATGTACGATTAGGGGGGGGAGACACGAGGGTGGCAATAATGGTGGTAGTGGCGTGCCCAAGCAGTTTTTTGTACTGTCGTTGTCTTATCTCTTTTTCTGTGCTTATTTCCAAAAACCAAAACCCAAAAAAAAAAAAAAAAAAATTAATTTCTTTTTTTTTTTTCCTTTCTTCCCCATCCGACCGGGTAGAGGGCTTGGCCATACCCGCCTTAGCTCATAGCTGAGAGATCAAAGAGGGACGATCCTTACGCAAAATACCAAAACAAAAAACCAAAAAAAAAAAAACTTTAACAATCAAAAGAGGAAGAGATAAAGAGAACAGGAGAGGGCAGGGGGGATGAATGAAAGAAAAGCGCAAGTTGCGCATTCTGTTGCTGTTGTCGGAGAGTTTGTCGGGGGAAGGGGATACTTTTTCTAAAGTAGCGGCAAATAAAAATAAAATGAAAAGGAGATGCTATTACAAACTATACCGATCTAACTGTTGTGTCTGTGTGTTGTTCTGCTACACCCACTACTCTAATAACTCTTCCTTTTTTGTTTTCGTTTTTTCTTTAAAAGCTGGGCCGAAGATTGAAAGACTCTAAAGATGAACCCGAATAAGAAATTGAAAAAAAAAAAAAAACAAAACAAAAAAACAAACAAAAGATCAAACCCCAAACAAACAAACAAACAAACGAACGTCTGAGCATATCGAATGGAGCCTCGACGGCATCACAGCGAGAGTTTTAAACCTTCTTCACACATGCACACGACAAATGCAAAAAGAGAACTGGGGAGCAGGAGGAGAAGGAGGCGGTGAACGGGCAGTGTCTTTTATGTTTTTTCCCTTTTTCGGGGGGGTTGGTGGTTGCTGCGTTGGAGAGAGAGAGGAGCTGAAACGAAACGGCCTTTCGATTTTCCTACGTTGTCCACCGCCAGATACGGGGAATTTTAAAAAATAATAATAATAAAAAAATTAAAATGTCGGAAATCGGAAGATGATGACGGCGATACGAGCTGGAAACAACAACAACAACAACAAAAATTAGCTCCATTGTGTCCCGTACGAATCTTGGTGCCAAACGGAATCTTCTGCGCCGCTCGCCCCTCCCTGTTGAGCATCCGCACGCCACGTTCCCATGGCAACTGAATCACCTCCTCCTATTCGTGCTCCACTGCTGCTCCTCGCTCCTGTTCCAAATTCTCCTACGGCATAAAGAACGCTGTCAATATCAACCACGTTCGTCAAAAAGAAGAAAATAAAAAAGAGATATTAAATCGACGAATCAGATGACGCGAAAAAAGAAGAAAAACAAACAAACAAAAAGGTGTTGGGTTAAAATTAAAAAAAAAAAAAAAAAATCATTTAACTAAGAGGAGGGGGTGGGGGCATTAAGCGAATCGTAGAATAAGGAAAGGAAGTAAAGAAGGAAAGAAATAAAAATTACTTGATTCATCTAGCGGACGCGATCCATCACCTCCACCGGCACTTTCTTCCCGGCCAGAATTCTTGGGTTGGCCCGACCTGGGATGAGGTCGGCCGGAAGACGCTCCTCCGCGAGCCCCTCTCCATCCGCCACGACTCCCTCCGCCTCCCCTTGAGTAAATGGCCGTCGCTCCTTCAGATCCGCCAGATGCTCTCCATCTCGAACTTGTCCCGCCAGCGGGGCTTGACGTTCGTTGATCACCACTTCCAGCACCTCGATGGCCACCGCCTCCACTTCTACCACGACCACCACGGGGCGCCTATTTTAATATTTCGTTAAAAAACAAAAAAATAAAAAATAAAATAAATTGCAAAACAGGAAGCACCAAACAAAAGGAGAAGTGCTGCTGAAACCTACCCCTGGAGCTGGTCTGGCCCTACCGCCGCGGGCTGGATAGTCGTAATAGTAGTCACCACCGGTATAAGGATAATATCCATTGAAATAAGAATCGGGATAAGCACCTCGATAGGCACCGTATCCGTAGTCAAAATCAAAATCTACACACACACACACACACACACACACAATGGGATTGAGTGTCACTGATTTCAAAGGAAAGAAAAAGAAAAAGAAAAAATCCTATTCAACTTACCTCGGCCGTAAGCGAAGGCTCCTGAAGCAGCAGCTTGTGAGGGGACGGTGCCTGCGGTTCGGATGGCAGGGCGCGCGCCTCGTAAGGCAGGCGATACGACTGGAACGAGACCACTGCCGCCGCGCTGGACAAACTGTTGCTGGAGCAGCCTGCGCTCGCGAGCTTTCAGTATCTCCTCTTTCTTTTTGCGATCCGACGGCGGCTTGGCCAGCGACACCTCCAAGTTGGCGCCGTACAACGTGCGCCCGTTGAGCGCATCCATGGCCTGCACGGCGTCGTCGCGCTCCTCGAAATGTACAAAGGCGTAGTCCTTGATCTTCTTGACACGCTGGATCGCACCGTGCGCTTCGAATGTTTCCTTCAATTTGTCCTCGGTAAAATCCTGCGTCAAATTGCGCACATACAAGACCTTGACCTGCGTTTCAGATCAATAAACAAATGAGATAAAGACGTTGAAACAAAACAAAACAAAACAAAACAAAAACAAACGAGAGTTGGTGAACTGGACTTACCCTGGACATGGTGTCGTTGTCTGGCTCTTCTTGCGGATCGGCCCAGTCGACGATGATGTCGCATCCAAAGATTTTGACACGGCCGGTGCTCAGGCGTCGTTTAGCTAAAGAAGCCGACTTGTGCGAGTCGTACTCGAGGAAACAAAAACCTCGATTCTTCCGCCGATCGTCCGGTGAACTGTAAATAATTACCTCCGCTAGGCCAGCTGTTGACGTAACCAATAAAAACCCATCAACACCATCAAGGTAATAAATAATTCAAGAAAAAAAAATAATAATTTAAAAGATTATTGATGAGCAACAATGTCATTCAAAAAAATAAATGGGGCAAGTGCATTCTCAAAAGATTCGAATAGTCAGATAGGGTCAGAGTTAGGGAAGTGAGATCCGGAGAGGGAAAAAAAAATAAAAAATAGAAAAGAATTGAGTGAGAGAAAGGTAGTAAGTGATAGGCTGTAAGGATAAACCTAGAGATCATGCTTTAAAAAAATTAAATAAAAAATAAATTGAAAGCCAAACGAATCCATAGTCTGAAGGGGGTAGAACTTCGAGCAATAAAAATAACAAAGTTTTACTAATAATAACAATCAGGCGCGAATCGTTTTCTTTCAAAATGTTTCATGAATAAATGTTTAAGCTAAAAAAAAAAAAAAATAATAAATATAAAATCGCATATTAAATTAAAAGCAAGTTCCACACCAAAACGGTCTGTCGGGGAAGACGAGGGGTCCAAAATGATTACATTTATAAGGATTGGAAGAGAGGGCATCATTCAAAAAACAAACGTGAATCCACCGAGCCAGGATTTTTTTTTGTCACGCGGAAACAAAAAAAAAGCGATCAATAATAATTAAAAAAAAAAACGAAATAAATCGAGGATTCGGTCAGACGGAGGTTGATGTTTGGTAGTTTGGTGAGTGGGGGGGTAGAAGTCGAAGGAAAAAATCGGTGACGGTTTGTTTTGTCTTCGTTCTTTTGTTTGTATCGATTTCGTTTTCGAGCAACTTACGTGCAAACTTGTCAAAGTCCTGGTAGAGCTGATGCCCGTCCCTGTTCTTGGGGATGTTGCCCACGAAGAGCCGGTGGTTGTTGTGCGAGATGGTCACGCCCACCTTCCGGCCTTTGCGGATCTCACAGCCATTGAGCTGTATCGTCGCCGAACGGACGGCACAAGACACAATACGCACGCACATACACACATCATTGCCACCAAGAATAAATCAATCAAAAAATCGAATATTGTTTCATAAATGCAAATTAAAAAAAAAAAAAAAAAAAAAAACTACATTTTCTTCTTTGACATTAAAACCTTCCCCCACCTTCACTGTTACCAAGCCATTAAAAATAATAATAACACTAGCAACACAGTCACACACTCAATCACCGATTCATTCATCCACCGGATATTCCCATTGATCTGTAGGTACGATAGGATTCGCGCGCAAATTTGAATTTTTTCTTACTACGGTACTTAAACGAAAGTTTTAAAGTTTTTTTTTTTTTTAAATAAAGAAACAAAAAACAAAACAAATGAAAACCAATGGAAAATAGAGTGAGAGAGAGAGAAAAAAAGAGCATGAAAATCTACCGACAGAGCAGTAAGAAACAAATCCGGTTTGGCGGTTGCTCAAAGCTGACCAAAGCCTCCAAAAATATCTTTGACCTCCGATGAAACAAAATAAATAATTAAGGAAGAAATAATAATAATTAAGAAAAAAAAAAAATAAAACAAGAAAAAAAAACGAATAATAATACGCTACGCAAAAGCTGCCGGATAAAGAGAAATGTCAGATCTCTGACAGAGAATGTAATCTATTGTACGATGCGAATGCCTCCCACCCCCTCTCAACCCCTAAAAAAATATATATAGATATAAAAGCCAGAAACTGAATAAATAAATAATAAATGTACAGAGGGTAAATATTAAAAAAATATGATTCGAAGCCCTCAAAACGATACACAGAATCGATTAGGGAAGGACTTTTACATCCATCCATCATCAAATTTCAGCGTTATCCGCCTTTCCACTGGCTAGTGTATGCGACACTGACGATAGTATCAAGCAAATATGTTAACAATGGACGGGGGCAATTGATGATGGATGGAACTGTTCGATTCCGATGGCTTCCTAAGTTTCAAACGAGAAAAGTGAAAAATAATCGACAGCTGCCAATAATCCTAAGCTATTCCCGTACGCTGGACCTAAAAGAATCAAGAGAAAAAGAAAGAGAGGAGACGAACGTGCTGTCCAGGAAGTGAATAAATAATGTGTTCAAGTGTCGAGAGAGAGAGAGAGATAGAGATAGACAGAGAGAGAGAGAGAGAGAGAGTGAATAAAAGTATAGGATTGAAAAACACGAAAAAATTAAGAAATAATGGGGGTTTCTGTTGAGGGGGGAGAATGAAAAACAAAAAAAGATGGGGATGTGTCATGTTGTGTTACCTGTAACTTTACTGAATTCTTCCATGATCTCGGCATTGCCTTTGGACTTGGGAATGTTGCCCACAAATAGGCGCAGGTTTGGGACGCTAACGTTAATTTTCAGGTGTCTGCCGCCTTTCATTTCCAAATCATTCAGCTGTGTGTGTACATAGCAACCCAATCACCGGTTAATCTTTGCATCGAGACTCTACACTAACTAAGTAAAGCAAATCGCTTTCCCTCTCTTTCCCCCTCCCGCCATTTCAAAATAAATACTTTAAGCAAACGGAACTGAAAATGTTCTTTTTTTCTTCTTGAAAATGAAAAAATTAACATGTCCGATTATGGTCAACAGCAACCAGCTTGGAGCAACCAAAAGCATCCACTCATCATCAAACAACAACTTATTTTCTCAAACCCAAGATACTCAACTAAATGTTAAAAAATTCTAACTGGTTAATTTATCTATAAGCGACTGAAGCAAGTCGGATTACCTGATTGACGGCTTCTTGAGCTGCTTCCGTAGTGGTGAAGGTGACGAAGGCATATCCTCGGTTTAGGTTTGTTAATGGATCCATCATGAGTCGAAGGTCCCATATGGTGCCGCACTTTTCGAATAAAGGAATCAACTCATCTTCATAAATGTCGCGAGGAATTTTGCCGCAAAAAACCTGCAATGGGGAAAGTACAGATTGAGGGATTTAGACTTGATGATTTGATTTAACGAATACAATGGTGCTAGGGCTTGTTTACCTCACAACCATTGGGTGGAGGGGGATCTGTCCAATTTGGCGGTGGACCTCCGTATTTCCTCTGGCCTGTTGTGACATCTAGCTTATAGCCAGTCCTGTCCAAGATTGCTTTGATTTTTTCTTCATCTGGTCCCTTTCCTAGAGGCTTCAAGTCAAATGATGTATCGGCAGCACCACTGGCTGTGCCAAGTCCAGCGCTGGCAGTAGCTGAGCCTAGGGCTCTGACTTTTTGCCTGTTTGAATTGTACAGCGATGTTAGGGATTTGAAAATTAAGTCTAAACATGCAAATCGACTGACCTGTAGGTTTTCATTATACCACAAAGAAAGGCAGACTTGTTTGAAACATGCTCTAGGTTTGAGTCTAGAAACTGTAACAACACTGATTGGGCACCATCCGCAGGGAACTCTTTCAATGCATCTAAGGCTCGGTCATCCAACTCGCTGTGGACTAATTTACCTAAACAAATAATCACAAGTTAAGAAACGCAACAACACTGAGCTCTCAAACTCGACATGTTACCTGTTTTGTAAATTTCTTCCAATTTTTCAGCAACCCTTCTGTCCAGTCCCAGTTCTATCAAACGGTGATATTCTTCAAGGTGTTGTGGACTGCTGACTCGTGCAGCAGCCTCTTCCCCTCCATCTGCCATACCTATTTTTGTGTTTGAGTGTTGACACAGAGGCAGACACACATACACACACAGACACAAACACACAAGACAAGAAAACAAAATCCAGTTTAGTTCAGGCCACTATTTAAAACACTCTGAAGGCACTGTCTTGGTTGAAAATGGTAATAATCCACAGGAAAAAACACAAAAAATTGATTGCTTTGAGGAGATTCACTCAACAAACAACACAAAGAGATGTGTGGTCAACTTGTGTGTATACTACTGCTGGATGAGAGAAATACCTTCACACAAGACTCACTCGCCCCACTCTTGAGCCCCCTAAAGTGTAATATAACCCTTTTTTACACACTGCTCACGCACGAAAAGACAACAGTTCGTCGTCGGAGGGAAAAAAAAAAATAAGAAACGCCAAAAAAAAAGTTCCTCTCACTCGCCACGGTCCTCCCCACTAACAAACCACCACCGGTTTTTCAGTCCAGTCTCACGAGAAAGCGTTATGTGTAGACTTTAAAAAAAAAAGGGGGCCACAAGAAGAAGACGACGACCAAGTAAGAGAGGGGGAGAGAATGGAGCAATTCAAGGTTTTTATTACACGGTCCGCACGTAAATGTATGTGTGTGTGTGCAAAAAAAAGGGATTCATGCAACACACAACCCCCCCCCCTCTTCCGTTTTTCTCCCCCTATCTCTATGGTCTCTTGGTTTAAAAAATTTTTATTATTTTCTTTTCACAAAAGTCGTCGACGTCGTCGTCGGGTCTCCCTTTTTCTTGCATACACATACGGTGTTTGTCCCTACGGGCGCTCTCCCAAATAATAGCAAAGGGCGAGAGAGAGAGAGAGCGAACGAACTGGGGCGGGCGCTGGTGGTCAAATAAGCTTCTCCTATTTTTTTATTTTTCTCTCTCCTTTCCCTCACTTCTATATTCCATTCTTTCCCCCTTCTTTTTCTTTCTTCTTCTTCGCTAGCTTTTCGGGCCCCCGCCTACCAAAACCTCCCAAAACTGAAAATTCTGTGGACCCCCTCGAGGCAAAATAAAAAAATGGACAGGCAGCGCGTCTAGCGTCGGGCGGGAAACAACGCAGACTCTTGCGTTCGAAAAAAAAAAAAAAAAAAAGGGGGGAAAAGATTCCACCAACCGTTTCCTTGATCGTTTCGAAAACTTGAACAAATTGAGCGCCCAGTGTTGATGACAATTTTGGGTAATCAAATATCCGAAAACATGATGAAATTCAACATTTTCTATAAATGTTTTACCGGAAATCCAAGAATTGGCGGGCAAATGGAAATTCTTCCATTTTTTTTTTTGGGAAGAAGGGATAAGAAAAGAAAGGGTTAAGTGAATGGGATGTAATGGTGGGAATGATAAATCACATTCCTAAACACTCAAAACCTTTTTCTTTTTGTCTCCAATATCCCATCAGATTTTAATGGTAGGGAAATGTTCCTTGGATTATTACCTGTGAGGCTCGAATTGCGAGTCGGACGAAATGTTGATAGCTTTTGTCGTGACTTCAGGGGCTCGACAGCTCTGGAAAAGAAAACCACAACTATAACAAGAGGCGAGTAGAGGGAGGGAAAACTTTCTCAGTTTAACTACGAGTGGAATATAGACGGCCGAAGCCGTGAATGTTGAAATGACACGCTCTTTTCGTTCCTCACTCGCCTCTCGGGCACAACACACTCAAAACACTCAACAACACGGGGTCTACTGCAACACACACACGTCTGCCGACCGATCTCTTGAGAACCACGAATTTTTCGAACGGAAAAAGCGCCATCTTGCTTTTGGCGTGACGTCATGCCTCAATCGGCGAGATCCCGCCCCTTTTATTCATTTTTCAAATGAACGTTAACGCCCAACCCCAAAAACCATGTAACGTACCCAGACGACTTCCACGTCACTCTGCGCATCTTTTTTTTTTATCGTTTTGAACTGTAATATTTCCTGATTTCCCCTTTTCATTTCAATATCGAAACCATGCTCTGGCTTAATCAACATGGCATGACGTCAGACAGCCTGAATCGATTATCAAATGGCCAACAGATATTGTTTTGTATTATTTTTATTTCTTTTTAGCAGATAAATCTGCTTGTAGGAAACGCTGGCCTCCAATTTGCTAGTTCAACGAAAGGAGAAAAATGACTTATTCTTCCCGATCACGAATCCAAAATTTCATTAGGCAACAGCTACTGAAATCAGGCAACGCTGTTTCTTCTCTGCCGACATAAATTTTTTTCACGATTCGCAGGTTATCCCGAAGACTTTTTCGACCCATTAAGAGAGTTGAAAATAGTATCCGGGTTTTTGCTGTGTGCTTCGTTGTATAAATAACAAAGAACAAACCTCGAAAATGTTTTCGGTTACACTGAGGTGTCTTGGAAGACAGGTGCACCAGCAAAACGTATGTAGTCCAATAAGTTTTTATTCAGAAGGAGTAAGAAAATTCTCCAAATAGCTTCTCATTTTCTTAAGAAGAAATGTAAAAATATTATTTATTTCCTTTTGCTGCCTCCGTGGATTTGGTTTGTGAGCTTTAGGTGAATGTTAGGCAAGCTGGTTGGGCTGCTAGTGCAGTCATAGATTTTTTCGATTTTTCTATGGTAAACTTTGGCATGCCCTCCCAAATTAGCCATATAATACACTCTGAAAGTATAGAATGTGTAGACTCTAAATATGTTGTTATTCATTATCTAGAAATCCTCTTGCACCGCTCTTCACCTACTCCAAGAATGGGCTGAACACTGAGGCAACTTTTGACACCAAGGTTGTATGCTCTTCATTTTTATCTACCCTGAATTATTTAAATCATTTTCTTCATAAAACAGCCCTTCAAACTGCACAAGTTAGAAGAAGGACCAGCCACAACCGTGACACTTTCTAGACAAGATGCCCTAAAGTACTACAAAGATATGCAAATGATCCGAAGGATGGAAACAGCGGCCGGTAATTTATACAAGGAGAAAATTATTCGAGGATTTTGTCACCTTTATTCTGGACAAGTTCGTTAGATTTCTAACATCTCTTCGGATTGAAAGCTAATTTCCCTATTTTTGCAGGAAGCTTGCTGTGTCGGTATGAGAGCCTCAATGAGGTCCTATGATGCAGTGATTACAGCTTACCGAGCTCACGGATGGACCTACATAATGGGCGTTGACGCAGTCGGAGTTCTTGCCGAGCTAACTGGACGCAGTACCGGCTGTGCACGAGGCAAAGGTGGCTCAATGCACATGTACGTCAAGAACTTTTACGGTGGCAATGGAATCGTTGGGGCCCAACAACCCTTGGGTGCCGGTATCGCATTAGCTCTCAAATATCAAGGTAAAATGGGGGATTTAATTTCCTTCTTACTACTCAGAAACTGTCCTCAACTCTAATTGAACCTTTCTCCCTACTCCAAAGGAACCGATGGAGTTTGTTTGACCCTGTACGGTGATGGCGCAGCCAATCAAGGCCAGCTCTACGAGGCCATGAACATGGCGCAATTGTGGAAATTACCCGTTATCTTTATCTGCGAGAACAACGGCTACGGCATGGGTACGTCGGTGGACCGTGCTTCTGCCAGCACAGCTTACTACACCCGCGGAGACTACGTCCCAGGAATTTGGGTATTACATTCGATTTACGTACTGGTCAGCGCTGAAGAATTTAACCTTTTGTTTCATTTCCAGGTGGACGGAATGGACGTTTTGGCTGTGCGCGAAGCAACTCGTTTTGCCATTGATCATTGTGCAACTGGTAAAGGACCTATGGTTATGGAAGTCGTTACTTATCGCTATTCCGGTCACTCCATGTCCGATCCGGGAACGTCATACCGTTCTCGTGATGAAATTCAAGAAGTCCGACAGACTCGCGACCCCATTACGGGATTCCGCGAGCGTATGCTGTCCACCGACTTGGCCACTGCCGATGAGCTCAAGGTAAACCGTACAAGTTTAACCAGTTGATTATTATTGCCATTTCTTTCATCGTGTTTTACTTTTTCCATCTGGCAGGATATCGACCAAAACGTTCGTCAAGGTCATTGACGACGCTGTCAAGCGAGCCAAATCCGACAAGGAAATTGGCTTAGATGAATTAACGGCAGACATTATGAGCAATCCTATCGACACACGAGTCCGTGGTGTCACGGCTTTCGATACGCTAACGCACAAGCGTATTGGCCCTGCTGTCAACAGCTAAATTTCTGAATTTGCCGATTCCTATACCTTCCAAGTTAGTAGGACTTGGTCAGTTGGGAAAACAGAAGACCAGCAGCTAAGTATGGGTGGAGTTGTTGAGTGTACGACGCGAGGCCATAGTTGTTAGTAAATCGAATGTTAATATCTTGTAAATCTCTGTCACAGCTTTGATTGTTAACATTTCACACAAGACAAAACTGAATAACCAATAAAGATCTGTACCAAGATCAATACATTAGTGAAATAAAACTACTCCTTGAGGTTGATTGAAATCTCTTGACATGTGAATGGCGTGTTGTTGCATTTTCGAAAGGGTAGTTGAAGGCGGGCCGGAAGCAAGCCTCGTGAGCCGAGCCGTCACATGAAACTCTGTATTAAAAGAAAAAAAGAATCAACTGGCTAGCTGGCCTTTGCTCTACATTTAAGTAAACGACCAACTGTAGTGATGGTTAACGGCTTTTGCCCTGTAGACAAACGCGAGAAAAAAAGGGAAACCTCTGACATGTTTGCAGGGTTTTTGTTTGAACTTTTTGGAGAGTAGAGACTGGTGCCTTAATGGATCTGGAAAACGACATATTCCGTGCCCACACGCATCAGCAGCAAAGTGTATTGGTACAACTAACTTTAGGGGTGGAGTGTCTTTTGTAAGAATATCAAGTGAGTCCATCAACTTTCGAGAGTTTATGAAATGAATGTTACGAAATGTTATTTTCAAACCCTAGAAAATAATCATCAGCACCATTTTGTGCAAGTTCCTGACGTAATGATTGGCAAAACGGAACAGAAAGGGAAACTATGAATTCTGATTTGCATATTCAGTTAACTGTTTGGAATGATAATCCGTTATTTATTTAGGTAAAAGAGTTCGAACTAACTCAAATCATAATGATCTAAAGTTTGTTGGACCTCTAGTCGCATCACGTGTCGTCACGTGCCTCAGCTGCGTGAATAGTCCCGCGGTCAGTAACTGTACCATTGCCTGTTTAGCAATAGGCTACGAGAGAGAAAGGCGAAGGCATGATACCCAATACGAAATACAAACGAAGCGGGAAGAATGAACTAGGTACCGAACACAGATCTTGAAAATTAGATTTCGTTACTTAGCGAATAGAGAAAATAATGTTTTGGATAAATCAGCAATGTTAAGTTAGTGTGATTTCGTAAGCTTGGTTCGCCTTGAGCTGCACGCGTAGCCTTCTCACGTGACTACATCGGTAAATAACGACAGCAATAAATACTAGCCTTAGTCTATAACTTAATCTTTGGCAGGCATAATGACACGTCCTGTAGAAAAAGGGATTCTTTTGTTTTGCCTCAACAACAACAAAATATGCGTCTACATTTGAAAAATGTCTTCTAAAGCGAAAAAAATATTTCCCTTTGTATACGACGAATTCACAACTAATTAAAAATGACGTGATATTACTGGTGTTAGTGACGCAGTCTACGTCTACCGCAATACAAGTTGTCGGCACGGCACGAAATGGGTGTGCCTATGAGGTTAATAAATCTTAATCATCCACTAGATTGAAATCGGGACAATCTTACATTTCCGTGCATGATAATGTTATCATATTTTCTTACAGTACACGGCACACACACGTTTATTGCGATCCGTCCATTTGCTCTAAAACCGTGTGTAACCCACCCTACAAAAAAAAATGAGATAGGACGTACAATTTTATTTGTAACGTGCTGGACAATGTCTAGGTGCATATAGAACGGAGCTGTCCGCTTTGGATGATAAGTTTTTCGTTCAAATCGAGACAATGCTCACGTAACAATCTATACGTCTACTGAACTACTATATCGAATCGTACGCCCGACAGCTTGTCATTACTTATTCCCTTTCCACTCTACGTCACTGCATGTATAGATATAAACCATATCGTTCTATACGGTGTATATGTACATAGCAATTGATGTTTGTGTGTATACTTTTCTTTTTCTCGTCATTCACATGACGAGCTGCAAGGGTCCGATGAAAAGGGCTTTTGTTTCAAAGAGTCTCCCATGGTTCCTTCCCCTTCGGACCTTTGTACATTGTACTCACGTTTACAGTATCACTGTTACCTTTCGTATTACTATCAAGGAATACATTAACCCCCTATAGATCGATATAACCCTCCAGTCAATGCGACGCATTGAGATAATAATCCAATGGGGGTGAAACACAAAAAACAAAAAAACAAAAACACGAGATTTCTTATAGACAGGGGTCTGGACAGACGCAAGAGGGGAACTTCGATTGTTCCAAAAAGAGAGCAACGCAAGTTTTGAATTGATTACTACTTCAAATGGCGTATGTGAAAATGGACGTTCAAAGTTGATAAAGGAAGGAAAAGTTCCCTGATCATTATAACATTACAGTAAAGGATATTAAAATAAAAATCATTGTCATCACGGTAATGATAAAAGTAGATTTACCGTACTATTGCCGTGCAGAAGTCCTGATGGACGCCGTTTGCGTGCAGGGAACTCGGAGGGTGCGTGCAGACGACACTATTTCAAACGGGAACAGCCGCGCCTTTTTTTTTTGTCTTTCTTCCTGGCCCTCTTGAATGTGGCCATCAGCTGACTGGTTTAGTCTGAAATCATTGCAATAAAAAAAAAAGAAAATTATAAAACAATTTTCTCCATGTGTTTGTTTTTTTAGAGCTGCTGGTCGTTAGCTGGGCAGTAACAGACCGACAAAAATTTACCGTGAAGCGGTTGCGCACTAACGTTCCCATAACCACCCTCCATCGCGAGACGGATCGCTGTGTCGTGATGTAAAGTCCAGGTGAACCAAGGAGTATCGATCAAGCAGTCCCGTTGGATGCCTTTTTTCCTTTTTTTTTCTTGTAATCTCTTTGGCGACCACCACTCAGTCGCATGTCTTGAACGAGTGACCAAAGAGCTGGACTCTTGTTTTTGCGCCCAGCAAGGACATTCTTCTTCTATTTTGTGTGTGTGTGTGTGTGTGTCGTATAAGAGAAGATGTTCGAACGAAACGATGGCCAGTCTTTGACAATGCGTCAGGCCGGCCAGCAGCCATATCAGCAGGAATCAGGATCGAGCCGTTCGAGTAGCGGAAGCGATGGAAGGAGCGGTCGTCGTGGCCAGCCGCATCAAATACGTTCCGCTAGACAATCCAGTTCAACTGTTGTTCCAGCGTTTACCATCCGTTCGGCATCGCAGAGTCGTGTCCAGCCTCCGAAAAGGGTCAACGTTTTCGCCGAACGACCTAGCCCATCATTGGCATTCCGGCGGATTTATCAGCGAGGTGATCTGCCCGTCTGCATCGTCCACGAAAGTCGTCTCTATCGGCTAGGATGGAAGGTACAGTTTTCAAAATTAAACCGGCCCCGACTGGCGTGTAGGAATTTTAGCCGTTCGTGCGGAAAACTCAAACAAGAAACGACACACGTCTGATTACCTTATCAGATGACCAAAAAAAGAAACAAAAAATGGAAATTCATCGTCTATAAAAAGCTCCTGCTATGGGAATATTTCTCTATTAAAAGAATTACAACTCGAAGTTGTCGTGATCAAGTCGTCTACGCTGTCCAGACGGATAGCCGAATATACATATCGAACGTTATTCGATGCGAGAGTTTTTCGAGGTCGGAGCATTTCATTGACGATAGCACGAAATGTTTATAGCCATACACACGATCGTGCCTAACGGTCATTTGGAGAGAACGCAAGGTACCATGATCACTGACAGTTCAATCATTTGGTTGTTGGCTATTTTATACGAAGCAAAAATTGCACGCCAATGGATGAAACTCAAATTCCCATTTAAGATTTCTTCCTACTCCCCCCATGTCCTATCCGTTACGTAATAAATTTAGAACTCGTTTGGCTTCAAGGACAACGGCCAAGGCGCCACCCATTTGTCACGCACAACGGAAAAAAAAAAAAATTATTTTCGCAAGAAGTTGAGACGAGTCGAATGTTAATAGACGACCTTGACTAAATAGGTGGAGTTGGATACTCTAGACTACGAACATTACCTGCCTCTCTTTCTCGACGGCTTGTGCGAGACTCAACATCCGCACGAATTCTTGGCACGCAAGGGAGCAGAAGATCTCATTACCAGGGCTCCAGACCGGATTACTCCGCTTCTACCTGTCATCATTCCACCTTTAAGACGTATGGCCATTAGCAAGAGTGATAATACCAGATTTTGTAGAAATTATTTTCTTGACCTGTCTGTGCACGAAAAAACAGGAGCATTAAACACTCGTAATCCTCGTGTCATCTGCTCGACGTTGAAGATAATCCAGTTGATTGCCACCTGTTCAAAGGAGTCCGGCCGTGCGTTCCTACCTTATTACAAATCATTATTGCCCATTCTCAACTTGTTTAAATCAATCAATCGTAAGATAAGGAATTTGAATGATTACCTTGTACTGGTTGATGGAACGGTCTTTGTCAATAGTCAATCAGGGCGACGGAATAGATTACTCGCAGCAGAAGAACTCCAATCTGGGCGATTTGATCCAGGAGACGCTGGAAATGTTGGAGAAAAGTGGAGGATCTGCCGCCTTCGTCCTCATCAAGAATATGATCCCTACTTATGAATCCTGCGTTTGGAAATGATTACTTCTTCACCGGGCAGACCTGCACGAAACTCTAAATCAATATATATGTATTGACAGACCAACGAAAAATGTAAGCCACGATCCCCACTGAGTTAAAAATATACAGTTTAATGAATACAGGTACTAAGGTATTAATCACTATTTAAATCCGTATGATATATAAGTAGCTGTTAATGAATATGTACGATCTAGTTACGTAACTATAGGAGTATATCACTGAGATGGAATAACATTTTTGCAAATTGTTTTGCCTTTTTCCTTCAAAGTTTTAATTATTATTATTATTATTTTTTTTTTTGTGCTTCGACTGAGAAAGAAGCCTCCATTGGATGTCGTGACCACCAATCAAGTGTACTTGACTCCATGAGTATCCAACGTGTGTTGCTTATACTCTGCAGATGAGTGGAGGTTGAAAATAGCCGTGCAAAAACAGCAACAGAGGCAGCCATTTGGTTCAGAGTGTGTAGTTTTAACGTGATAACGGAGGACCGAAATGTTGTGACAATCTTCGCCACAATGCGGACAGAAAGGTACTCGGGCATTTCTCGGACGTTCACCTAATAAACAAATGCCACAGCCCAACCGACACAAAATGTGAATGATATTCGTATTACTAATCTGTTATTCATACCTCGACATTGAGATTGATATGGTCTGGGTGTCGGGTCTGCTCGGGGTGGGGGATTTCGTTCTTGTACTACAAGTTCTTGGCGAGATTGCGTGGATTCAGAAAGTTCGTCATTGGTTATGGAATTTGGAGGAGTCATGTCGGTCATTGCTAAATGCTCAGTTCGACGTTCTTCTGGCATTTCCGTTTTCAAATAGCCATCCGGGGGTTCAGCCATTTTCCGTTTCTTCAGACCTACATCGGAAGGATTGCTGCTGCTACTGGAAGCGCTGTTGGCGAAATTTGAGATAGCTAGGCTCAGATCTAGGCTGGGTAAGGAAGCGGTTGTGGTAACACTGGTGGTCGTAGTAACAGGCGTGACTGAGAGTGCAGAGGAGTAAACTGAGAGAAGAGGTGGTGGAGTGGCCCTTTTACTAGACAAAGGTTTTTGTAGAGCTGCTGCCAGAAATTGCGTCTCTTGCATGCTGGTGTCATTTTTATTGCTGTCTGTTCTTTTGCTTAATGAAGAAGTGCACTCTGGTCCTAGTCCTTTAACCTAAAACAGACAAATCAAAAAATGTTTTAACCAAAGATGCATGCAATTAATTATTGTTTCCATATATACCTGTAGGGTTTCTGCAGTTTTGAGAAAAGAAGGGAGCTGGGCATCACAGAGAGAAACTTCCCCTGAATAGATGAACGTCAATAATGCATCAATATCTTGGTAGTTCAAACCACTTAGAACAATTGCCACATTGGGTGAAGATATCTCCTTGAAAATTTGTCTGAAATAATTGCTAGTGGCTGATAAAACAACCCTGTGTGCCTAACAGATTGCAAAAGACGACCAATTACAAAGTCAAATATAAAAATTTAAACATAACTTGGCTCAATAACTAACCAAGAATCTGTGTCCCTCACAAAATAAGCTTGTATCAACCAGATCACCATTGTTTCGAAGTGCTTCAAGAGATGATGACACTGTTACTGGAAAATTATTCCAACGGATTTTTAGCTGCGGCGAGCTATCCATCTGAAACAAAGGAGAGATATTGTAGGAAATCCCCTGTTTCTAGACAATTGCTCAACAGGTGAACGAAGCGGCGTAGTCACCAGAAAGGATATATAAAATGTAATGAAACAATTACGTACAACCGCTGTGTACAATGATGATCGACAAATTCAAATGTTCCACAAGATGCAAAATTGCCTGACTCCGATCTCAAATTATGCAAATTTCCGTTTCTAGTATGTTAGCTTACTCGAACCGCTCAGGCGCTCACTGGTCTTATTTTGTTGTGATTCGTCTGAAAAAATTACGAAGTGACATGACGTCCTTCGTTTAATTTCTTGAATTGGCAACTGTGTCAAACGGTAGAACATTCGAATTGCTGTTTTTCCTATTTTCATTCTTCTTTTGTTTTAAATCCAAGCAAATGGAATCAGTCGAATCTGAGCTCCTAAAAAATCTTGAAAATCTGTTTGGTTTTCAATTCGGTAAGGGGAAAAAATTTCAAGACCTCGATACCCACGACTTTTTAGACGTGTACAAGATTTTCTTTCGAATTTACGATTCAGCGTGGCTTCTGAGTGATGGCAAACCAAAAACGTCTGTTTTAAAACAAATTCAAAGGTCTGTAAATTTTTTTTTCTTTTTATGCATTTTTTTTTCTGTAATTGAAACTGTTTTTCAGTTTTCTTCAGCGTATGGAACTTGGTCACTTGATTCTTAAGGGAGACGATTTGCTTGACTCAAAAAAAAACTGCCGCCTTCTTGGTGCAATAGTTTCGAAGTTGGAAAGCAGACATAACGGAACCAACAACATACAAGCAGCTGTTCGAAAGGTAATTTATTCATAACTGACTGTAGAAAAAATATATTTTTGGCATTTGAAATAGTTTATTGAGAAAATTACATATTCTTTTTCTACAGATCAGATTATTAAAACCTAAAACAGCCGCAGAAAAGAATCAACTTCGGAAGCCAAACTCATCAGGGTCTAGTGCCGAAGAAGAACCTGTTAATCCAGAGCTGATTGTACCTCATAAGGGTAAAGAATTGCCAAGGACACCACCTACTAAACTGGGATCTGGCACAGATGTAATTCAACCAGATTTTCTTAAACCAAAGGCTGCTGCATCCCCTTTAGCTGTCGAACCAAAAACCTATACAACTTCTGCAAAAATAGGTAAACAAACACCAAACCCCAAATAATTTCTTCTTTCACTGACAACTCCAATTGCCTGTAATTAGTATCCACACAGAAGGGTTTTCGACCCATTCTTCCCACTAAGGAAATTCCACGTACGCCTATGAAAGGCGTTGCAGCTACAACACCAGTTGACGGATTCGTTGCAGGTCATAATTTAACAGTCGATTTTTCAGCAGCTCGTCTCACAGCATCTAATACGTCAACCCCGTACGACAGCCGCACGTCCAGAAATAAGAATTCGTCTAGTGACGGTGACGCTACCTTTGTTATCCCTACCAAACTGAACGTCATGAAAAATCCAGACCAAAGACCCAATTTAGAGTTCTCCGAGTCTGAAGAAGAAGACGTGTTTGTAGATGCGAATGCAATGGCGGATACCTACGCCAAAGAGACGAACGTGAAAAATCAAATAAAAGCACCTACTGGAGCCTTCGACAATACCTGGGTATTGGAGATGGAAAATCCAGACACCAAAAGCGAAAACGCGTCACAACCGGCAGTGGTACCTGAGGCTCAGAGTTCACCCAATCCTTCAAAGAAGAAACCTGGAAAAGCTCCAGCGAATACTAAAGCAAAAGACAAGGCAAACTCTGCTGCAGCCAAAACTAAAGAGGACGAAGACGTGGCCGTGGCCGTGAAAGAAACAATAGAAACTTTGCCAGAAAATGGAGTAACTAATCGTGCGGCCACTGACACTTTAACTGCCGTTCCGAAGGGTAAAAAAGGAAAGAAACCTGTCAAAATGGAATCGACGGAAGATAACCACGTTACGGAGACAGTTGCCGATGCGATTGCTGAACATGAGACTCCAGTCGGGGAATCGGAATCTGCAGAACCTGTCCCCCCTGCCGAACCCAAGGGAAAGAAAGGACGAGGAAAGAAAGCTGTTGGCAAAAAGGAAGCCATCGAAGCCCATCACGTCGAAGATGTTGCTGCCAATGCTGATCCTCCGGTGTCACCTGAAGCTCCAGTTGCAGAAACTGAGGCAAAGAAAGGGCGAGCAAAGAGGCCAAGCAAAAAGGAAACCAACCAAGATAATCACGTTGATGAAGTGCTTGAAAAGAAGGCTGATCCTTCTGCAGAAATCGAACCCGAGGAACATGTTGCGGAGGTCAAGGGGAAACGGGGACGAGGCAAGAAAGCCGTAGCTAAAAAGGAGGCTGTCGAGGATAACCACGTCGAAAGTGTTGCCGAACCTTCACCACAAGAAGCTGAAATTGTGGAAGCGAAGAAAGGACGTGGAAAGAGACCTAGCAAAAAAGAAACGAGCGAAGAGAACCATGTGCAAGAGGAGGTCGAAAAAGAACTTGCAACTGAACCCGAGTCCGTCACTCCAGTTGCCGTAACCAAGGAGAAGAAAGGTCGTGGAAAGAAGGCTCAACCCGTGTCGAAGCCAGAGGAGAACATGTCCTTTACCGAAGAGAAATCAGAGCCCGTTGTTACGTCGCCAGTAGTCCAGGCCAATGATGAACCAGCAGCCAAGCCTGGCCCTAAGCCCAAAATGGGACCTAAATTTAGGATGGGACCCAAATCTAAAGTAGAACCTAAACCAGCCGTGGAAGAAGCTGAAAGTCTTGCACATCCTGAACCCGAAGTTCAAGAGAAAAAAGGGCGAGGAAAGAAAGCTACCTCGGCCGATTCCACGCCGCAAACAGCGGCGAAAGTTGATCCTCCACAAGCCGAAGCTGTGCCCGTCGGCGAAACGAATGAAATTTCGCCCGTTCTCGAAGTCAGAAGAGGCCGTGCCAGAGGAAAGGCTTCGACCGACGAAGTGAACGAAGCCGGACGCAAGCAATCGGCCAGTCCAGTCAAAGCTGAGTCAGACCTTAAAGAGAAACGAGGTCGTGGAAGAGCAGCAACCAAAGACGGAACAGATAAAGCCGTCAAGACGGATGAAGAGGCGTTACCGAGTGTCCAGCCTGAACCTCCCACCGCTCCCGTAATCGACGCTAAAGAAAAGAGGGGCCGAGGACGACAGGCCAAGACGGAAGCAACGCCCGCTGTTGAAGAAATGAAAGATACGACCAAGAGTCCGGAAGCTGTTCCAATTAAGAAAACACGTGGAAAGAAGGGCGTTCCAGTGGCGAGAGAATCCGATGAAGCGGAGCAAGAAGTCGAAGCGGCTGGAGATACGAAATCCAGGGGAAAGAAAGCGATAAGTAAGAAGTCGGTGGAAGAAAAAGAGAAAGCAGCTGTTCCAGAAGTAGCTGAAAAGGCACAGAAAGCCACTACGAAAAGAGGCAAGGCCGCGTCGCTTCCAGAAGATTCTGAGCCGAGTCCACCTAAGAAATTAAAAGAAGAAGCGGTCGAGCTGGAAGGCCCTCGAAAGTCGTCAAGAAAGAAAGCGGATCCAGTCAAATCGTACGATGAATCTTCGGAACGAAGTGGACCGATATCTCCCAAGAAAAGGGGAGCTAAAAAGAAGGCCAACGTCGATGAAGCCGCAATGGCTGAAGCTGATGAAGCTGAGGATCAGAAGAAGAAACCGGCCAAAAAGAAGGGAGGTGCCGAAACTCCGGAAGCTGAGCCGCCGAAAATGGCTGCATCCAAACGGGCCAATAAACGTGGCCAGGCGGAAGAAGCAACTCCGCCTACATCCGATGAGAAGAAAGGCGGTGGTGCGAAAAAGGCCACCAAATCGCCGGAATTGCCTCTGAAAGTGGTCAACGGATTGGAAAGCGATACGGCGGCTAGTCCAGCGAAGCAAGGCAAATTATGCGAAGAGAACGGAGCGGCGGAAGAGCCGGAAAAGATGAAAACGGGGCGTAACAGGAAGAAGAAGGAAGTGCCGCAACCGGTGGAAACTGAAAACGAATCGCCCGTTATCGGGACGAAGAAAGCCCAGCGTGGAGGCAAACAAGAAGCTCCACCTGCCGCCGCCGTCGAGATTGAAAAGAAGAAACCGGCCAGCCGGAAGAAGCTTGTCGTTGCCCAGGAAGAAGAGACTGACATTTCAGCGTCATCGGTCCAGCCGAAACGTGGCAAACGGGCTCATGCCCTGGTATGTAAATCATCTCGTTTCTGTCTAACACCCTTTTAGAATGATGTTCTTCTTTAAATGACTCGTCAGACTTCTGATTCGGACGTGTTTGTCGCTTTTATTGCTGGCCAACAGTCGACAGATCCATCTCCAACTGGGCCTACGCTATCCAAGTCTCGTCGATTGAAACTGGTTGAACAGCCAGCAGCAGCAGCAGCGGCGGCAGCTGCATCGGATGATGAAATGGCCGTACCTGCTGCCACTACTAAACGCACTTATACCCGTCGCAACAAGTAATTTTTCGACTGTGTGATTTGACATTGTATTAAGTGTATCCTAAGTGTATCCTAGCAACGACATGTGATTTTCTTTATTATCATTTTTTTCTTTCTTTTTCGTGGTTCTTAATTCATTCCCTAATGGATCATAATATTTGGGTGAATTGATTTTTTTAAGTTACTTCTTCAGTGTATTTCTGTTGCTTCGATTTTTTTTCTGTTCTATTACTAATACATTCGGTCTTTTCGTTATTAATCAAATGGGGTTATTGATTTTCTTTGAAAAAAAAAACATCTTCCGTGGAACGAGTGACGAAAGAACGGTAGATGCTATTTATGCGAATTAAAAGGATTAAGACGAGAGGTAAAACAGACGAAATAAAAAGTAAAAAGCGCATAGAAATAATTTTGTTTTCTTTCAGTTTGGCATAGATTTGTTTGCAATTTTTTTTTGGTTTTTTTTTTTCTTTCTAACTTTGACCATTTAAACATTCCTCTCGTCCGCTTATTTGCCTAGAAGGATTTTACGCGAAGCTCCCATGTTTAGACCGGCTTGGGTGGCGCCTTTATTGGTTCCAGCTTGTAGTCCGATGACAGTCTGGCCAGCCTTCAATTGTTCTTCGGAAAAATTGCGTTGGTTCTTTTCAGACGGTTTCGGTCCCAAACTTGGTCCTTGCCATTCCGGGTGCTTGTAGGTCTACAACGAAAACAGAATCATTTTTTTGTTTTGACATCTTACCCGTAATAGTTGGACACGGTTTGACTTACGGCGCTGCCCAGGCCGAATATGGTTGACGTAACCATGGCAATATCCTTTTTCTCAGACAGGTCAATCGTCTGGAAAATGTCACTTTCAGGGACTCCGTATTTCTTGCAAGCCTCCTGGAACCTGTTCAAAGCAGAGTCGGTAAGCATTGCGAGTGTGTCTTCATTTATATATTTTTCAATTTCCAAATTACTTGTTAAGGTTCTCGCAAATCTTGAAATGACCAGCACCGCTCGGATTGATCTTGTTGATAGAGCCGGGCGAAATGATGTTCATCAATTTGCATAGGATAACACCATCTTGCAAAGCGTCTTCATAAGAGACACCTAATAATGAAAGCAACAACCATCAGTCACGATGACAGAAATATTTGGTTGGACAAGTGCCAATGGTGATGGACTTGTTATCTAGCAATTTCCTTCTTGTAAGTTGACAAGTCAATCAATAAAAAAAAACAAATAATTAAGTAATAGATCTTTTGGATCACCTTCAGGGAACCGCTCTCCGGTAATGCTTTCAATCCATGCTTGAGCTTCGCGCTCCTGTTCCGGCTCGCGTTTACCGAGTGCCTGTAAAACAGCCAAGTGAAATGAGTGCATGAAACGAATTCGAGCATTCGATGACACATGCACAAAAATAAAATTGGAAAAATATCTTTTTTTAATATCCGGAAATAGAAGCTTAGCGCACGTGTCGAGCGAGACTCATCCCGTTCATCGCACATTTCTCATCTGCGCGTTTGAAAAAAAAAGCCTCAAAGTAATGAAAACATAAATTTTCAAGCCGAGGCCAGCGGCCATGCGCCCGTGTCAAAACAAACGCCAGAGAAATAACTCTAAGTTTAGCTTTTTCCGTTAAGAGCACACAGCAAAAGCTGCTGGCTCTGTTGGATGATGTCATTGAGCAAGCGCTGGATCGAGGATTATAAACGAGCACACATTTTTTTTGTTTTGTTTCTAGATTGTTCACTAACAATCCATTTCCAGTTGTCTTCATGTACACATTTAATGAATGCCCTGGAACAGTTTCAGGAAGCGTTGAATGAGCGGAATAACGCTTCAGTCTCTCTTTGTTTTTCCTTCTATTTTTACAACATTTGTTTGGGTTTCAATGATACACACTCGCGCTAGCGTTAGAATCTGAACGAAAAAAACAAAAAATCGGATTCTTTTTGTATGCGGATTCTCCAGCGATATACATACACAGCGAAAATTCAAAAAAAAAAAAGGAAAAATCCAAAGTCACGGCGGATGTCATACGGTTAAAAATAGAACTACGGCGCTGTTTCGGGGATCCGGTACTCTGCGTTCCGTCTTGTGTCGATGACGTGAGCTAACCTATCGGCGCTTCGCATTTCGCTCGCATACACACAGGCCTCTATTTCAGACTAATCGAAAAATCATTAATTTCACCAACAATTAGCGCCAACTGTCCCTTATTTTTTGACAACCTCCAATTGTTTTTCAAAACATTTTTAGAACCAAGCGCTAGTATCAATTCCGACAAGCATGTGAAATCATTAATTTGTCAATCGTTCCTCGTGTTTTTTTTTATATGGCACTGGGGAAAAATCAAGACACATTCTTTTAAAAAAGAGAGAGAGAGAGAAAAAAAAAGATGTTGTTTTTCACGCGGCTCAACATTAGACTCCATCACTCCCTCCCGCGGGCAAAAGAAATGGCAGTCGTCCAAGGTTGAACAAGAATGAGAGGAGCTTTCCCCTCTCCGCCCAGCTTGACGGCTACATAACCGACAACACTTCTCCGGTAGCCATCTAGTCCTCGCTCATCCGCCACGACGCTCTCATCTCAAACTTTCTCTTTCCAACACATTTTTTTGTTTTGTTTTGTTTGTTCACTTGATTAGTTTTCATTTTTTTAAAAATTACATCGACGTTAATACCTTAAAAATGGTGGTAAGTCGGCATTTTGTTTTTAAAATCTATCAAATGTGTGCGCGACACTGTCATCAAAGTGTCAAGCCATGAACGTCAACTTGACGCGCGCCATGGCGAACCGCATTCGTTTAATGTTCCAAACATTTGTTCTTTGAACGTAGGGCCGCAGTAAAGAACAAGAACAAGAAATTGTTGATTGGATCGAAGCCGTATTGGGCGAGAAATTGGCCGGCCAGCCGTACGAGGATTTACTACGCGATGGAATCGTCCTGTGCAAATTGATCAACAAAATTGCCCCCGGCTCAGTTAACAAGATTCAAACGAGCGGCGGCAGTTTCAAATTGATGGAGAACATTCAAAGGTAAGAAACGTCTCAATCCTCTTATTTTTTTGTTGTTGTTTTAAATCGAACAAACGTCAAGCACTTCCGACTCTAGGAGAAAGAGAAAAATCATTTCAACATGTGAGGCGGACGAAACGAAACGTTATTACAATTTGTCAGCGCGTAAGACGAACGATAAACATTTTGCTTAAGGAAATCGGCGGGGGCAAAAGTTGTGAGAAGCGCATCCCACAGCCGCACGCATAAAAGTCACTTTCCTTAACGATTTTGTGTGTGTGTGTGTGTGTGCGCACGGATGGCAAGTTTCTCACTTTTCCTTCCCTAAATCTCTCCCCTAAAAAGAGGATCGTAGGCAGCTGTTGCATTAAGCAGTTTGAGAAAGAAGAAAAAAAAAAGAAGGAAGAGCTTGTCTATTTTCGGAGATGGTAGCCGTGGCGCAAATGTGCGATGATGCTCGGCCAGGCTCAAACACGTTAAACGAGTTTAGATTAAGTGCAAGCGCGCCAAATTTGAAAGACGCTAAGCGGAAACACAAAAAAGAATCTAATAAAACACGTCCTCTTCTTCGACCATAAATCACAATCTAATTTCGAGCACGTCTTTCATTTTAAATTAAGACATTTCCATTCCTTCCCCCCCCCCCCAAAAAAAAATTAAAATGTATAAACAAAAACGGTTGACACATTCCCGTTTGATTAAAAAAGAAAATACGTGAACGTTAACAAAGTGGGCTAAACTATGCGCCATTTCCTTCTTTTTGTTTCTTCGAAATACGCAGGTTCCAAACGGCGTTGAAAAAGTATGGCGTTCCAGAAGAAGAGATATTTCAGACAGCGGACTTGTACGAGCGTCGCAACATTCCGCAAGTCACGCTCTGCCTCTACGCCTTGAGTCGATTGGTATGTTGCACACTTCGTACACATCAGAAATGATTTTTCACGACATGGGTTGGGATGGCGTGAATTCCCGCAAAATTACTCATCGCCCTTCCTTTGTTTTGTCGTTTCAAACACACACAAATGATGACGATGATGTCATGTATAGACGCAGAAACATCCCGAATACACGGGTCCCCGCCTGGGTCCCAAAATGGCCGAAAAGAACGAACGCGAGTTTACCGAGGAACAGTTACGCGCCCACGAGGGACACATTGGACTTCAAGCCGGATTTAACAAAGGAGCTTCACAGGCCGGCGTCGGAGCCTTCGGAAATACCCGGCACATGTGAGAAATAACAACAACAACAACAAAAGAGAGCCCACCCAAGAGAAACGATAGCGGTAAATCAGCAATCAAACATAAATTGTAATCCCACTCCCTCTTCTTTGTTATCTTCAACTAAGAAACTGACATTTAAAAATTGAAAAAAGAAAAGGATACAATCGACAAATAATTTCTTTCCCTTTTTGGCAGACTAGCATATTTTTTTTTTTTTTTAATTTCAGTGCCGATAAATTAAAAAAAAAAAAGAAAAGAAAAAGGGCGGGTTCATTTGAACCACTCGTAACTATTTGGCAGCCCAATTCTAATTGCGAACAAGAAAGCTATAAAAAGGTTTTCTATCGTAGGTCTATTACTACACACCACTCACAGCGTGCTCTATAATTTTAGGGATCTGCACTATTAAATTTTCACGATTAAAAAACAAAAAAACAAAATTGATTTTTTAAAACTCTTTTGCACCGCCAAAAGACGCACATTCTCACTGTCCTTAAATAATTTGCCCTCTGCCTCTATCCTCCTTCTCTGTTTTCACAAATGACGTTTCATGTATAATTATTCATTTCATTGTTTGTTTTAATTATATTAACTGCAAGAGTTAAACTGTCCGTTAAACTGTAAGTGTCTTATGAAATGAATAAATTAAAAGGAGCAAAAAAATAATAATAATAATAAAAATGAAAGAAGAATCGCATCTTGACTTTGAAAGCCGGATGAAGTTATGTATGTAAAAAAAAAAAAAAAACCTCTATGAATGTGTGCTGTCTTTCTTTGTGAGTGTCATTAGTTTGCTTGTTGCTAATCGCATAAGTGGGCACTTAAAAAAAAATAGTTAAAAAAAAAAAAGAAAGAAAGAAAGAAAAGGAGGTCAACTTTCATCGGCTACCACTAGATGGTGACGCCAGCTAAAAATAAACTGAGCAAACTTGCGTAACACCAAGTTGCGGATGGTTACGGTACCCGGTTGTTTACACAATTCATTTTAAACAACCTCAAAAAAAAAAAAAAATAAACACAACATTTCACGAAGAATGTGTGTTCTTCTTTCTTTTCTTTTTTTTTTTTAAGGGTTAGTACAAACAAAAATTCAAAAGGAAGTACTGTAACAAAAGCCTCTTTCTATTTAAACCTATTCGAACGCGGTCAAGAAAATAAAATAAAAACTCTTTTCCGGCTGTGAGTCATCCGGTGTCTCCCCCAGATTCAACGTAAAAAAAAATAAATCTCAACAACAAACGCCTTAAAACTATAATATTTATACTCAACGCTCCCGTGAGTCCTGGATTTTCACGAAAATTTCAAACAATATTTACTTGAACGTCGCCAAGAGAAAATGAAAACGTCTTTGACGGCTATGGTTGGAATGCAAGACCTGCTGGTTTCTATCGAATGCCCTGCAACTCTTTTCCCCTAAAAAAAAAAAATGTATTTATCGAACTATGCGAAGAAACAAGCGCTCGGATCCGGTGATATGGCCGGACTGGAGGGGGGAAATGCAATGAAAAAATAAAAAAAAAAAAGCTTCAACGCTAAAGCTTCAGAAGGCTTGCTATCATGTCCTTATAAGGTGTGCTCACCGGCGAGCGCATTTCTTTTCCCAACACGCGAACAAAAAGAACAAATATAAAAAAGGGATGAATAGAAATGGAAAACCCTCGAACAAACAGACAGACACAAGAATAAGATCTGAATTGAATTTCGTTTGTTTTGTGTCTCTTACCTGCCATCTTGGACGTCCAGCCATATTGTGCAAATGTGGTAGGATAATTAGCCCGTTAAACGAGAACTAAATTAAGAAAAATAAAACAAAACCAAAAAAAAAACGTGAGTATTTTTGAAACAATTCTTTGCGCTGATTGGCTGACCACATTGATTTTTACCGCAAAAGGTGCCGAGTCTTGATGGACGGAGGTGCAGACTAAACTTTGACGAAGACAGCTGATGGAAATACGAGAATTGCACGGGGTATTTTTTTTTTGTTTGAAAGCGCACGCGACGATAATATGCAGCTCTTCCACACCGGTCTGAATGTGACTTGAGAATGACTCGACTGGGAAACGTTGCTGCGAGCTTTTTCTCCGTTGGTCCGTCTGCGGGGCAGTCTCTCTCGACATGGGGGCCCAGCACAAAATGCAGCTCTCAATATCTAAAAAAAAAAAAAAAAAAGAGGGAGGGAATGAAGAGAGAGAGAAATTTGTATATATACGGCCTTCGACTTTTCTTGTCTGGGAGGAGATCACGTGACCCCTTTGAATCTCTTTTTCTACCCACCCATGTGGTATTGTTGCGCCTTTTTTTTAAAACTGCAACACTGCTACACAACATTTATTATAGGATATATACAGTTTGTGTTGCGAATAATAAATTTTAGGCTGGAAACAAAAGGTCTCCGAATTCCCTGCGTACAACGTTCAATTTCTAACCATATTTACTACGTGAGGTTCCCCCCCACTGCCCCAACTCAGTTCATTAAGTTGTTTGTCCATAAAGGGAACTGACGTGCGTCATTAAAGAGCGAACAAAACAAATGAAGAATGGGGGGCATAGATGGCCAGGTCCGATAAGACGATGCCGACGTGCTCTTACGAAAGGAAAATGGCATACCCATTGTTATCCAGCTGGAACACTATTTGATTGTAATTGTCCGAGAAACTCTTCTTTTGTTCTCGAAAAAAAAATAATTACAATAATGATAATCAATCTACTATAAAGAAAGGGAAAAGGTCTTACTTTATTATTACGTCGTGACGCTATTCAACACGTCTAGATGGAGGAGATTTTGGGGCGACAGAAAGTCTCTCGTTCCAGGGCATCATCTTTTTGAAGAAAAAAAAAAGACGGTAAAACGATCAACTGCAAAAAAAAAATAAAATTTATTTAAATAGTGCAGATTTTAAAAAAAACTTGGCAAAAGAGTTAAAAGGAGACACGGCAATCGGTCGCTTGTCGACAGGCAAAAAAAAAAAGGACCTCGATGGTAAGGATAACCCGACCTCGTTTCGTTATTTTTTTTGGCCCATATAAATACAAACTAGTGAGAGTGAGTCATCGTGACAGCAACAGCCGAACGTTCCAGTAGCTCCCCGTCCTAGACAATTTCCTACCAAGAACTTCACCATCAAGGATTTTTATTTATTCTTCAAAGGAAAAAAAAGAATCAAGGTGTTTCGAATAGACACGGACAAAAAGGTTATTTAGCATGCCTGGAAAATAGCATTCGGATGACCTAAAACACGTTGAGAATTGACCGTGCCCCTCTTTTTGTTTGCTTTTAAATCCTTTCTTGCACAGGTGATGTGCCTGTGCCAGCTGATATGAATTGCAGATTGCCCTTGTATGTTTGTGTAAATTCCTTTTGAGCTCCTCAAAAAGAAAAACCTCTTCCATCTCTTTCAGGCTGAACAGTAGTGTTAAATGTCCGTGAAAAAGGGTACAGTACCAAGAAGCCAGCAGGTGTTCCAACAAGCGCTGGATTAAGGTCGCAATCGCCGACAACTGCTATGAATATGCAATCTATAATTTCACTGATGGATAGCTGTAGAAACTCAATATTCACTACGATATTAAAGGTGTGGTGATGGGTATTTAATTTTTTTTTTCAACAAACAAAAAATAAAAAATACATCGTCACGACTTGACCTATTCAATGCCAGTCCGTCATCATCAGGTAGAATCAAATCTGGCAAATTAAAAAGGCGGGACACGAAATGTTTCCGCAGATAAGCAAAAAGCACACAGATGATGTCAGTATAGACAACAGTCTGAGGCGGATGCATTTTGGAAAAGTTTACAAAATGTTGTTAAATTCCCCCCCCCCCCCTGAAAAATCCAAAAATGGGCACAAGATCCAATGAAAAGAAATAATAATAGTATTATGCACGTCCTAAGCGCATATTGTCCGACAGCTAGCCGGAAAATATATATATTTTTTTAAAAAGGGGGTTACATGGAAACGAGCAGTTCAAAAAACGAACCAAAGTGGTTTCTATGCGCCTTTCGTGGCCATGCGACTCACCAAAAAAGAAGCACCATTTTATCGCTTCAATCAGCTGATCACTTTCCCTTTTATGTCTTCGTGTTTGTTAGTTGCTTTGCTTAGTTGCTATCCCCTTTTGGCAATTGCATTTCGATCAGATTCGTTTTCTTTTTTTGTTGCGAGGTATTACGTATGTCACCATGTCTATCAAGATCAGCGCTTGGCGATAAGATATTTAACTATTACGGTGGAAAAAAGGCTATTCATTTTGATATCCCTACTGTTTTCTCAACAATCACAAATGTCTATCGACATGCAAACAACAAAAGTACAGAAAAAATAAATAACAATAATAATAATTTTTTAGGACTCACCGATTCCGTTGGAAGTGACGTTTGGGCTGTCCATTTAAGGCCAATTGGGTGGAAACGATGTAAATATAACGCTCGAAATCCTACAAAAGAAAGAAAATTTTATACTTTTTTCAGTAGTGAAATAGCAAAAAAGAAAAAGAATATGTAAAGTAGTTCAATATAGGTGTAGTATGACGAAATATAGCCACCTACATCCGTTAAGGTCAACTGTGTCACAGGTTACCTTAAAAGGACGGCACCAACCTTCCAAGGCGTGTTTATTTTCCTTTTTCATTAGATTTGGAGGTCGTCGAAATCGAATCATCTTGGCATTTCGTACCTGTGCGCGCTGCATGCAGGGGGAGGAAAAAATCATTCTTCCCCACCCGGCAAGAATGCCCAGGTGCAATTTAAAAACCCACAAAAGTCAAATTGGATTATTATGTTAATGATTTTTGTTTCCATCTAGCATGGGCCTGAACACAACCCAAGGCTGAATAAATGTAAATTGGGTGCGCCATGGTCTTGTGCGGCTGTTGTACATGCATACAAACAATAATAATGATGAAAATAAAAATAATAAAAAGGCCTTTCTCCAAGTGCACTGGTAAAACCTGTCAAACAAGCTGGCGTGTTGCGGATGTTATCACGACCCGCCCCTTTCAACATTTTCCTCCATATTTGGAATCTCCTCTTTCATTTTCGTAAATACAAAACCGCCCAGAATAATTCCATTCCTGAAACTTGTTTTTTTTTCTTTTGCAATGACGCAAGAAAATCCCTTCAAACGATCCATTTTCTTCACCGTTTTGCCACGTCATCGGATAGTAACGTCGTTCTTTTCAATTTTGAACAGAAAATGAAAGAATCAAGTCATCAAACGATGGACAACAGCAAACGTAACGGTAGCCAAGCATTTGAAACGCAATGGCCACATAAAACACCTGCAAAGTGCTACAACTAAAACACAAAAACAAGAGATGAATGACAACTTTCCATGCAAATTTTATTTACCTTAAGCGGATAATGGGTCGACAATTGTGGCAGATGGATACTCTAAATTTTGAATAACGCTAGTCGAGTCGTCCACTTCAAAGACTTGAATACCTTGACCATAAACCATGACCAAACTTTTGGTCGTACCTGGAAATACATCCAGCCCTTGAATGTCTGATACATCACAGCAAATGGTGGACAGACACGTCAGCTGAGTGTCTCGTTGCTTCCAGAGTATCAGACGCTGGTCCAGTGATACGCTCACGCATAAATTGTTGCTCAACATGGCCACTCCTGAAGTCTCAGATCAATTGAAAAGTAATTGTTAATAAATAAAATTATTTCACGCATCACCAAAGAAGGATTGAACTGACCAGAAATCTGTGCTGCGTGGGGGAACTGCTTTTGCTGATCGATTAATTCCAACACATTCCTCTCGCAGCTGATCTCGACTTGGGTGCAAATCAAGGCGTTGTCATCGCCTCCCGTCAGAATTAACATACGATCAACGTCCACCCACTGACAGTCCAAACTATTGATCCCCGATTGATGGACCTGAAGGCTGCCTATGGGTTCTATTCCTTTATCTTCTTCCAGTAAAGTGATGTTCCATACAGCGAGTCGGCCATTTGTCCCTGTCGAAAAAAGGATGGAATTTCCATACGCATCGGCCACCACTTTCACTTGCAATACGCAACAGTTGTGGAAGCTCAATTCGTGGAACAAATCCAATCGACAACCGTCCAGGGCTAAACTAAAAATCCTGTAAAAGCGATACACTACGACGTTATGAAATTTGGCTAACAATTTGAAAAGTGTGATACCAAGGCTTATATACCTTATAAAGCTATCAGAACACGCGGCGATAATGTGGAAGTTCCTATCGCCACGGTCTACTACATCAACGTCCATGTAGCGGGTTTCAGGGTCAGGTATGAGTGACGGATGATCACCGCAATGAATCCAGGGCTTATTCGTCGTTCTGCGAAGCCAACCCCTTAGAAAATGCGTACGTACATCATGGTGAATGACGTGAATTTGATCTCCCTGGCCAGATAGTGTCAGTAATCCGACAGATAACTGCGCTCTGCCTCCGGCTGAAACACTCAGCCACGTTCCAGATCGATCGCCAAGTTGTTTTACAGCCAGAGCTCTTACACTGGACACGTGTTTGGTTATGATGGTCAAAGATTGAGCGGATCGCTTTTCCAAACGAGACAATCTCATTGTGGTGTCTTCACTTCCAGTCAAGATGAGTGGCTCATTAAATCCGATAAACCTGCCCCGACACACTGATTTACTATGTCCTCCGCAGCGGCCGGGCAAAGAAGAGCTGAAAACGCCACTCAATGGGCGTCTATGCTCATAGATATGCTTGTCCTTGATGAATAGGAGCGTGACGTCAGATGTAACGTCAAAGTCCCAAGAACGGTGACCTCCACCACAGGGCACTTGCATAAGACTTCTCTGTTGCTGGCTCGACCACACAACGAATCGATCCTAGAAAGAAAGTCATAAAATTTTTTAGCATAAATTTGAATCAACTATGACCGAAAGTGGACAACCACTTACGCTTTGAAAAGCCAGGTATGTTAACTGATGATTGATCCAGCGCAAACGAGCAATCCAGCCAAGGCTCGTGTTAGTAAGTGACAGCAATTCCAGCTTATTTTGGTCGTCAGTTAAATGCCAAAGACCTACACGACCATCTCTTCCCGATGTGTAATAAAGATTTCGACCGAGAGGATCACTCTTGATATCAGTCAAGCCATTTTTGCCATGGATATTCAGAAACGATTGAAGAGGAGTCTGCAGAGAGTGTAAAAATAAGAAATTTAAACCCTGTGTAAATTTTTTCTTTTTGCCGACCCCATAAAACCACCTCTTTTTTGGTTGAATAAAGATGAAGGCTTCCTTCACGATCGCCCATCATGAATCGACTTTGGGTGGCCAAAATACAACTTGGCCAACGCTGTTTGCCTTCAGGCAGAAAGAATCGGGTCTTTGGTTCCGAGTCATTGCCATCAAAAATATTCAGAAGCAACAAACGACCGTTATCCAGACACGCCATAAACTGCCCTGATGCGACCAAATGAACGCTATAAATTTTCGATTTTTCCAGTTGATGTGTCGTAAGCAATTCCAACGAAGGACCGGAAACGAACACGAATACAGCCCCAGTACGTGTTCCAAATATAACCGTACGGCCGTCTGAATCCAAGACACTGCCATTGCCGAGCCTTTCGTCCTGGAAGAGTGACGTCCAAAGCTGGGTATCTGTATTCCATCCGTAGATGATGCCCTGTTGACTGAAGACCAAGTAGCGGTAGTAACCAGTAGATGTAACGACAACTAAACGAGGAACCTGGCCCTCTTCAGGAAGCTTCAGCTGACGACAAGTTGTTTCCTGTAAATGATTGACATTCCAAATTCTAGTGGATCCGTCTCCTCCGGCAGTAACCTGAGATAAAAGATATTGAATCTATTAAAATAACCATATTTAGTAGTCCATAACAAACCAATAATTTTCGTAATTGATCCCATACAGCGGCCCAAACGCTTGTTCCAGGATGAGCATCAAATTTGGAAAACAAAGTGCCGCTCGTTAAGTCCCAAAGACAAACGCGAGAATCTTCACCTAAACTGGCTACGAGCGCAGAGTCACCCTGATTTTGACGCATAACGACGCTATTCCAAACGCGGGCTTCATGACCATAAAGTTCATACTTGGCCTGGATTTTCGCTCGCTGGAACAGGCTCCAGAGGTTAAAACTGCTGGGTTTCTCATCTTCAAATAGAAGACTCCAAGTGCGAACTGATCTGTCGTCTGACGTTGATATGATTGTTTGAGAAATTTCATCATAGTTTATAGAGAAGATGACACCCTGCAAGCATGCATAAAACCAAAATATTAGTTTTTAATATGATACACAATTACATGAAATTGGTTTTACATTGTGACCTGTTAATCTGTGAAAGAGGTGTTTATCCTTTTGAGACGTTGATGGTGCCCAAACGAGGATGTTCCCAAACACAGTCCCAGCTAGAATGGTCAACTGTGAAAGATGATCTCCTAGTATTTTACCACAATACCTGAAAGAAAATAATTAGAAATAAAAACTAATAACTTATATAAAATTGGAATTACAATATGCATTGCTCATCGCCTTGTACTTCAATGATTTCAGCTTTGGAGGTAGTTTTCTGGATTAAGACTTTGTTATGGGAAGTTAATGTCACAAGGTAATCTCCATCATTAACAAATTTGGCATCCCTTATCCAGTCAGTTTCACTTGATTTCTGCAAAATCTTCAACCTGATTCCGTGGTAGAGAAATTTGGTTTTAGATCTGTTGAGTCTAACATCAAACGAATGATGAACCTTGAAACAGCAGACTGAGATCGATTGAGTGTCACAACAGCTAGCAGCTTCCCACCAAAAGCCACAACAGTTTCATTATGGGACGAATATTGAATACCATGAATTCTCGCTCCACGGAATATATCAAGACTCTCCAAAAGCTCATTGGAATCCAAGTTATACAGGTTTAAAAATCCGCCACAACCTGCACATCATTAGAGAAACCATATGCTGATGTAGTTCTATGCACTGCAAAAATACCTTCTAGCAAAAAATGCGGTTTGACGATGCACAGTGCAGTAACATGGGTCTGCAAATGTAACTTTTTTATCATGTTTTATTTCCTGTAAAAATTCTTATTGAAATTAATGTTTGACCACGTAAATAGTCAAACACGTGCATAGTTTTTCGTCTGCAATTCTCCTTCATCATCTACAGCCACAGGGACAGGGAGAGCCACTTTAAAGAAGGGAAAAAGCCCGCCAACAGCACAAGTGAACAAACCCTTTATGTCCGGTGATAAATCACTAAACTCAGTCGTTGGCAACAATGAAATTTTATTGCCATGTTAAAAAATTGCTCATTCTGTACGTCCACGAAGATTTGGCTAACTATTACTGTGCCATAAACACACCCTCTTTTGTTTATAAAACTGGTTTTACAGTGTATACGGCTTTCGTATTCCGCCGTTATAATCGAAGATGAATTATTTCGACGCACATTTGTTTAAAGATTGTTTATGGTTTTCCTGGGGAAATGAGTAACTGTTTGAAGGGTGATCGACACACATACCAATACCAACACCACCACTGACAGTTGCAGAATTGTAACAAAGAAATCCCTCCTCCCTCCCAAAAGAAAACACACAAAAAAAGGAGAGTGCTAGAGGACAAATACCAGCTACTGCGTTACGCGGACGTTGATCCTCTTTTTCAGACAGAAGGAAACCTCAGCTGCATCGAGAACAAATGTTTCGACTTTCGAGGTCCATGCCGCCATGATGCCGAGTTCAGTTCCCATCCTTCTAGCATAATTTGCTGTTTGCAATGCCCTTCAAGATTTCTGCTGTTCTAGATTTGGAACTTTTCTTAGTTAACGAAACAAGTAATGAATGGAATGAGTTAAGATGTTTTAGCAGATCAAAAGGGTTGTGCCTCAGATTCAACGAACAAAGATTAACTCAACGATGCTTAAGTCATAAAACCTCGAACACAAAATAGGCCATTCAAAGATGCAAATTGCTGAATTGCTGGTATTGAAAGTCCGGAAAGAATATTTCAAAGTTCAGAGCACATCAGGAACACACTGTAATATAATTTTAATTTATATTTTGGTTATAAATGGGATATTCCATTGTGGGTTATTTTCCTTTGAAACCAGGACAACGAAATAGCTTACACCGAACGTCCCTCTTTCTCAGTTCACGATCCAGCCTTCCAGCAGGTAATGAAATGCCAATCTAGTAGGTTTGCCTGAAGTGCTTAATGAACTAAGAAGAATTTCTTCCTCCTCATTGCTGTGGTTGTTTTTTCGCCAAAGTGTGATGATCAGTCAGTTTCTATGCTTGTAAGAAAGTAGCAATTTTGCTGAATTAAAGCCTCTAAACGCGATATGGGTCGAGTTAGTAGCGCAAACCGCCGTGCATATGCAAAGCCACAGAGGAAAGCAATAAGACAGCACATGTGACTCAAGACCACTATAAGCCCTTTTTTTTTTTTTTTTAAAGATGGACCACTGCATTGTTTCATGACAGGAGGAGTCATTTCTCAACTGGGGGTATAAATCCGTCTGACAATTCTGGAATTGGCATCAGTGAAGTTCTTGAGCTTGTGAAAACAATAGCTTCTCCAAGTTAAAGAACTAATACAATCCCAGGAAAACATTTTAATACTTCCGACGAAAATGAGACGTGAAATTTCGAGGGTAAGATGTCCTTTAAAAATTTTTGGCAAGACTTGGGAAAAAAATATCTAATCACTTTATTTTACTGAAATTTATAGTTTTTTGCTCCAATGCTGTTGGCCCTCTTAGTGTTGGCAGTCACCGGATTTGATGGGAATTTAGCAGCAGAAACGAGCACCCCGAAAGTCGACGTTGAACGAAGACCGACTGGTTCGGGAAATGTGACGGAGGCGAACGCTGATCGTCACCCCGATCAAGGGGAAAGCAGAATTTTTGGACTGTTGAAATCACATGAAAAGAATAAGCGACCTAAGTCAGGCTACGGAGCACCGAAGCCTAAAGGCCAGTACGGAGCCCCGAAGGCACAATATGGACCTCCAAAGTCACAATACGGACCTCCAAAGCAACAATATGGACCACCAAAGCAACAATACGGGGCGCCAAAACCAAACTACAAAGCTCCAGCCTACAGCCCACCAGCTTACAGCCCACCAGCCTACAGTCCTCCAGCTTACAGTCCTCCAGCTTACAGTCCTCCAGCTTACAGTCCTCCAGCTTACAGTCCTCCAGCTTACAGTCCTCCAGCTTACAGTCCTCCAGCCTACAGTCCACCAGCTTACAGTCCACCAGCTTACAGTCCACCAGCATACACTCCACCAGCATACACTCCACCGGCTTACAGCCCTCCTGCTTACAGCCCACCAGCTTACAGCCCACCAGCCTACAGTCCTCCAGCCTATAGTCCTCCAGCCTACAGTCCTCCAGCTTACAGTCCTCCAGCTTACAGTCCTCCATCCTACTCTCCGCCGTCTTACAGTTCTCCTTCTTACACTACTCCATCTTACAACACTCCTTCCTACACTTCTCCTTCTTATAGTGCACCGGAATATAGTTCACCAGACTACAGCGCTCCAGAATATCCTGTTGGTCCACTTGAAACCGAAGCCCATCACTCTTCTCCAGAGGCACCTAGTTACGAATATTCAGAATACTCTCCACCTGCCTACACAGAAACACCAGCTTATCAACAACCAGAGTATTCTCCTGAGCACAGCGATGCTCCTTATGCTCCACCTTCAGAGCCTGAATATCCTTCACTTTACAACGAGGGTGTTTCAAACTTCCCGGAATCAAACAAAGATTTCAGTGAGAACTTCTTTGGACATGGCAATGATTTTCCAAAATTTGATGATTTCTTAAAACCTAATACCTTTGAATTCCCTAGTTTTAAAGAGTAAGTTTTCTACGCTTTCTAGTACGCCGAAGTCCAGCGAAATTTAAGAGTCAGCTAGAAACATTGCATCCGTTTTAACGAGTCGTTCCCTTTTTCCATATTAGCAAACCACCTGTTGTTAAGTTATCCTATTTCTGCATTCTCGTCATAATTTGAACGCTAGACGGAAGAGAAAAAAAAATCAACGTTTAAGATGCCGAGTTTGCAAAGCTCATCAATTGAATGGAAATGTTGTCCATGTAAAAATCGTGAGATTATGTAACTTGTTATGTTATTAGTTCAGTATGTTATGCTTTACAGGATTTGGGGATTCATCTAAATAAAATTTATCATAGAGACCAATATCTGCATTCTTTAAATGTTTTGACGTAGTAGCTCAATTGCTTGTCACATGTGTAAACAAAATATGGAAGCGGAACTTGAATCAGTTAAAAGGTTTCCACAAAAAAATAACTAAAGAACGTAGCATCAGTTACTTTTAAAAATTTTATTCCTGTTTTGGATTAATCAAAAATATGTTAGCTAGAATCCGTTCATTCAAATTTCCTATTCGTAGGATATAACATAAGGAATGCACTGGGCTATCACAGTTTGTATGACAGGATTACCATTTACATCCACTAGATGGCCAATTTAAGTCTTTGTCCAGGTCTAGGTAAACAGAACAAGGTGTTTTTCCGATGTACTGTATGGCTTCTGATCAAATGAAGAAAACTTAAATAAATATGATGCAAACGAAACAATTAAGGTTGATTTTGGTTTCGATCAAAATGATTCTTCCCAGTTCCGAGTCCAGCATTCTGTTTTCTATTTTCGCTGTGATTTTCTTTTATCTCTGTTTACTCTAACCCTCTCCTACAGGGTTTCCCGCCTTTCTTCTCCCTTGTTCTGAGGAAAGAGCCAGAGGTTAATTCTTCAGTGACCAATAAAGTCGTAAATCTTGTGCTCGCATTGAAAACGAAAGAATTGCTTCTCAATGGTTCTACTGTTCTATTATAATTTCGGTGTTGAACTCTTTCCCGATTTTTTTTCACGTTTTTGTGCCAATACTATGGTTAAAGTGACATGCGCTCTCTCTCAAAAGCAAACAACATAGGAATTTCCCTCGCTAGATCAACCATTCCACCGCGTGTTCACCACGGCCATTCCTCTCGTTGCCCACGCGGTAATTCCCAGGCTTCGTTTCGTTAGTCCTCACCGCCGATCATTGATCTTAATCATTTGGTGGTTGGTATGCAGTATAATTTATAAGTTAACGTCTTAAGCAGCATTACGCCTCCGTTTCACGTCATCTTCATACTGGGTTCTGTTTTCGTTCTAAAACGAAAACGTAAGAAATGAATATATCCCGTAGGGCATGCTACTTTCTCAGAAAACAATCAAACTTTCAAGCGAAAGACATATAATGTTCCAATGCATATGCGTGAATTCCTTCATCGAAAATGACGGATTTTTTTAAAAATTGTTTCATTGGTTCACTTTTGGGAAAATAACTGATGGTCAGTCCATAATTTTGCCGCATTAAAGCCACTGAAACACGAAATGTGGCGGGAGCCAGGTTAGTGGCACACACATTGAAACACCAGTAATGCCAACCACGAATCCATGTCGGTGGCAGATGGAGTATAGTACAGTTTTCGTTGCAGGCTTATTATATTAATGTTTCATGGAAGGCGGAGACATATCCTGGCTGGGTATAAATCCCCAAGAAAATTCTTCTACTAGCATCAGTGAAGTTTGAAAGCTTGTGCTCAACGTACCGTCTTCGAGTTATATTTAATCAGTGACCACCACGTGAAACAAAGTTGATTGAAGAAAATGAAACTTGGAATTTCTAAGGTAATGTAAGCTTAAATACTCGCCGTTTATAAAGATAAATTATGATCATACGTGTACATAGTTAATAGTACGTATTAAGTGAAACTAATTTAAATACATTTCCAGGTTACCACCCCAGTGCTGATGGCACTTTTAGCCTTACTAGTCATAGGGTCTGATGGGGATTTGGCAGCTGAAACTAGCACCACAGAGACCAACCTCGAAGGAAACTCAACTGGATGGAAGAACCTTGTGCAGGAATCTGTTGGCGAAAATGACGATAACGTAGAAGGCAGAAGTTTGGGGCTGTTGAAACTGAAGCTCAAACGGACCAAATCAAGTTACAAAGCAGCGAAACCAAAAGGCCAGTATGGAGCTCCAAAGGCACAATATGGAGCTCCAAAGGCACAATATGGAGCTCCAAAGGCACAATATGGAGCCCCAAAGGCACAATATGGAGCTCCAAAGGCACAATATGAACAACCTAAAGCAAACTATGAAGCCCCAGCAAACACATCTCCCTCTTACAGTCCTCCTGTTCAGAGTTCTTCATCTAACAGTCATTCTATTTTCAGTGCTGTTGCTTACAGACCCCCCTCTTACAATCCTCCATCATACAGTCCCCCATCTTACAGTCCCCCATCATACAGTCCCCCATCTTACAATCCTCCATCATACAGTCCCCCATCTTACAATCCTCCATCATACAGTCCTCCATCTTACAATCCTCCATCTTACAATCCTCCATCTTACAGTTCTCCATCATACAGTCCCCCATCTTACAATCCTCCATCATACAGTCCCCCATCTTACAATCCTCCATCATACAGTCCCCCATCTTACAATCCTCCATCTTACAATACTCTAGCATCTTCTTTTTACAGCCCTCAGGAGAATAGCACTGCAGAATATTCTGGAGCTCTACATGATTCCGATGCTACTTACAACGCCCCTGCTAGTTACCAAGATTCGACATATCCTCCTCCTGCGTATATTGAATCAACGGATGACCAACAACAGGATTACTCTCCGGAGCACAACGATGATTCCTACGCTCCAGCTTCAGGGCCTGAATATTCTTTCCCTTATCACCACGCCGTTTTTAATTATCCAGAAACGAACGAAGATTCTGGTGAGGATTTTTTTAGCAGTAGCAATGATTTTCCCACATTTGATGAGTTTTTAAAACAAAATACCTTCAACTTCCCGAATTTTGAATCTGAAACTAAAAGTGGCAATCTAATTTGAAACCAAAACTATTGCTATGGAACCCCATAACATTTGAAAATTAAGCTTTTTCGTATTTAAGAAATTTTTAATTAAACGTATTAGATTTTTAATTCCTCAAAAGCTAAATTGGAGATCTAGCTTTTGTGAAATTTGTTAATGCCTGCTCTTAATATTTTGAAATTGATGCTAGGAAAAATGTCGTTAAATTGCACTAGTCCTTTCCCTTTTCTGTTCACCATTACAATCCCTTTTAAATTATATGATCCTCCCATAATCCTAGATTTGGTGAACAGGTATCAATGCTGTCACATTGTACTCGTTACGTAATTTTTCATTACATCTGTTTGTTTGGGCAATCTCACTTGCTCCTTTATGACTTTCGTGGAAAAGCATGATGCTCGAAGTTTATAGAACAAGAACTAGATTAAAAGTTATGATTTGAAATGGTTTAGGAAACAAGATAGCGACTATGGCTGAGGGTCCCGTTGGTTGGTTGCTACCCTAGCGAGAGACAGCAGCAAAGAGACCGACTAACTGAAACGAAAATCTATAGAAATTGCACTGGTGGCGAATGTAGGGAAGCTTTATGGGATCATTGTTGGCTGTGCACCCGACCAAAACCATCAATAGGAGAGACAGGGATCCGAAGCCCGAAACATTATAGGAATTTCAAGGCGTCACTTCCTCTTTTAGGTAGAAGTGGGTGTCTCTTCCCGCTTCTACCCGAAGAGTCCCGAAGTGGACAATGAAAGCGGACTATGTTGGTCGTCGCCGAGAGACGGGAATACGAGGTAAATATGATTTTTTGGTTTACTAATTGGGTTGGTGATATCTCGGTGTCTGGACAATGAGATACAACTGTGTCTGTGTGACTGACGGTACTCAGACGTCAGCCGATCTAGTCACGGTCGTCTTATGGGCGAATGTCCGCTAAGAAACAGCAGCGAAAGAGGCACGTACGGACAGATGAAGAGTCGACATGATTCCACTCTTTTTTTAGCCTGCTTTAGTCAATAGTTTTCAGCTGAGCAATCATATAAGATTTTCTACGGATGAGGCCAACCACGACCTAGCACTGTAAAAAGATGGGCTCGTAAGGGGGCAACGCTGTGGGGACTCTATGAAGTCACACTATGAATTCAAGTATCAGTGGATACTTTGAACGACAGACGCAAGAGCAATTTAGAATAAGGTGATTTAGCTAATAGTATAGACCCGAAGTTAGAGTAGGGGAAGAGAAAAAAGGCTTACGTTTCGTAAAATGTAAGCCTTTTTTTTTTTCCCTCCTTTTTTTCTGTCAAACATTACTGAAATTTCGCGTTGTAGAAATGCGTGGTTAGATCGGATAGGAGCGTACGGTAGAACATTTTAATTTTCTAATTACTGTACATCTTTCCTAGTATTCCCGGCACCCCCTGTTCGTCTACACGACCAATACGATCGTAAGTATTGTTTTGTTTTTTTACGGTTCAGGTTACATTTTCACACAGATGTTGTTATTTCTTTTAACATAGTGTACGCAAGGACGCCATTTTCACCGATGCCATGGAATTTTTTTATATTGACGTCAAATATCAAAGAGCGACAAGTTGAATTGCTGATAGAACAAGGAAGACTCACACAGTCGAACAAAAAGCAAGAGAACCAGGAAGAACAGTATTGGCATCGGTTAGAAACCCAAGCAGCACTTGATTAGTTGTCGAGGTAATGTCCAAATGGTGTCGTACAAACAGTATGTCGTACAAACAGGTTTCAAACAGTATGCAGGTCGGTCCATCAGACACCTAAATAATAATAAGTCCAAAGTCTAGGTTTCTAACCGAGAGTTACGACTGTTGACTGTTCGGTAGTGGCGTAGGCCAGCAAATCTAGTCATCTTGGTTGTCTGTGTGGCTCAAGAGCTAAGGTAAAAGAATAGAACCCTTTTATCGTTCCAATTTCTTTCTTTCATCTGTTTTTTTTTTAAGGAAATGACAGCAAAAGTGTTGGAAGAAACCAGTGCCATATTTCAGGTAAATATTCCTTTAAAATGTTTTGTTGAATGATATTCACAAGCGGCTTCGCCCAGCATCCACCATTGCTTGATATCAGGATAGACTTTAACCGGCAGACTGTCGTTATGAGCTAATTGACACAAGTCACACCAACCGGACATGTCAGTCCTGACAACCTCGTAGTCTTTTTTCCAATCAAAATAACTGGCGTACAGCGTTTCGGTGTTGTTCAAAAGAATCAAGTAATCAGCCAGCTCTTTGGGAGACCCGAAATCGCGGACGTTAATGTAAGAATGAGGCGGAGCAAAGTGACTGTAGTCGGCGCCGCCAAGAACGATCGGGACGGCGTGATAAAACAATGGCCGAATGAATTTTTCCGTTACGTAATCCGGGCACCAAGAATTTTCGAATGCCAAGTAAAACTTGTAATCGGTGCGTAACATTTGATAGCAATCGGTAGGGCATTCTTTGGTGCAATTGCCGAAAATGTCGACTGGCACGTACTGGCCAAGTTGACGGGCGTATTCTTCTCTCCGAATTACAGTTGAACAGTGACTGACGAACCAAGCCACCATTTTGTTTTTCCCTCGAATAATGGCCGCCAAATCTGTGTCGTTGTCCATTACTTCTTTTCCGATCAATTCTTTCTCGAATTTTGTCCTGTAAGATAAATTAATTTATGTTAAAATTGGCATCGTTGTCTGCAAATGTCTGAATTACCGCTGAGATGTGTCGTTGCCTTTCATAGAATCATGGGGCAAGACAGAGCCATAATAATCGCGTAGAAAAATGTCTGAATCGCGCCTGTACGTCATTGTCCAGTTAAAGTAGTTGTAGCGAAATCGTGGGTTGTCCATTATAGACAATTTGGTACTAATGGGTGACTCAATGTGAAGAAACACAAAACGCTGGTGTGGTAGACGGTTCAACGGCATGTCTTCGAGTACATCAATACGAAGGAGTACGACGTCGCTGAGATGGATAAGCGACATATCAGCTGTGAAGAGGCACGTCGTTACAGGACAGTTGAACGTGATGAATGGATTATCTGAAAGCCCCGGAGACATGGCGTTCCACAGTAAAATTAGTTTCAAAGGTGGTTTGTTCGTCGAGTTTTTTGTTGACGTCAAAATGTCATTAACAGACATATGTTCGGTTAGGGCCTTCTAGAAATTCCGATTGAGTTTAAATAAATTTTTGATGTGATATTGGTGTGATTATACCTGTGAATCATCACCGTGGCTGATGGTATCTGCTGTTTCTGGCTTAACAGTTTGACGAAAAATAAGCATCAGAAGACAACCAGAAACAAAGATGACAAATGTAGCAATATTCAATTGAAACACGGCCGTTTTTCTCATTTCGACGGTTGTGTTTCGTGCTTGCGCTGATTGTTATGATCGACTTGCCTGAGTTAACAGAAGAGCTTTTTCTGCAGACCAGGCACAATATAATTTTTATTTTATGGTCGTGCGAATAAAAGTAGGTCGCCTGTAGAGAAGGAGAAACTGGATTTCGATTGATGAGTACGTTAAACGAATCTCAGTCGATTCTCGGGTTATCAGGTCAATGTTTCGATGCTGTAGAACTAAAATGTAACTGCCACGCCCTACCTTGTAAACTGAGAAAAGTGTTCTAACTAGGGGTAAAAATGCCACGCACGCAAGATAGCAAATTGAAGAGAAAACGTGGTTTTTACATAAAAGATTTGGAACTGAAAGAATGTCCGAAATTTTATTGATTTTTAAGTGTGTCGTCTAAATGTTTCTGATAAGATAACTCAAGTTTGACATTTGCTAAAATTGCTCATTACGTTTCGTTTACAGGTCGTTCCATGGTATTCAAAAAGTACGAGGTTAAACACCACCTACTACTCGTTTCTACCACCGCCTATTATTGGAATTTCGTTGCTTCTAAAACCATTTTTGCACAAGGAAACTGTGTTTGGAGGAAAGCATTTATGGTTAAGATCGAATGTAACAACGCCATTTGCCTATATTTAAGGTGAACTATACAATACTGATTATTAAAACCCTTTTTTAAAATTCACTGATATTTTCTAACAGGAAATCTCGCGAAGAAAATACACAAAATCGGGCTTGTGTTTCAACACTGAAATCCGTTCAAAGACCAACTTCACAGACTACTACAGTAACTTTTAGTGCTCACCGACTGGGATTTCCGATCCGTGCCAGGTAAAAATTGCTGTGGAAAATTTTCCCTTATTGGCTGCAGTGACCTGCATCTAATCTCAAGTAGACATCTCATCTCGTCATATTTAAGTTCCCCGCTACTAAGTAGGCCTATGCTACTACGATGCACCTGTCTACAAAGGTGAAACCCATCAAGATATTTCATGTTTCTATAATGAATCTGTCAGTCATTTCTTTCTCCCCAAGTTATAACTAGGACGAGGGGAGACTGAAGTTTTAGGTTTTTACCTTAAAAGTCAGTGCCAACAAACAATTCGAATAAACAACAAATGACAGTAACGAATGACAAGATTGTATTCACGCGATGCTTCACTATTTGGCAAGAGGTAAAATTCCAAGCGAATTGTTTTGACATTTCATTTCATCGACCCACCAAAGCTTAATATCTTTGTAAATTTTAGGTTTCAAGCTAAAATCGTGAGCCATGCGACACAAGTCACACCAGCCGCTCTTGGGTGAGAGAACCACTTGATAAACTTTCTTCCATTCGAAGTATCTCGAATAGAGTTCCGGATTCCTGTCAAGAAACAAAAGATACTCTGCCAAAGCTCCAACTGATGGGAAATCCAGGGCGTTAATGAACGAGTTGGGTGGAGCCAATATCTCGTAATCGGCGCCACCCAGCACGATCGGCACTGTGTCGTAATCCAGCACATTGTAAAACTCTGCCGTGATGTAATCGGCGCACCAGAACTCCTCGAACGCCAGGTAAAATTTGTAGTCTAGACGTAGCGTATCGTATCGACTTTGAAAGCAGTCGAAATTACACGACAAGTTGCCACAAGTGCCATAAACGTCAACTGGAACAAGTTGACCCAGTTGACGGACATATTCTTCACGATGGATGGACGTCTCGCATGTTTTGGGAAACCAGGCTACCAGTTTATTTTTTGATCCTATTCGGGATACGGCACGTGCCCTGGCGGATGGTCTCTTCATTAATTGGAGGGTCGTCGATGTTTTCTTGTTTTTCCTTTCAGCTAGAGAACGTTGGCTCATCAAATAAGGTAATTTTTTAACGGCGCCAAAGGATTCGCGGAAAACAATATCCGAATCCTGACGGTATGTCATAGTCCAGTTGAAATAATCGAATCGAATGCGATGGTCGTTGGTTAATGCTTCAATTAAACTTTGTGATTCGATACTGGCGTGACGGGCGACGAAAACGAACCGTTGATGGGGTTGGCGATTTTCGGGCAAACTGTTGTTGGCTGATGTTTCATTATTGGCGAAAAAGAGAACGACGTGGCTGAAATTTAATAGCGAACGATCCGGCGTGAAGATGCATGAAGTGACTGGGCACAAACCGTCGATTAGTGGCTGATTGCCCATGTTAGAGTCCCACTCGTTCCAGTACAAAATTATTTTCAACCTGTTGGCTTCCTCCTGCGGATCGGGATAATCTTCCTCTGGTACGTCCTATATTCAATAAAGTAGTCTTACAATTTCTGATATTTTATTGATTTATTTTTAGATTTATCTTTCACTGTGATACTGGAATTTCGTTTCTAACGTATTGAATTAATATCCCTCCGAGCTTTCAATGAGCGTATGCGGTAAGTTTACAACTTACATTTTTCTTATTTTACATTAAAATTACAAGTAGAACTGAATAGTTTGTTCTTTAATTACACCAGACATAACCAGTATTTGTAATGCTTAAGAGAAACGACTCGGATTTCTCTTGAGCAACAGAAAATGACCTTCGAAAACATCCTACGTACACCTATATACTTGCGTATATAAGTATACATTGGTTGCTATCATCTTATGTTGCCCCGAAAAATAAAAACAAACGATAAAATGGCTCATACTGCAATATCACTAGTTAAGTGTAACGTAATTTCTTCGTAAACTGTAGCTTTATAGGCTTATACTTGCTCGTCAGATTTAAGGAAGATGTCCATTATTGACGATGCTGAAGCAAAAGAATCAAGTGAAATGCTTCCATAGGTAGAATTTTGGTTTCTTGCACTGTTTAGGGAAGACTGCGTCGTGTAGAAAACACCCCCAATCACCAACAAGAATAGAGCAATCTTGAATATTCGCCATTGAGCTAACAAACGTGCACTAGCAAACAATTTACTGATTGATACACGCATAATTTTCTTTTGTTATCACACCTAAAATATGAATTATGAAAATAATGTTTTTGCCGGTTAGAAATAAGTTACTATGCACTGTTAGGTCTCACTGTACACTGTTGTTTTCCTTATCAAGTTTGGAGCCTTGGAGGCAATAATGGAACGTCAGCACTCATTGTGTTTTTGATGTGGAAAACTCAACGTTCATTGCCTTGCGGATATTCTTCGACTGGCTCATGATTACCGTTTGAAAAACGAAAGGTTGCCCCGCAGCATAAATTTTCATGTATCCGATACTCTACATCGTACTTGGATGCAGCTATACAATGTAAATTAAATGAACAGCAAAATCCTTCGTCTTATAGTTGACTAAATTCACCCCCATTTTTTAAATCTTAAGCAATAAAATAAATTGTAAAGAAATTAGCTCATAGATGGTAGAGTCGTTTCATAGATTCTGTGTAGTCAACCAATCAAGTACATAACGCAAATTGTTTTAGAAGAAAATCTTTTCTTGCGCTGCCGTTACGGGACAATTGTCGGCGATCAGCATAGAGAGGACCATCTTGCTAGACACACTGAAACCGGACGATTCAAAAAACGTTTTGTTTTGTTGCAGTAGGGCGGCCATTGCATCCCACGTCATCAAAACTCCTTCTTGAGCTTCAACTACTGTCCGAACTACTTGCTGTAAAGACTGTAAGTTAATACTACCACCATTTTCTTTCAAATGGGTAAATGAACGTCTTGACAGTAAAGTGTCAAGAGGTGGTAAAAAGACGTCCCTTTCTTCGTTTAAACGGACATCTAGGCACTGATTATTTCCTGGATTCAAAAGTCCTTTTCTCTCGAAATTACAGATACGGGCCAGACTGGCGTCAATAGCGACTTCAAACGGCTCTGGATGAGGGCTGCCACTAGCTTCGACCAGTTTAAAGATCAGCATATCGATCAAGTGATGGCCGTGAACTAAATGAAACATTTTGTTTGATGATGTCGTTTGATGTGCTATTCGGTCGTTGCTTTTTACGACGAAAAAATTGGTCCATCTTGGTTCATTCAGCGGTTTCAACGTCAGCACAGAGTTTACATCGAGGAAGAGGCCGCCACCTCTGAACAGCGATACAGCCCGAACATAGTCGGATAAGTGAGTTTCTTGTTGACGATTATTTTCCCATTGATCTTCCATGTACCAAGTTTCTAATGTGGTATCGTTAAAATATTCGGCTTCATCGTAGAAAATCACTTCCACATTGGGGTAGTGTTGCAGAACCGTCAGCCATGGCGATGGATTGCTACCGTTTATTAACTTCTGTTGCTGCTCATCATCTAATTCACTACGAGATACGAACAGTTGAACTTGACGATTTGGATTGTTTTTAGCAGCAGATTCGACAGCGCAGCATTGGCGTGCGGTTAGATCGCCGTAACCTGTGGTCTCGTGCATGTAAATTCGTTCACTGTCGATCGCCCTCAGTTCAGTTATTCGCCATTGAGAAATGCGTCCTGATCCTTTGGTTACCTCTCGTGAATGAATACCTGCTTTATATTGTCCAGAATTAAATCGAATTCCATGAAGACGGTCTTGAGTGATGAGCCAGATGTGACACGCGAAGATTGTTGCGACTAACAACAACGTAAAGACGACTAGGAAATTGTATAGTCTCTGGAAAATGTTGGTCGATTGTCAATTTTACTGATAAAGAATATCGTTTTTCTTCAACTTTACTCACCATTTGGAATCTTCCATAAGTGTCTGTTCCTATACCCTAGTCGTTTAAGAATGCTGTTGCCCTGAACCGAAAAGTTGCAACGTGTAAGCAAAGCCCGTGAGTGAAGACTTAAAAAAGATAGAAAGTAAAGGGTGCCAGCCAATGGTAGCGCATTAGGATGGAAGTAAACTCCTCCCGGTGGTAGGGTAGTTCATAAACGAAAACATTCTGTGGTTCCCTTTCTTTATCGTGGTATGTTAACAGACCGGGAATATATTCGTGCAGTCCACTCGTGAGTAAGCACCGCGACGATTGGACTTCTATCGTTTTGCGTTTTGTTAAGGTTAGTCCACATTAAGTACAGTATAATCAATTATCTTGAATAATACTGATTTATTCCTTTTTCAGCGGCATATAATCCACAGGATTTAGTAAGGAACATGGACTTCGTTCTATAATAGCCCTGGCGTCGGCTGAGAACGATAAGTTCCGGAGAAGTCCGCGGGAGATACGATATTAGTTGGAATAAATTGCCGAACACCAATCGAGAATATACTGGAGCGGTAAACTGTTCTGCAAAAAGGGTTTCTATTTTCAGGGTTCTTTTTGGTTGGTGGTTCTATTTTGAATCACATACTGTAAATCAAATTAATTCAACCATATTTAACTGAATTCAATAAATCTTACAAACTGTTTATAGTAAAGATGCAAAAGATCAAGAAATTAAATCTACATGCTGAACATTATTGAGTTACACATACTCAAATGTATTCACACAAAATATGAAATAAGCCAATGCACGCTGAGATTTACCTGTCAAGAGCTGAAATAAAATGCAGTTTTCATAGATTAATGGAGTCTAAAGTTGAAGTGAGATTGTCAAAAGAATGTCAAGCACACGCTGAGGGTAGGGCTTGATTGGCTGTTTCGGAATTCTGGGTTGTTCGAGTTTTTGCTTCTTTAAGCAAATAATTTGCAATAAACTCTAAGGGGTCAGCTGGTCTATATAAGTTTACAAAAAAATGTATATTATATATGTAGTGAATTCAATTCTTAGAATCCTTTGTCTTATCTAATGATGATTTGACATTTACTTCAGAAAAAAAACCATCTTGATGATAGTTTAAAAAAAGATTACTCACCTTTCTTTGGCTACTGCAGACATCGCTTGTAAGACAACGGGAACTACTGCCTGGTCCAGGTACTGCAAACGAAAAGTTTAGTAAGGCAATCCATTTCAACCACCATTGTTTACAATGATTATACCTGTCTAGTTGGCATTGTTTGATGGTCCACTCGTGCTTTTTTTGATTGACTAGCTTCACCAGTGTCTTTATCAGAAGTCGGCATGGTTTTCGTTTAAACTTCAAGTTATGCTATTAAATAATCAATCTCTTAGCCAATATTGAAACCAATGAACAAATTTGACATTCCAAATAAACGGACGCTTTTAATTACCCGCGTTCCGCGTAGGTTTGTTGTCCAAAACAGCTGAGACTCTTTCTGGTCCCATGGTGCAACGATCTTTCTTGATTCCATTCATTAAAAAAATGAAAATTATAGAACATTAAAAGTTTTTAAATTCTAAAACATTTAAAAACACACAAAAAACAGAAATTTTATTAGCTAGTAAATTTTTTTCTGAAAAACGCTTTGCGAACACAGCGTTGAAGTTTCCGTCCCCGTGAGTAGAAGAAAAAAAAGAGAAAAAAAAAAAATCTTCCAGCTGATCAGGCCGTTCTCAGCTGCAAGTGATGGGAGCTCTGTTGAATTATTTCTCTTCGTATGTTGCCGGGTTGTAATAGTTCTTGAAAATATGGCCTCGACCGAATCGGACACGCGGACATCGCGAGAGGATTCGATTCGAAGCCCCAAATTCGACGATGACGATTCACCCGAGCATTCGGAGAGGAAAAGGCCCCTCGATGGAGACTCGGATCTCAGTGATAGGAAAAAATCTCACTTTACCGGAGGTGAATCCTGAGTTTTTTCACTGTTATTTATTGAAGCCGACGTCCGTCGTCTTCATCTTCTTCCCTGCTTTTGTTATTTCATACAAGTGTCGTTGCTTGCTACCATCATATTTGTTACTTGCATGCTGATTTATTAGTGAAAGCACATGAGTTCATTGGACTCAAGGTCATTTATTGGGGTTCATTAATAAGTGATTGATTGGCCAGCTGTATCTTTAGTGTGATTTAACAGTGCATTCCTGGATTAGCAGATATATATTGGCTATTTGCTTTTCGGTGTTTACCCCCATGGTTGTTGACCTGTTCGTAACATGCTTCATGCTGGTTTTCCAATTTCAGATGGGAGCATTTATCTGAAAGTCTTAGTACCAAGTGTAGCAGCTGGAGCAATAATTGGCAAAGGTGGTGAGACTATTGCTCAAGTCCAAAAGGAAGTTAATGCCAGAATAAAAATGTCAAAAGCAAATGATTTCTATCCCGGTAACTTTTTAATAATTCATCATCCAGGTCAAACTGTAGGTGTTACTGTACATTCTTTACAGGTACAACAGAGAGAGTATGTTTAATTAAAGGAACTACAGAGAGTGTCATGTCCATGCTGACATTTATCTGTGAAAAAATAAGAGACAAACCAGACCCTAATGCCAAGCCAGCCATGGACTTCGACAGTAAGACTCCAGCTGAGAGAGACAAACAGGTCAAGATTCTTGTACCCAATAGTACAGCTGGTGAGAATAGCTAAAGCTTTTAATCAAATTTCATGTATAGAAGCTTATATTGTTTTGTCTGACAGGAATGATCATTGGAAAAGGTGGCAGTTTCATTAAGCAAATTAAGGAGGAAAGTGGAGCCTATATACAGATTTCTCAAAAAGCAAAAGACCAGGCTTTGCAAGAGAGGTGTATCACCGTCATTGGAGATTCCGACTGCAACAGGAAGGCATGCTGCATGATTCTCTCCAAAATCGCCGAAGATCCTCAAAGCGGGTCTTGCCTAAACGTCAGCTATGCTGAAGTTACGGGACCTGTAGCCAACTTTAACCCTACAGGTTCGCCTTATGCTCACAACGGTGGAGTCGGTGGCAGTGGCGGTGTAGGAGGTAATGGTAATTCGGGCGGATACTCTCCGGTTCACAACGGGAACAATGGAGCCTCTCCCTACTTAAACAATATGAGCGTGAACCTCAATATTGGTGTTGGTCTCTCACAACCCAACCCCGCCATGCTCAGCCAGCTCATGGATCACCTGCGTTCATCATTGAGAAGTGCTGGGTACCCGGAGCAGAGTTTATCGGAGGTGGGCCAGGCCATCAATACTTTGGCAAGTTATGGCATGATTGGCATGAACTTCAGTACGCACGGCAATTCTGCCGTTGATAGTGTGGCCAACGTTGCCGGTAGCTGGATTAATCACAACGTGTCGGCATCAGACGGCGGTCATGGTGTTCCATCAAGTTCACCTGGTCCATTTGGTCCCATTGGCTCGTCGCCTCATCGCTACAACGAATCTTCTTTTGATCCTTTTCGTGGACGTGGCAGCTACCAAACTCCCCTGCCGTTGAATAATAACTCGTTTGGATTGGGTTCGCCCCATTCGCCGGTTGCTCAAGATCGCACCAGTGATTCTATCAATACATCACCAAGGGGCTCAGAAAACTCAAGGTATGAGCGTCTACAGTGAAGAATTATTGGCAAATTTTCATTTTAAATCCAGGAGATGTTTTTTAAATTTGAAAGGGCGGAGTTGCAAGTGGGTGAGCACATAGTCGGTGCCATTTTAGGTCCTGGCGGCAAGTCTTTACTGGAAATCCAACATTTCAGTGGGGCCAATATTCAAATCTCCAAAAAGGGGATTTACGCGCCGGGCACAAGAAACCGCTGGGTTACCATCAGCGGTACTCCGAATGCCATCAGCACCGCACAATACCTCATCGAGCAGCGGATCAGCGAAGAAGAGGCCAAGCGGGCTCGTCATCATAGTAGCACGACCGCAATTCTAAATCCGTCATCGTCCAACAGCTCCACAACCACCGCCGCCGTTCAATCCATCGTTCCAATCATCCCTCCACCGAGCGCCCTCCATTCGGCCATGCCTATTTAGGTGACCATTGATGTGAACATGCGCACCCTCGACTTAAACTTGACACATCTATCCCCCCCCCCTCCACTCCCACTCCTCATTTTCCTTCTTTACAAAATTCATCATTAAAGTAGTAGAGATTTTTATTTCTTCACCTTTCCCCTCTACCCTATCCCATTGATCTTGACTTATTTCAATTGAGTCTAGATTTATCAGGAAGGAAAAAGTGGTTGTGCCCTGCTCAGGCTCAATCATGCTGCCGTGAGCGGGAGGAGGAAAGAGGAGGTTTACGTTCTGACGATTTCTTCCAATGTACAGAGGGAAAATAACAAAACAAAAGAAGTTAACCAATTACTGTAGGAAAACAAAAGGAAGTAGACCTGGTTTAGTCACGTGGTGTGGATTTTGTGTCGACACTTCCGATTTCTTTTCTTTTCTCTTCCCACGGCTTGCTTTGTTTTTTTGTTAAAAGAAGGCAAAGAGGGGGAGAGAAGTGAGACATTTTGTCAGACGAACCTGTCAAAGTGCCTTGGACTGTTTGACTTAGCATTATGTTGTAATAACGAGCCTAGACAGGTTTAACAAAAACCGCTATAACCTTTATGGAATGGTGGGTGATACGCGATTTGTTAGTAAGATTAATTAAAAAAAACAATCATTTGAAGGTGATGAAAAAAAAACAGGTGTAGGTATCTATCAAATCGTGCAAACATCAAATTTAAGATGAGAAAAATTAAGTAACTTCGTGGCTCTTACAATCTTATGTGTAATTATTTCTGAAACCCGCCTCTTTCTCCCCCAACACACTCTTTCACTCGCTCGACTTTGTTATCAGATACAAATACAAATTAAATCTCGGATGAGATATTAAATTTGTGTACTTATTAGTTCGATCTTCACGCTTTAGATACCATTAAAACAGCACTAGGAACTAGTCCTAGAATGTCGAGCGGTTTTTCGTACTCTTCTTCGGTAAAAATTTTCCTGGGGAAATTAGTCTGAATTCGAAATGGTTCAGAAACACCAGCAACTAAATCGGTTCTATTCATTTGAATGAAGAGACGAACTGACGCCAACTGTTCCTTAGCACCAAAGGTTTGTGTCATAGTCGAGCCGTTTGGAAGCCTAACCAGTAAATCGGTAATGGGTAGTTCATATAGACTTGCACGAATCATTTATAAACTACTAACCTTATTTGGATTCTAGTCTCTTTGTAGTCTTTAGGTTGACTGGGTGTAACCGGAACTGACGGCTGAACTGGAGGAATGACTACCGGCGTGGTGGCTAAATTACCAGCTTTCTGTTTTCGGGCCAATTTGTCTTGCTCAATTTGTTCTTTGACTCTCTGTCTAGCTTTTTTTTCTTCTTCCTTTTCCCGTCTCCTTTCCTCTGCAATCTTCCTGATTTCATCTTCCTCAAATTTCTTTTTTATACTGAGAAGCTCCTTGCCTGATTGTATCCTTCTTTTTTCCTGCTCCAGTTGTTCAGCCTTTTCTTTTTCTTCTCGTTCCTTACGCTTCAACTTCATCAACTCCTCAACTTTTCTAAGCTGTTCCTTTTTTTCTTCCTCAGTAAGAGGTTTCTTTTCATCAGTAGACTCTGAAAATTGACTGTGGCCAGTTTTTGCAGCGTGAAATTCTATTTCAGAACTTGAAGAGAATAACCTATTGCATCTTAAATTTAGGTTAAAGGTTGATTAGATTGATTGATTAAGAGTTGATTTTTTACTATGGTACTCCCAAGTTTGACTTACTCATCACACTTAATTGACTTGGCAGTTGAAGCTGTCTCTGTTCTTGATACTTCAGCCTCACTAGCAGCACATTCTTCTGTTTTTGGTTGAGTGTTGTCAAGCTGCTGACTGTATTTCTCACTATTTACAATTAACCAATCCATTGCTACTTCAATATTTTGGTCTCCTGTTTCCTGAATGGCCTTTTCCCTGTTTTGAATTCCAAATGGCAATTGAGGGTTTAATTAGAGGAATAATAGTTTTCTTCAATACTGATACTCACGCTAACTGCTGCGAGAATCCCATTTCTAACAACGACTGAAGATTGGAAGACATTTTCAACTTCAGCTCAGTTCAGAATAACAAATGAAACGAATTGGATAGAAGGAGCAGAAGAAGTCTCTCGAGCTTGTTTGATAGGCCTATGCCTATCGAGTTTCGATGGAGCTGCCAGGTGCCAGCAAATAATTTTTATATAGAACCAAATGTAAACTTGTTTGTTCTCTGTTCTTAGAAACGAGTACGGAAATGCGTTGAAAACTACGCAAAATTTGTGTAATACAGTTTTGCAAATTAGTGTTCTTTTTCGCAATGACTTTACCGGAAGGCTTAACAGTTTGTCTATTTTGTTCGCTAGAGGCAGGGTAGTCGGACGCAACAATTGGGTTCCGGCTTTCCAGTTGTTTTATTGGACTATTTCTTCGTAACGTCATTTTTTTTTTGCAGACTTCTCGGTTATCGGATTTAAGCGCTTTTGAAGTACATCTTAAGTCGTCTTTTTGTAGTCAAAAGCTTCAACGAAAGCCTTTGTATATCAGTCAATAGTGATTATTTCACGGTTAAATAGTTTCTAATCAATCTAGAAAAATGGTAAGGCTTTATTCTTTAGCGGTTTTACATCGCAACGAACAAGGCTCGCCGCAACTTCTTAAAGCTGCCTACGATCTTTCAAGTTTTGGATTTTTTCAAAGAAGCAGCGTCCAAGAATTTATGGCTTTTACAGCTAAGATTTTGACAGAGAGGACAAATGCAGCTTCTAGACAATCGGTGAAACAAGGAGGTATATATACAGAAGATCGTTGTGCAGTTCTTGTGGGAAAATAATTCTACAACTACCTTAATTACAGAATACATGTGTCACATTTATGTCAGAGGTGATGGGCTCTGTTGTGTATTGACAGCAGATCATGAATATCCACAGAGGGTGGCTCATACATTGTTAACCAAAGTAGGAAACACTGTCCAGCTTTTTTATTGAGTGTGTAATAGTGTTCTTTGCAATACCAGGTGCTTGATGATTTTGCTGCACGTGTGGAATCATCCCTTTGGTCAGAAGGGAATGCAGCTTGCGCAGCTTATTCTGGATTGGAGGCCTCTTTGGCAAAGTATCAAAACCCCAGAGAAGCTGATGCTCTAACCAAAGTTCAAGAAGAATTAGATGAGACCAAGATTATTTTGGTAACAAGTTCCTACAGTCAATCCTGTTTGTTTTCCTAACATGTTTTATTTACAGCATAACACAATTGAAGCAGTGTTGCAAAGAGGTGAAAAACTTGATGATCTTGTTTCAAAATCCCAAGGTCTGAGTGATGCATCAAAAATGTTCTATAAGACAGCTAGGAAAACAAACTCATGTTGCAATTTCGGGTAATCGTCAAATGGTTTATGAAAAATGAGATTACATTCTGGGTCTGGCACTGTTATAATTAACGTTCTTTTAAAGACGGTAAAAATTCACATTCCCGAATGGTTGAAAGACACGGTACGGTTATAAATTCATTTTTAACTTTTGAAGGGTGCCCAATAATTGTCAACTTTTCCTGTCACTCTCTTTTTCGTTTCCACAACTGCACCCATTCATTTAGTTTCTCATAAATGTATCGTACTGTGAATGATTATGTGACTAATGTTATTAGGTATTCGCTGATTTTTCATGGATTTATGTTTGTATGATCTTGATTTTCAATACTTGCAACATCTGTGTCGCGAGCCCATCGATGTAAAAGAAATAAACTCTTAACCATTTATCGTGTATTATATTGGATGAAGATTTGAAGCAATGTAGTAATCGCAGGCTCTAGTTGCCGAAATGTTTATCACTGTGACATCTCATAAGCAGTTGCTGAAACCGATTTCTAAGGCAACAGATGTTAAAGCAAACAGAAGGTGTGACGCTAGGGTAGTGATGTTCCCGTCTGCTTCATAGCCGCACTATTGTTGTGTTTTACCGATCATTGACAAGTGGAATGAACTGCTCTCCAGTTCGTTTTTTAAATCCAGAAAATTGAGTGAATAGTGAATTGGATGCAAAATGGTGTTCTCGTACTATTCTGGAATCTTTCTATTCGTGAATATAGCAAGCCTTTCATCGGTTAGTGCCATTGATATCGCTGGAAAAATAGCCACAAACCCGGCATGTAAAGACGACGTTACACGTCTCTGCAGTAGTCAAGTTCTCCCAAACGATTTAGCTGTCCTTGATTGTCTTCAAAACAGGAGAAGTGATAGTGATTCTGATATCAGAACAGAATGTCATTCGGTATGTTATATCAAATGAATTGTGTGATACAAGTTGGTGGAAGGTTATTTTCATTTTTGTCTATAGTTTCTGTGGCAGTTCAAATTAAATCTTACAAAAGGTGACCAGTTTTTGGAAGCTGCTGAAAAAATGTGTTCTGAAGAGCTAAAAAGTTTGGAAGAATGTAAAGACCAATCCCTAGAAGGTCATAAGCTGTCCTGTTTGCTGGAGAACTCAGACTCAGTGGCACAGGGTAACTTAAGTGGAAAATAGTTTTTATAGTATTCTGTCTATTTTATTTAATATTATTACTTACTGGGAAACTTAGGGCAATGCAAGTCATTTCTGGTCAGAATTGGTTCAATAATCTTTAGTGATTTTCGCCTGGTGGAAAAATTCACGACAGCCTGCCAGGGCGATATCTCCAAGTTCAATTGCGGTCGTCTGGATTCTGAAGAAGAAGTATATTTTAAAAAATGTCTTTTAAATTAAGAAATTTGTAAATTTTTTATATGCAGAAAGACCACAAACAAGGATCAACGATTGAGTGCCTGTCGGAGCACGTACGCAATTTGACTAAAGAATGCCATCTGCAAACATTGCGCGTTGCCGAACTCCAGGTTAGACTTTTAAGGGTGATTTTTCTATTTTGGAGTATTTTAAATTGGCACTTTCCAATTTAAAGGCGGATGATTATCACTTGGATCGTCCACTCTTCCTCGCCTGCCGAGATGACAGGGAAAGGTTTTGTCGCAATGCCCAAGCCGGGCAAGGCCGGGTTTACAAATGCCTCATTAAGAATAAAATGCAGAATGATATGAGCACTAAGGTACATCTTTCGTGCGTGTTTCCCAGAGGATATTGAACTAACCAACGAACTTCCTGTTTGTTTATAGTGTCGAGAAAAATTGGTTCGTCGACAGCAACTGGTTTCCGAAGATTACAAAGTCAGCAAGGGTTTAGTCAGAGCTTGCAAACAGGAAATCATCGAACACAAGTGCTTCAAGGAAACGAATTCGCCTGTTAAAGACCGGAAAGTCAAACTCGCCCAAGTCCTTCTATGCTTAGAAAATGCAATGCACGCAGGTGTGTGAACAAGCGACTCAAATTTTTGCCTCGTAAGGTTAATGACTTCGCATATTATTACAGGTAATGCTATTGGAGGTGAATGCCAGGCAGAGATGCTAGATCATCGCCGACAATTGCTGGAAGATTATCGTCTCTCCCCCGAAGTGGTTTATTCTTGCCAGGAAGACATTAAAACCAACTGCCGTACCAAGTCTGTGAAACCACCATCTCCTTGTATTTTTTTTTATTTGTTGTTGTAGTTTGTAATAGGTTTCTAATTTTGGCTCCAGGGAAATCGGTGGTAAAACTCTTCACTGTTTGATGAAGCATGCTCGAAGGCAAAACGGCATTTCAGACACGTGTCTTCGTGCGGTATGTAGAAAACAATATGGGATTTTCAATCACTGTGTTCATGGTTTTGTTTTGGCTAAAATATTAGTTAGAAGATTTGATGCGTATCACTGACGCAGGATCAGATTGGCAAGTGGATTCGTTGTTGAAAACATCCTGCTCCAGTGTTGTGGAAACCGCATGCAAAAATCCGGCAGATAGCCAGCCGGCCAGCGTTATTTCTTGCCTCATGGATAAGTAAGTTGGCTGTTTTGTTTTGTTAACATTTTTTGTATAAAAGAAATGGTGCAAATAAATCACACCGTGTATGTGAATTGCAGAGTCTTTTCAGACGTAATGACAACGGGCTGCCGTACTGCTCTGCTCGAAATCCAATACTTTGTTGCCCGCGATTTCCGCTTAGATTCCCAGCTGTATGCCCAGTGTAAATCTGACGCTGCCCAATTTTGCAACGCGGCTCCCAACTGGACGGAAGAAGCCAATGCCATAGGACCCCAACGTAATCCGCTCGTATTACCATGTCTTTATCGATATGCATACCATCCACCAGCCGACTCCTCTGTAAGATTGATTGATTTTTTTTTTATTATTATTTTGCTCTAACCCTGTAACATCGACTTTCCCTACAGCTGAAACCGGAGTGTGCGGACGAGGTACGACGCGTCATGCGACAAAGGGCTAACAGTGTCGATCTCATTCCAGAGGTAAAACCGTTAACACACCGCTATCCACCGTCCTTGTAAAAAGTCACTATTTGATTTTATAATTTCTAGGTAGAAGAACCTTGCATTGAAGATTTGGCATCGCTTTGCTTTGAAAAGACAGGGAGAGGGGAAGAAATGCAATGTTTACAGGACAACTTGGAGCGCCTAAGCCCTGTATGCAAGCAACAAGTGAGCAATTACACAGAAGAAGAAGCCGAGCATTTGGAACTTAACCCTTTTATCACCACCTATTGTAGCCGTTTCCTTGAAACTCATTGCCAAGTACGTTTGGTAGAATGTGTTTCATTGGGTGAAATTCCTTTAGTTTTTATGTTTTCCTTATTTAGGACGAAATGGATGATGGTGATGAAGGCCAAGTAATGGAATGTCTTGTGGAATATAAGATGAATACTGAAACCACGATGAATTCAAAATGCAGAGCGGCTGTTGAGCATTTCCAGCTCATCGCCTTACAAGACTTCCGCTTCAGCGCGCATTTCAAGCGAGCTTGCAAGCTAGACATTTCCCGTCTTTGTCCAAATATCAAAGCCAAGTATAACATTTCCTTCTTAAGGATATTACCAGTTGCAGCATCTGAATTTATTGATTTTTGCATTTAGACCGCAGGTTGTGGCTTGCCTGAGTGAAATGGTGCGAAATGATTCGGTAGCGCAAAGCTTAGGCGTACGTTCAGGAAACCATGTTGGATCACAGCACCGCGTTTCTCAACCATGCCGCCAGCAGTTGAGAAACCAGTTGCTCCAACAGCACGAGGATGTCCAGTTCAACCCCAACGTTCGTAAACCCTGCGCGTCCGACGAAAAGCGTTTCTGCGCCCAAATTAAACCGGGCCAAGGCCGTATTTTGGAATGTCTCAAAGCTCATCGTAAACAGTTGGACGATATTTGCCATGCCGCCATTTTCCAGGCCGAAAAAGAAGAAATGGACGACAGTGGTGTTGATTTCCAATTCATTCAACAGTGCAAAGATCCCATTCGTCGATTATGTCAAAATGATGCCAGCAACGCTCTGGAATGCTTGAAGGTACTTTGTTGTTGTTTTTTCACAATCTGGTTTCAACGTCGTTTTCTCTTCCGCTATCCTAGGGCTACCTTGACGACAGCACATTAGAACTCCATTGTAAAGAATTGGTTCTGGAACGAATGGCTGAACAGAATCTTGACATACGCTTTAATCCGAACCTAAAGAAGGCGTGCTCCATGGATATACCGAAATTTTGTCTCGGGGTATTTATAATCGTTACAGTTTCACACACATAGTTTCCGATGACTAAATCATCTGTCTAAAGATTTGGCAGAGTGCATCCAAGGACCGTGAACTCGAAGGAAAAGTTGTTGATTGTCTCAAACAGAATTTCGTGGCAAAAAAGCCGCTGACTCAGTCTTGTTCCGACCATTTAACAGTCATAATGGAACAACAGGCTTTGCATTATCAGCTGGATCCTGTTCTCGTTAATCTTTGCGACAAGGAGGTATATTTCTATATTGTGTCGAATGAGAACCTAGTTTCACCACTCCTATTCCAGATTCAAATTCATTGTGGACCAGAAGAGCCGGAAAACACTAGGCAGGGTCAAGTGGAAGAATGTTTGAAGAGAAAATTTGACACTTTGACTTCTGTTGAATGCCGGCGTCATGTCGCTCTGCTGATCACGGCTGTCCAAATCGATATACAGGCTGATCCGATGCTTCATCGAGCTTGTGCAATCGACTTGGTTACATTTTGCAAAGATGTTCCGCCCGGAGACGGACGAAGTACGTTAAGTGTTTTCATAATAATATTCAGAACACCGTTTAAATATTCGTACTCTTACCAGGATTGAAATGTCTTCTGCGCTTTAAAGAGCAAGGACAAGCCAAATTTGATCCAAAATGTTTCGAGATGCTTAATACCCGAACACAGCTATTTGCCAAAGCTTCAAAAGTACGTTTCAACTAATTCGAAGTAATTAGTTCGATGATTTTCTACATTGAAATATGGTTATTCCAGGTGGTGCAGCTCGAGTCAGTCAATGACTTGGTAGAACAACTGAGTATTTCACCTGCCAAGAATTTCTTCCTAGCTATGGGTCTCTCATTCATCGGACTGATTTTATTACTTGGTGTCTTTTGCGGCCGTATTTCCAAGAGGCATCAAGTCATGAAGAACAGATAGCTTTGAGGTAAAGGGTTTTTGTATGCGGCATTTGTGTGATACAATACTAGACTAGAAAATTAAATGATAAAAGCAACAAATAATTGGGCGAGTGCCTTGAATTCTAAAAACAAAAATGAAAGCAAAAAAAGAAGCTACAGATCGATTTAACATTTCAGACAATGTTTTCGATAAACATCAAAATTTGATAGTCGTACTCGCCTAAATCAATCAGGCATTACAATACCCTTTTGATACCATTGAGTTTATTGGTCAATAAAAGAGAAGAACGAAGAAGCTTTTTGAACATACCTTTTCTCCGTTGGTAGTCAAATAGTTTTGGATCATGAAAAAAAAAAAATTACGAAAAAGGAACAAAATTCAAACACAATTACGTCTTAATACATTTTGTATTTACAAATACATATCCCATATTGTCTAGTGGTTAGGATACCCGGCTCTCACCCGGGAGGCCCGGGTTCAATTCCCGGTATGGGAAACCATTTTGCCGTCGGACAACATTCCGCTTTTTTGCAATTACCGTTTGACGAAAGTTGTATGCGTATATGTACGCTCACCAATATTGTATAATAGTGGTTAGTTTTTGGAATGGGTTTCCTGTGGGAAATAAACTTGTACTATGTGAAAGGTGCATTTAAAATAAGTAAGAAAAAAAAACGCAAAAAAAATCAAAACATGTAACAACAAAAAAAAGATTTAAATAAAAGAAACAGGTCTACTATTCTACTACGTAAGGGGCATCTACGAGGAGAAGGGGGTTTTCCTCGGCTTCGGGGTTTAGTGCACCGTAGTGGAAGTGGTCACACACCATTTCCATAGATCCTTTCATTGCTGGCGACGATAATTTACGGTGAGATACTGTCCAGTACGACCAGTTGGGCGTACGTTAGCCGTTGGTGGCCTGTAACAGGGCGGTTGCTGACTAGGACCAGCCCTATTTCCGTTTTGTTGAGTAGGCTATGCCAACGGCTGCTAGGGTCCCTCGGGTGCCGCCGGTATGGGTGGACAGAAAGAGGAGTCAGTAATTCCCGGTCCAGGGCGTCGGTTGCTCCGATTTTGATGGTGGTGTGGCTGTGAGGACTCCCCTCCCCCGGTACGTTTCCACCGGTGGGGGTTGTAGTTGCTGCTATGGTCCGTTTATGGCTGCCAAAGCCAGTTCCAGACGCAACGTTCTCTCACGGGTTGCAACCTGGTCCACGTAACCTGGGAGTTGGTGAGTCGGGTAGCGAAATTACCACGTTGCTAAAAGTGCTGACCGCCGCCGCTCCAGACGATCAATTTCCCGGGAAACCCTAGTGGCTTCCCTGTTGTCGGGTATCCTCTCAATTTTCGCCTGCAGAGAGGCAAAAAATGGGCGCCGGAATTAGACAAAATCCAGCCAATCCATCTAAGCCACAGAATGTGTCAACGACACAACACGGTCACTTACGCGAACCCCTCAGGCAGAATGCTGCTAACGGGGGGTCGAGACTGCGGTACTAATTCCCGGAGCTAAAGCCTTTGGTTGGTTGGTAAAGCAGGCTCACGCGGAGGGTCAAGAAAACAATGTTTTCGACGCTCTAGAACACGTGTCCAGTACGCCTACGCCGAGCAAAGGCTCAAAACGTAGGGAATGTAAAAATACAAAAAAACACAAAACACACAAGACAAACAATCTTGCTTTTAAGTGTTTCTCCGCCAATTGTCTCTTGCGATCCCCTGACAAGGGACTGCTCCCCCGCTCCCTTTGACATGTTTTCTCCCCACATTTTAAAATGTTTGGCAGAGAACTGGGACTTTAATGCTTGTCCCGTGGAGTCTTACTCTAGTAGAATTTCTACTAGATGCTCCGTCCTCTGCCATTGCTACCCTGGGCCCACTTACATATAAAAGAATAATAAAAAAATAAATTCTAGTTAACTAAAAACAAAATAGCAAATTGTTCCTGCTGGTGTAGCAGTTAAGCAGGGCACCTTACCAGTTACCGTTTGTTGCATGCCGTTATCTATGGTCAGCAAATGTTATTTAATATATCCCATATTGTCTAGTGGTTAGGATACCCGGCTCTCACCCGGGAGGCCCGGGTTCAATTCCCGGTATGGGAAGATTTTTTTAGAAATTCCTTTGTCACCCTTTGCAAGCAACCACACACTATTAGTAAACTTTGTTTTTGATTAATTGAATTTTATTAATCCTGGCCAAGTTCAATCATGTTTAATTCTGGCTCTGTTGTTCTGCATGAAATTTTTTTAACGGAATGTATAAAAAAGAGTTCAGACTTCAGCATATGTAAATATCCTATATGGTCTAGTGGCTAATTTTTTAAGGGATTTCCAAAGAGGGATTGAACATGCATGAGGGAGGTGCATTTAAAATTAGCATAAAAAGAAATACTAAAATAGGTACAAATAAAAGGAATTGATAAAAGAAATTGGTATACTATTCTACTGGGTAAGGGGTATCTACTTGGAGAAAGGGGATTTCCTCAGTTTCAGGGTTGGATGCACCGTAGTGGAAATGAGCACACACCATTTCCATTAACCCCCTAGATTGCTGCTAATAGGGACCTGTGACGTCGTGTCGAGGAAAGATGTTGGAATAGGCCCTGTGAGCTTAATTTTTGCATTAAATTTATAAGAAAAGTTCAGTTGAAAACAATATCCCATATGGTCTAGTGGCTAGGATACTTGGCTTTCACCCAAGAGGCTCGGGTTCGATTCCCGGTATGGGAAGTTTTTATTTCCTTACTAGTTTTCGTGTCGTTAATTTGGGAGGAAAACAGATCTTTAGTGACTAGTTTAGCAGTCGCATAGCTGTTTAAAGATGAGAGTATTCTAACCGCTAGTTTTATTTTTATGTATTTCTAAATTTGAAAAGTATATAGCAAGTGCAAGATCGCAACACAGTCACGCACGGAAACGATCCGTTTATTGTCGGTCAAAAGACCAAGGGGGGGAAGCCGATCACTATGCGTACGGCTTATTCCGATTTGTTTCCGTTCAACATAGTCTCCGTGGCGGGCGTTCCAATTTTGTTTGATTGTTTAGCTATGTTGTCATTATTTACGTTTATTGTTTTTTTTTTCTTTGATTTGGTTTTAAAGTTAGTTGTATTTGTGTTTGTATTTTTAAAATCTATATATATGTTTAAAAAGAATAAACTTTTTAATGAAAAAATGCTGTATTCATTTTTTGAACCACGAAACAAATTTTACATAGAACAGAAGTAAGAATATATTATTATTTGATAGGTAATATTAATGAATTTCTTACCATTTAACGAATTTTATTTAGGATTAGTGAAATGCATAAAATTTTTACAGTGTTACTCAGCCAAACTTTAAATTTGCATTCAGTGTGTTGGCCTTTTCCATCCACGTTGGAAGTACACTTTTTATTAAGAAGGTAATCTATTGTGGCATTGTAAAAAATTAACACAATTATCAAACAGGTAACTTATCTCACACAATTTTAATGTTATAGCCCTGACATCACTCTTTATTTCCTTTCCAGGTATCGAATCCCACTAGGTTGACCAGGCAACAACCAACAATTGAATAGTCAATTAAAAAGCAACCTTCTAAGCCTAGAATCAATAACAAGAATAAACCATTAAAGCTAATTAGGTATTTTCAATGTAAAAATGTAATTAAATAATCAAATAATCAAACAATTGTTCGTCACTCTTCACTCATTGAATTTGCTTTATGTTGTTTATGAATAAAACACTCTGCTTACTATTTAAAACACATTGAGTTTTATTTAAAATGTACTTGTTTTACATGCATTCTGGTAATTTAAAACATTGAATAATAAAAGAAGTTAGAATTCAAATGAATTACGCGCGTCATCAAAATGCCGCCCAATGGATGCCGGAAGGGGCCATTTATTGGAATTTGTGGTTCTTAAACTATAAAAAAATAAAATATAACATCAAAACAGCCAGAGATAATAAAGAATCTTAATAATATATTTTCTGTTTATTTTGGTGTATATTAGTAACCAAACAACGTCCAAAAATGTCTGTTTTGCCCCCCCTCCCCTAAAATGTCAAAAAAAAATAATTAATTACGTTCTAAGTTTTCAGCGAATTTTCGTAAGTTTTACGGCAATCGATAGGTATTTAAAAGCGCTATCTACTTGGTGAATTTCATCAAAAAATTGAAAAGGAAAAAATTTAAATGAATCAAATTTTTTCATTTAATCGATCAAGCGCAGTATTGGACCCAAGCGACAAAACGCAAAAAATTTGATTCATTTAGAATTTTTTCCTTTTCAATATTTTTTGATGAAATTCACCAAGTAGATAGCGCTTTTAAATACCTATCGATAAAACTTACGAAAATTCGCTGAAAACTTAAACGTAATAATTATTTTATTTTATGACATTTTGGGAGGGGGGGGGAAAAACAGACAATTTTGGGTACGTTGTTTGGTTACTAAATAAACCAAAATAAACAAAAATAATTATTAAGATTCTTTATTATCTCTAGCATGTTTTGATGTTATATTTTACTTCAAGATTTTTTTAAAACCACAAATTCCAATAAAATGACCCCTTCCTTCCCGGCATCCATGCGGCATTTTGATGACTAATTCAAATTTGAATTCTAACTTCTCATTATTAATTTCTATTTTTTTAATTAAATATGTAAACACAAGTACATTTTAAATAAAAACTCAATGTGTTTTAAATAGTAAGCAGCAAGTGTTTTATTCAAAACAACATAAAGCAAATTCAATGAGAAGAAAAATAAATTGTTTGATTATTTGATTATTTAATTACATTTTTACATTGAAAAATACCTAATTTTTTATTTTTTTTTTTTTATTTTTTTTTTTTGGGTTTAAAAGGTTTCTTTTTAATTGACTATTCAATCGTTAATTTAGTGGGATACCTGAAAGGAAAGAAAAGATATAAATTAAAATTGTGTGAGATAAGTTACCTGTTTGATAATTGTGTTAATTTTTTTACAATGCCAAAAAAAATTTCCTTTTAAAAAAAAAGTGTACTTCCAACGTGGATGAAAAAGCCAACACACTGAATGCAAATTTAAAGCTTTGGCGAGTAACACTGAAAAATTTTATGCATTTCACTAATCCTAAATAAAATTAACGGTAAGAAATTCATTAATATTACCTATCAAATAATAATATATCTTACTTCTGTTCTAATGTAAAATTTTTTTTTAAAATTAAAAAATGAAAACAGCAATTTTTTCATTAAAAAGTTTATTCTTTTAAAACATAATATAAGATTTTAAAAATACAAACACAAATACAACTAACTTTAAAACCAAACCAAAAGAAAAAAACAAAAACAATAAAAATAAACATAGCAAACAATCAAACAAAATGGAACCCCCACGGAGACTATGTTGAACGAAACAAACGAAATAAGCCGTACGCATAGTGATCGGAAACAATTCCGTTCCACCACTTGGAGGATCCGTTTTGACCGACAATCTAAACGGATCTGTTTCCGTGACAGATGAAACTGTGTTGAAGATCGCCAGATGAAACTGCACGTTTAAAGCTTTTGAGATAGTCGTCTGCTCAGACAGCGGTAAAATGGGATTTCTTCGAACACGTTTTCCACTGTCCCTAAACATATCCTTTCACGCGAGATTTTGTGAACAAATAAGGCGAAATTATCGAAAAAGCTCACGGTACTTTTCGAGCGGTCAAACTGAGCCTTTTTTCGTTACAACACCTATATTTTATGTCAATGCAGGTTTGTTGTTTTTGACCAAGACCCATTTAAGTACTACAAATAGCTTTGCATTAGTTGATTTATTTTTTAACAGAGCCTCATATTGGACATATGTACACAGCTGTTATTGCTGATTCATCAGCTAGATTTCACCGCTTAATTGGAAATTCTGTCACATTTTCAACTGGTACTGATGAACATGGCCTTAAAATCCAACAAGCTGCTTTGCATGCCAATGAAGAGCCTGGCCGGTTCTGTGATCACGTTTCTGGACTCTTCAAGACTGCTTTTAAAAATTGTGAAATAAGTTATACAGATTACATCAGAACTACTGAAAGTAGACATAAAGAAAATGTGCATTCATTTTGGGTAAACTTCAGCAAAATTACAATGGTTTCGATTCTAAAATACAGTTGGTGTTACAGGAAATCCTTTCAGAAAAAGGTTACATCTATAAAGGAAAGTATGAAGGTTGGTATTGCACAGCAGATGAAGCATTTGTAGCTGAGGATCAAACCATGTTAGTGAAATTGCCTAATGGTCAGGAGCAAAGGGTCTCAACGGAATCAAATCGCCCTGTCGAGTGGTTCAGTGAAGAGAACTATTTGTTTGAATTATCCAAGCTAAGAGAAAAACTTAGGCATTGGTTAAAGAGCGGTAAGTTTTCCTTTTTCCTTAGCACCATTATTGTTATGGCACACATTTTTTAAATAGGGCCAGTGATTCGACCTTTACGACACTATAACTTGGTAAAATCCTGGCTAGACCAAGAACTTATTGACCTATCAATATCCCGACCTAGGTGCGAGGTTATCTTGGGGAATTCCAGTACCCGGAGATTCGTCACAAACGATATATGTTTGGCTAGATGCATTGTTAAATTACATGACTGTCGCCAAACATTCACAGTCTAAAATGGTAATATTATGACTTTGTTTTGTTTTTTCCCCAATCCTTTATATGACAGATGCACAAGTCCTTATCAAATTCCAAAATGTTAATTGCTTTAATTTTTTTAGAATATTTGGCCGCCAAGTGTTCATGTTATTGGTAAAGACATTCTGAAGTTCCATAGCATCTATTGGCCAGCCTTTCTTCTGGCTGCTGGTTTGGAACCTCCGAAATCCTTACTAGTCCATGGCCATTGGTTAGTTGACGACCAAAAGATGTCTAAAACTACGGGTAACGTTGTCAGTCCCCAGTCCTGCATCAATCTTGTTACAGCAACTGGACTTCGTTATTTCCTCATGCACGAAGGAGTACCTGCCAGTGATGGAAGTAAGCCCTAATATTTAAAGTTATTTTATTTGTATTTGTTTTTAGCTGTATTCCTCTATTTCATACACAGATTTTAGTATGAAGAGAATGGTGCGGATTGCCAATTCTGATTTAGCTGACGGCATAGGCAACCTAGTCAGCCGCTGCTGTGGCAAGAGTTTGAATCCACTGCAGACGCGGCTAGGCGTCAGCCCTTCCTCTTTTGAATCCTGTGGTACACCAGGTTCTGATTTGCTAAGTCTTTTAGAGCGCACACCTGACATAGTGCACGATGAATATCAGAAATGGAATTTTTACAAGTAAACTCGCGAATCGTATTCCCCGGTAATATAAAAGGGCACTCACAATTTTTCAATCAACAGAGGGATCGACCAAGTTATGGCGTTAGTTCGGGGTGCCAACGGCTTTTTCCAAACGATGGAACCTTGGAAATTGAAGAAAGAAGGTCAGCTCGATCAGCTTAATGCGACGATGGCCGTCACTCTGGAAACTGCCAGAGTGGTAGGCACTCTTCTTCAACCTATCGTGCCCTCATACAGTGAACGCTTACTAGGTAAATTCATGTGTTCAGGTGACTACATATTCTAAAAGACTTGTATTTTAAAATAGCCTATGTTTTTCTGTTAAGATAAATTGGGTGTTCCTCAAGAAAATCGTAGCTGGGATTTCGCCCGGCTTCGATGGACTACCACAGAAACTGCCCTAGGCTCTCAGCAGGCTGTTCTTTTCCCTAGAATCAAATTTGACTAATTTAACATTCATAGGTAATTTGTGAAAATGCAAAGTCATCTTTACTTTCCATTGGCATGCATAGTTCAAGGTACTTACTAGGCAAAGCAAAAAAGTTTACAATGTAACAAGAATTTGTCCGATCTGAATCTTTCCGTTGCTTCCGCTGTTCTTGACCTCGTTTAAATGCCCTTTTTTATTTTATTTTTTATTTAGGAGGCTTCCTTTTGCCAGTAAATCTTGTATAGATCGTGTTGATACAAACGGCAAGTAACAAGATTCTCTTCCTTACCCTTCTCTTCTTTTTTTTTTACCCCCGACCCTTTTAGCTCAGGTGAAACTTTTAAGTCGCTAATGGGATTAGACCACATCACGCTCGTGCGTTAGATTGAAAATTATCGAACGGAATCATTTTCTGCGTTGAAAGGGCTGTAGTAGTCGTTGGTTTTTCTATACTCCTCGTAAGTGAATCGCCATCAATTTATTTTCCTTTTTTTTTTCTTTTGCCTTTCGTTTACCTTTCGCTGTCCTTCATGGGGTGTCCGATTTTGCGTAATCGCTACTTTAGTTCTAAGGTTTCCCTCCTATCAATAGCCAGCACCGACCCGCCTGTCTCCATTTCTCAAGCCATAAAGCGACAAGGATAGTGTCATCCTTTACAATGGAGAAATGAAACCATACTTCGATCCGGATGTTTTTCTTTGTGCGTCAGGGTTTTCCTATTTTCTTGCTGTAAAATCAAAAGATAGCTCATTCGTTAACTTTAAGAATATGGGGATGTTTCTGGTTGGTGATGGGAGAAGCTTATTGTTTTTAATGACGAGGAAGAATAGAATGACAGTCTATACCACAAACCAAATGGTACAAGGGAACCAAATTTTTGAGCGGGGAGGAGGATTCCTGTCCAAGGATGTAATTAAACGTATGCGTCATCGGGATAATAGTCGTGCAGATGAAATTTCATTTTTGTTTCGACATCTTTTAGTAATTGCCCCAGAAAGAAGGGTTGGGGACTAGCCGTTTTCAACTGTTTTCTGTCGTCTTATACGCTATCTGTCACGTCTGTTATTCAGATCCAGAGCAACCAGTCATTAAGTGAGTTATTATTTTGCGCAGTGACTACATGTACAGTTTTGTCTTTTAATGATGGCTTTTCATTTGACGATATCCTTAATATTTAGTATTGGCAGTATGGCACAATTTTGAAGCGTTATTGTCAGTCGACAATGGCATTGGTTAAACCGACAAAAATGTGTGCATTTCCGCAAGTGTTTCTTGAGAAATCAAAAATGGAAAACACGCAACAAATTACTGGTTGAATCTTTTGAGCCTAGTATGTGGGCGTACGTGAAGAACATTGGAGTTTAGTGTTCCGGTAACAAATAGCGTCGGTTGCAAAGTGCATGAACAACAACAACAAAAAGACGCAAACAAAAAGAAAGAAAATTCGACGATAAATCCACTTATCAGCACTAATCCACTCGTCGTCAGCTTCCCAAGATGCCGCCGCCGAGTGGGAGTAAGAAAAGAGAAGGAAAGTGTACGTTTTAGACCCCGGCTGAAAATCATCCGCGCGGAATGACACGACAGCCGGAATGAATCACGTCCAAGATATCATCGCAACAGTACGAAAAAAAAAATTGTATACAAGTAAGTAACTGTAGCTTCTTCAATGACCGTTCCTACACACATGAACATATTTGTAATCGCACGTATACTCCTTGCACGTCTAGACAACCAACCGGACCGGACAAAGAAATCGTTTGCGGAGAGCGGAAGAAAATCACAGGCGGTTTCAGAGAAGGAGAAGAATCAACAAGAAACACGTTGAACAATGTAACAGCGTCGACGAAGTGTAATCAGTCGACACCAGCAGCTGGCGTTTGTCGGACTGTAAGAACATCATGCGGATTTGTTCTGAATGTAAGTAAGCGAATCAATGACCCGTGATTTTTTTTTCTGGTTTTCAATTATTCTTCTCTCATCACAGGTTTTATTTTTTCTGTTTAATTTTGTTTTTTTTTTCGCTTCTGGTGATTGTTGCTGAATCTTTTAGAAATGACCGGACCTATCGTTATTTGTCCTCCTCGGGATATCGGTAAGGAACAGCCGTATCCGGCCGAACAAATGATCATTTTTCTTCCAGTTTCGTACTGACGAACAAAAACGATAACAGTAGCTTTGATATTAAATTGTATCATAATTTTCTTCTTTCTAGTAACAGCTTGTATCAATGATAAAGGTTCGTGTGCCAGTGTGCGAATGACTGGAGGACAAATAGTCATGTGGGTGGTAGTTGATTTGCCTATCATGTCTCTAGCATCAACACTCGGTAGGTGGGTGGAGCAATTTCGATTTGCATGCAGATATAGGCGCTCGTCGGTTTGACATATATCGAATGGAAACATGAATTACGAGGTACTGTATTACTGAAATCGTTATTTTCTTAAAATTTACCTTCTTTATCGAATTTCGACCAGAGCGACACGTTGTTATCCGTAAAATGTGAAAAAAATGCGGCTCTACTCTTTTTCCAAAAGCCTTGATTAACCGCTATCTTCGATGAGGTCAGGTTTTTACATTGTCTAAATCATCTATAGTCGGTCAAAACATCGTTGTTTTCAGACGAAACTTACTGGCAAACTAAATGGCCACATATTGGAAGTATATTTGATGCGTTTGAACGGAAAGCTGTTGTATGCACGACAATGTGCATATAGTGCATTATTCAGTGGATCTAAACTGAAGCTGAAAGTTTCATGTGAATCTTGAGAAAGTCGCTCCAGCGACCGAGTAACGTGGCAAAAGGGGGTGGGTTACGTAAGGCCGGCACTGCTGCTGTTGGTTGGTGGGGAAAAGGGGGGAAGGGTAAACTTTCCCTGGCCATAGTCAAAATACGAAGGATGGAAAAAAAAAAGACCGAGGAAGAGTATGAAAGGACATGACCGAATCCCTCCGTTTACTTAGAGTCAGTCGAGCACCAGCCGGGGACTAGGTTTGTAGCAATAACAAAAACTCTCCGTCAGTCAGTGAGGCAGAATCGTCTAAATCCAAACAAAGTTTAGTCAGTTCTTATATAACGCAAAAGAGGAACTATCATTTCTAAAACAAAAGCATTTTTCAATTAAAGGTAAAACAAAATAATGATCTTATTTTTCATTTAAGGTTTCCATTTTGCTTGAATTAAATTTGTTTTTGGGGCACGTTCAAGTTAGACACTGGGTTACTTGATTTTAACGTGATATTCTGAAACAATAATTTTTTTTTTTGCATAGTTTATATGTGAAGAAAGTCGAAACGATGTTGCTAGTCATTGTAATTGAACGGCTCGTTTTCAAGTATGTTCAGTAGCCGGCCCTGTTTACGTTGAAGGGGTCTATGCGGTAACAGATGATATCATCGTTATTATCTCTCTGTTCAAATGGACCATCGACAACCGTTTTGCTCTCTAGAGGGTTTAGGGCGAGAGGAATAAATACAGGACTTACATTCTAACTACTTCTCCCCCTTTCATTTCGATAACATTACGCTTGCCACGTCAAAACTGCAAATCCCCAAAATTTCAAACGTACTTTGTCTGCGCGTCCCTCTTCGTCTATTGCCTCAAATTGATCATTAAACTCTGTCAACATGTCAAAGATTTTTTGAAGCGCTTATATCTTATCTCTAATGTGTGTATTTTCTTTTAGATTATTTATTACCAATAACTGACGCTGACATGGATTTCGACGAATATCGCCAAAGAGGTACAATTTTTCAACATTTAACAGCTTGCCATTATTATTTAAACTACTGCGTCGGTTGTAAGTCAGCCGGCGGGAACGCTCCATGCAAACAGCGCCGAAGCCCAATGCCATCAGTCTGAGGTGACGCTAATGCTCAGACGTGCTCAGTGACATTAAAGAAACCCATATCTAGGAGGTTTGGAATAAGGAAAGTCCAACACCCGCCGCACTTTTTCCACCGTATGATTAAATACGGGGGAGAGTTAGATCGTCCGGAACAGGGTGACTCGTGCAGAATCGATGGCTTTTCATATATCGTTTGCTATGTGTACATTATGGTGACCCTATGGCCGCACAAATCAGCCGACAAAATCCAATATGGTAAAAAGAAAATGGGATATTAGATCAAGAACACTTTTGTTTCTATCCGTTTTCTATTAGCCTTTGGGGAATCCTTGCGCAGTATAGAATTGGTGTCCATCTCATATATATTCAGTTCAATTGACACGTACTTCAGCAATGTGAAAACCGAAAGAATTTAGGTAAAGAATTATTAGTCCGGGAGGCAGAATAGCGTAACAGCTGCATTTTATTGATATTTGTTCATCTTTAATCGTTTGTTTGGCGCCCTATAAATAACAACCGCCCAAGTGCTATGTATCGATATTTATTTGATATTAAAACTTGTATATCATTTGTCCCCTCCCCCCTTCTCTTTGAAAATCAAAGGCAAAGAAATGGTGGACTACATCGCCGACTACCTGCAGAACATCCGCCAACGGCGCGTTTTCCCTGATGTCAAGCCGGGCTATATTCGCCACCTGCTGCCGGAGCAGGCGCCCGAGCTGGGCGAAGATTGGGACACTATCTTCGCTGACGTCGAACGCGTTGTCATGCCTGGAGTAAGTCATTTTTATTATTTTCTTCCACTTTTTTTTTTTTATAGGGCATACAAGTCTACCTTAACTTGTACGCTGACGGAAAATATGTAAGTTCAATCACAATGTATGGACAGACCCTTACTGCCTACATACAACTCTGTAAGGAAATATCGTTCGTTACCGTGTGATGATATAATCCTGTTAGCGATTGCATTAACAGAATGTAAGGATTCGATTTTTCCCTTACTTTTTGGTAATAATAATAAGCTACTTTTCAATTCTGTGTTCAACAACGACGACGATGTGTTGAGGGTGGGATTTGGGTCTTGACGAAGATTGATCCTTTTAAGCCTGGCGAGTGTCGTGACGCCGATAAAAAGGCCTCTTTTTTTTTTCTTCCTACAATGTCTGCCATATGTAGTGATACCATCCATCCCCTTTTTGTTATTAGACGCCCGTCGTAAGAAATGGAATGAGGGGAGGGAGTCGGATGATAGGTCATTTGTATCGCCCTATCACCGAGTTTCCATCCTCTTTCTAAAAACCTACAGACAAATTACAGACGTTTTTTACTTTTTTTCACAATCCTTCGCGTATATTGATCCAAATTTCCAAATAGAAAATTGCTTTTATAAGACCAAATTTTACATACTGAAGTCTTTGTAACTGACAATTTGATACTTCTCATCACCTCTTAATCCGCAAAATAATTTCTGATAACATGTAAATTTTTTTAGATCCCATTAATAATTTTACTTGTAATCATCACAGGTGACACACTGGCAGAGTCCCTACATGCACGCTTACTTCCCGGCTCTCAACTCTTTCCCATCGTTGTTGGGCGATATGCTAGCCGACGCCATCGGTTGTTTGGGCTTCACATGGGTAATCGACACTCTTTTATCCAGCTACAAACAATGTTTGCCATAATGGACCACGTTCCCTTCATCAATTGACTTCTGTCTCTCATCAGGCTTCGAGTCCAGCTTGCACCGAATTGGAATCGTTGGTGATGGATTGGCTGGGCAAGATGATCGGCTTACCCTCCGAGTTCTTGCACGCTCGCAGCGACAGCCTGGGTGGAGGAGTCATCCAAGTATTTTCGTTATTGTTGTTGTTTACTTTTATTTTCAGCCCACAGCCAAGAAGACGAATTGATTTACTTTCTTTTAAACTGGGCTATAGACGACAGCAAGCGAATCGACGTTCGTAGCCCTGTTGGCCGGACGGACGGAAGCCATAAGACGCTACAAGATCCAATATCCTGATCTGGAAGACGCTGAAATCAACAGCCGTCTAGTAGGTTATTGCTCTGACCAGGTAAAAAATAATAACGAAACAAAAAACACGAGCTAAAAAGAAAAACACAGATAATATAAAAGGTTTGCCACGTGTTTGTATTCAATGACATTCAAGGCTCACAGCTCGGTGGAGAAAGCCGGATTGATCGGCCTGGTTAAATTGCATTACATTGAGAGCGATGACGAGCTCAGCATGCGAGGCGACACGCTGGCCACTGCCATCGCCCAAGATCGCGACAAAGGACTCATTCCATTCTTCGTAAGCTTTTGCCTAGGGAAGTCATTTAGATTTCATTCTTTATATAGTTTGTTTTTGTTCCAGGTTTGCGCTACGCTTGGCACAACCGGTGCTTGTGCTTTTGATCATCTGCGCGAGATTGGCGTCGTCTGTAAGTTTTGATTTGTTCAAATTTGTTTCTTTTTGTAGTTAAACTATGGAATAATTTGTGTTGCAAGGTCGCTCCGAGGATATTTGGCTACATGTTGATGCTGCTTATGCCGGAACAGCTTTCCTATGCCCAGAATTCCGGCACTGGTTAGACGGCATCGAATTTGCCGACTCTATTGCATTCAACCCTTCCAAATGGATGATGGTTCACTTCGACTGCACCGCCATGTGGTAAGTTTTTAATTTTCAGGATCAATCAACTTGAAGAATTTTCGTTTTTGCATTTCGTCTGTTCATTTCGTTTGGTTTTTTGGTTTGCAGGGTGAAAAATTCCGGCGCTCTTCATCGCACATTCAACGTGGAACCACTTTATCTCAAACACGAGAATTCAGGTTTGAATAGATGCGTAACCGCAACATAATTTTGATACCACCTCCTAACAAACAGCTAATGGCGATCTACTTTTTAAATATTCCCTTTGACTTCCAGGAATGGCCATCGATTACATGGTGAGTTCACGTTGCAATTAATTTCATACTATTCGCCGCCATTCCCCACTTTACATTTGATTATTGGAATTTAGCATTGGCAAATTCCTTTGAGCAAGAGGTTCCGCGCTTTAAAGCTTTGGTTCGTCATCCGCAGTTACGGCCTCAACGGCCTGCAAAAACACGTCCGCCACGTAAGACACATTTGTTGCTATTACAAGCGAATAATTTCGTATTGACTTATTTCTTCATTACGCATTTAAAGGGCGTTCGTCTGGCTAAAGAATTCGAAACTATGGTGAAATCGGATAACCGTTTCGAAATTCCGGCTGCCCGTCATTTGGGCATGGTTGTTTTTCGTCTTAAAGGACCCAACGATTTGACTGAAGCGCTCCTGAAAAAGATCAACACTTCCGGCAAACTACACTGCGTTCCAGCAGCGTTAAAAGTGTGTAGAATTGCTCAAAAAATAACAACTCCGTTTTTGGTTTTCCATTTATCTTCCGTTTCCAATTAAAGGGAAATTACGTCATCCGTTTCACTGTCACTTCGGCGCACACGAAATTGACGGACATCGAACGTGATTGGGAAATTATAAAATCTATTGCAGCAATCGTGATTGATGCCTGCCACTCGAACCACGCCATTAACATGGCTGGTGACGATCAATTGGAAGAAAACGGTCATTCGTCTGGACAAGAGACGGGCGACGACGAGGCAATGGGTGGCGTACCTCGTTCCAAAACCAACAAGATGCCACTGGCTGGTAAAATATGGCCTTTAGAAGTGGTGGTCGTTTAAGGAATATTAAACATTTTCCCGCATGCAAATGATCTATTCCTTCATGTACCAATTTTGTCCTTGTGATCTCGTATTAATTTCTTCTGGTCCGTTATTTGCGGGATAGCACTCTATTACGATAGAGTTAATTGATTTTTGTTTTTGTTTTTTTATGAAACGGAGTACATCTGTTGCACGCGATATTTATCACGAGAGAGATTTATTAGGTCAAATCAAATACACGGAGAAAATTTACAACGTCAAGCATGGATATGATTAAGTAGACGTTTGATTGAGTGTCCATGCTAGATTGTAGTGGAATGTTTATTTTTTTTGTAGAGCGAACCTGTATGAGTATGTTACTGTTTTATCAACTGCTGCTTTACTTAGTTTGGCTTTAAACATTTTTAACAGAAACGCGGAAGAACAAGAACTTTGGGACGAGTTTGTTGCTGGCTAATCGACCCATGTCACCTAAAATCATCAATGGTAGCTTTGCAGCCATCTTTGACAATGATGACGTCCTTTTTGACCTAGCCAAAAAGATTTCGCAGTTCCGTTACGGAGAGGATGACTGTCCCGGTAATTATCTTATAGCTAAAATGCAGATGTTCCCTCATTTTCACTTGATGCTTTTAAATTTCTCTTTTGGTAGCGACTCAACGACGCATTCGTGGGATGTTGATGAGTGGTAAACAGTTGTCCCTCGACTCCAGGATCGATCTTGTCCAGCGTTTGGTCACGGATAAAGAAGGTTCCAATCCACAAATCGATGAGAGTTCTGAATGTCTGGCCACTCCGTCGGACATGGAAGAAGTGCCGGAAGGTAATACATAATCAACGGTAAATGAATTGTTTGTTTCGTGTTAAAATATTATTTTTATTACACAGAGGGCAGCCTGAATGACGAGGAAGAACATCAACGTGATCGTTCACATTCAATGGATAATCCCCGCCAATTGTCTTTGTCGAATAGCTGCCTTGGATCCGGAGGCGGAGGCAGCCTAAAGAAGAAGAACGTTGCGTTCTCTGAACGAGCAGGATCGATTCCGGAAGATGGAGAAAATACAGCGGTTAATATTACTGAAAGCGAGAGTAATCCCAAGAAGATCTGAAAATTGCGGAGATTCAGGAAAAGTCACCTTTCCATACTGAATATGAAATATCGGTCATTTCGATGACAGGCAGATGCAAACAGGTTTGATCAAATCAGCATAATAAAACGAGAGATGGAACGTCATATTATACCCAGTAGCACCGTAGAATTTTCAAAATTTAACAGTCGTAGCTTCTTCATCGTTTATTCCAGTAGTTGGCTAATTGTAAATGTTTCCCATGCATAATGATCGTGTGATTTTTCGAAGTCTTAAGAAAGTATGATACCGTTCGCCGCGCACATGTTAAAAAAAAACACGATTCGTACCTATGATGGTTTTAGGCCGGAGCTCTATCTTGGGCCTATGGTAATATTTTATTTCGCACTTGGTGCAACCATTCAACGCCAAGAGGCTACGATGTCCAAAGAGACTGGTCTGTCGTTTGGTTTCCGTTTCTTAAGCTTTCATCGATGTCTGGAACTTTCTCGCTGAATAGTGAAAAATGTTAAGCCGTTCCTTTCAATGTTTATGCGTAGTAATATTTATACTGTCTGCAGTTGTTGAAAGCAATCAATATATTAAATGCGACAACAGCCTTAACGATTTTTATTTATTTATGTATTTTCTTAGTGGGGACAGCAAATAGGAACATACAAATTAGTTTAAGATTTAGCTATCAACAATTTAAAAATCTTTGAAACTCAGATTAAAATTTTCCCATACCGGGAATTGAACCCGGGCCTCCCGGGTGAGAGCCGGGTATCCTAACCACTAGACAATATGGGATATGAATATGGTTGATAATATATATAAAAATCTGTATTAATATTAGGAAGTCTTGTTGAATTGCCTAATGTTGTAATATCCTTTTTTAAACCAAACACTTTTCTTTTAAGCATAGTTTCGAATGTAGCTTAAGGTCACTGTATTTGTTAGAGTTATCATTTTGAGGCCAAAGATGTCTTAACTCAAGCAATTGTAGTAAAATATTTTACCACTAGATGTAGTGGTGGTTGTACTCTAGTGTTGGTAAGTCGAACTTCTTAGTGCAGATTTGTCACTTTTGTTGCCGAAAGGTTTTTTGTAAAAGTAGGGGCCCTCACGCTCACACCGTTCGGGAAGTTCCCGATAGGGTTGGAGAAAAAAGAATCAAAACTGACCGCTAATTTCGATTAAATAAATGGTTTCCTCGTTAAATTAGCCGATTTTGTCAACTAATCTTGTTTCTTTTAGGTATCGAACTAGTAACCTTTGGATCTTATGTTGTTGGTTGCTGTGGATTTCGAGGTTGAGTCCCAGTAGGTTAGTTAAGTTGTGTTCGATATTATTTGCTGTAAGATAACAGCTTATTTCCATTCTTTCTAGCTCCAGAGCGGAGCAACAAAAATTACCTTTCTAATTACCTCGTACAACACAATCACCACACCAGCGCCACCTGGTATCCACGGGAGAATAGGCGTGACCCATCAGTAAAATTCCCCCCGGCATCCGGGGGGCGCTAATGTCAAAATGTGCTATTTCCCCCCGGCTGCCGGGGGGCGCTAGTGACAAAACTGTCTATAGCTACAGCGCCCTTTTTGGGGAAATAGACAATTTTGACACACGCGCCCACCGGCTGCCGGGGGGAAATAGATTTTACCAAATTGCAGACAGGTATGTGCTCTGTACTGTCGTTAATAATTATAAAGAATTCGTGATTTTTTAATCGACTGTGACGAATCTATTGCATAAGAAAAGTTCCGCAAAAAGCAAACAAGACTGCTGGGGAAAACTCATCAAAACAAAATGCTAAAAATCATTTCAACGGTAAAGGATATTTGCACATTATTTTTCCTTGAGTTTCTATTTGCTGTCAGTAAATATTTTCTTTTCTTTACGTATGGCCCCTATCAGTAACATCGCAGTGTGCTACATAAACACACACATCAAACAATAGGATAACATTTTAATTGGAAGTTGTTGAAACTTTTGCTCTTGCTCTTCTCTCTCGTGCTGATCTGCACAGTATATTTGGCTTTCATGTGCAGCTTTTTAACAAATGTTGATATTACCTTAACTTTTATTGAACATAGAATTATGCAGTATAAAAAAACTAATTCTTTGGGATAATTTGTGGCTATGGAATTGCTCGAGATGACTCTTAGGGCAAAAATGTTCTTCATGGATCAAGAAAAATTGGTTGTCGTGATGTCTGATGTCAACTAAATATCATTGGAAAAATAGGAAAAAGATGTCTAAGGTATTTGACGTAACCATAATTGTGTAAGTAATGTGACTTCTTTGGTAATTCCTATGCTTATATTGGCAGGCAATACATAGAATTCTAAAAGTTCGAGTGTGTTACCTCTTACCTGTTTATCTTGTTCCAAGAACATGACTGCAATGCCTTTTATTGTGTCATGCTTTCATGACTAAGGAGTATTGGAGGAGGAGAGGAGATGTATCGAGCTTTATGGATAACAGGGCTTACTATGACACACAAGTTGAGTTTCCCATGCTGTATTATTTTTAAAAATTTTTGTTTTTAAGCTTTTTCCACTTACATCCATATTTTTCTGTTCAACAGGAAAGAAGTTCTACCAGACACGCGAATTGCTCACACGCTAATAGGATTAATAATTGAACTTGTATATTGGACAATCTTGGGGGTGGCATGTTATAGAAAAGCCGTCCACCTAGTGGAACAAAGGTAGTAGTCAAAGGAGCAGACGATGGAAGGCATTCCTGTGGACGGCTTTTATCTTATTGCATTTGGCTTTTCTATCATATGGTGTGAATTATTTGGACGGCTTTTCTATCAAAGTATTTTCCATCATCATTCGTGGACGGCTTCTTTGCCATAGGAGATCGCCTAGACATCAACGTCAAAGAAGCCGTCCATGAATGATGATGATGGCAAAATATCGATCAAAAGGAAGTCAGCACAGACATCTGGGTTTTAGTAGTATATATATATAGTTTTAGTAGCCTATTACTTGCATAATTAGTAATCTTTTTGCCCGTTTCTCCTTGACATGTGATATGCTGAGCCTGGAGTGGATTTGCACAATGGGACTTAGACCTCGAATGCTTGGCCAACAGCAAGGAAGGTGTCCGTGAAGTTTTCGACATCGGACCATTTCTGGCTGTTCATTTCATTGTTAAAACCATCTATGTATCATGTAATGAAAAATCTCAAGAAACCATTGTTTACGGTCATCATAAAGGTATCTTATTGTAACAAAAAAAAACCTTTCAACTTGCATCCTTCTTCATCGTATGCCAACTGTTAGCCGAGTTGTCATTAAAATAGATGATAAAAAGAAATCGCTCACATATTCCAGGCATGTAGCGGTTGATAATATGGTGAAATGATTGCGACCTACGGCTTTCAAGGAACGTCTACGGATTTGTATAATTGCTGAGTGGCTTTAGCACTTTGGGAAATGAAGTGCCAAGTAAAATTAAACTTTTCTTCTCTTGCTAATTAGTTAAAAAAGAAATTTCTAATAATGCAAGGAGACGATTCTGATGGAAATTCAGTATACAATGGAAAGTCATGGCGTGAGTGTTGATCTTCCGCTGCCTCGCTATCCGATCTGACTAGTTGTCTGGGTAAAATCTTTAGCATCATCAACAACGGGTTGATTTAAATGTAAAACCTTGCAATAGATTCTTACCAAGTTATCTTTCTAGGTTTTCGCTGTGATTTTCAATCAGTATGCCGTTTCAGAATCACCTGCCAGAATTTTTTACAAGAACATGGCAAATGGTAAAATTTCTATCATGTAAGCTATGTTAACAAGAATTTGTATGCTTACCTCTGTTTCATTTTCTTACTATAGATTAATAACCATAGATAGCAGATCTGAAAAAGTTTTGGTTGGGACAAGATGCAGAAAAACCAAGAAATTACAAAAATTGGATGCAGGAAATCGAATTTCCATACTTAAATCGCATTCTTGTGTGTTACGGTATCAATTTTTAAGAAATTTGAAGTGCATATCTGGGCTCCCTTCTTTTCTGTGGCCCCGTTTCCCCTTGACTCATAATAAGCCCGTAGGGGGTCATGCCCCTACTGTACGGTATATATAAAAACAACATATATCGAGGTTTGGAGGGCTCTGGCCGGAAAGGGGACGTGGGGGTCCTCATGGTTCGATGAAATGCTTATGGAGGGCCATGTCGCTACCCACAAATCCGAATTAAAGGTTAATCGCTCCTGTAAAAATGTTCCAATCTTCAGCTCTTCTTCCGGCTTCTCTTAGCCACGCACTGGGTAATCTCCCCGGTGAGTCAACTGAGGCAGTGTCTCCCCCTGCCTTGGTTGACAGCAACTTTTGAAAGGGTTATTTTGCCTTTTAAGAGTTGCAAAATATTTCATTATGCGAAGAATTGTCAATACAAATTTTGTTTTACATTAATGTTGAAAAATTTGTCTTTCATATTTTCTTGGTATTCACATTCTATACAATTTTGACCTTTCCATTTATTTCTTTTAAGGATTGAACTCTTAACACTGCTGAGATGCCACTGGTGTTCAGTTATTTTACTGTGAAGTCTGGAATGCCTTTGTATTAGCGCCGATGAAAGCCCAATCCTGGAGCAGGTTGTTTGCTGTTATAGACAGTAGAATCTCATATATTTAAGAGTATTATTTGCCCGTAGATTGAAATTGATTACAATATTTGAATTTGTCTGTTTATCAGATAGATTGAAATGCTTCCGCAGATTGTAATTCAACTCATTCGGGTATCGATCCCTAAACTTTCGGCGTGCATTGCCGATGCTCAACCGTTGAGCCATGAGTTACATTTACTAATGCACTAATATTAGAAGGAACTAAAAGATAATAAAGACAATTTTCATAGGCTCGTAAAACTATATGCTGACCTGGGAATCAACATCTCAAGGATCTTAGCTTTGTGGTAGAACGTTGGAAAACGGATCTAAAGGTCTCGGGTTCAACTCCCGGTTGAGAGTTAACACGAATACTTATAATTGTGTTTGTTATGTGCGTTAAATGCGGACATATTAATATGAAATTATCTAGAATCACACTAAAAGAATTATTCTTAGTCCAAATTTGTTGAACTCAAAGAACTCGAAAATATAGACAAAAGGTTTTCATGACTTATGGCTCAGTGGTAGAGCATCGGTATGGTATGCCGAAAGTGAAGGGTTCAAATCCCAAAAGAGTCGATATAGTTGCTAAATACATCAAGAATATGTATTACAATCTTATGTACGCTTGATCTAAATCAAGCAGAATTTGCTATATCCTTCGGCAGAGGTTGCCAATTGTTAAGTAGCAAACTCGCTTTCATTCTGATAAATCACAATGAACAATTTATTGAAATTTGTCATTGGATATTATATTAAACATTGCCAAAATATCCGTCCCATTACTTCGTAATGGGGAAGTTTCTCGACCCGACTGGCAGACGTAGGAAGTGGACACCTAGGAATGTTGGAAGCCCTGGACTCCTGGAATCTCCTGGGAATCGAACCGCGGACCTTGGAGTTGCTAGGCGGATGCGATACCTTCCTGGCAACCCCCCCTATATCCCCCCCATTGATATTTGATCCCCTATGTACAACTTTGCACAGTTACCTTAATGTGTTGAAGACTTAGATTTCAATGTAGTATATATCGTAGCTCAATGGTAGGGCGCTGGACTAGAATACTATAAACTTTAGGTTCGAATCCCATTCAGTTGTAGTTGAAATTGGTGTTCTTGATGTATTACATATACTAGGATATAGCTTTCCAATATGCAATCCATGGTGAGGAAAACTGTAATATTATTTTAATTGTTTTTTATTAACAAACAATATATTGAGTAGTACTATTCATGGTATGTGTTCAACTATACGTTGTTCATCCGGGTTGAAATGGTCCAGTATATGCAACCAATAGAACCAATGGCATTTTGCTTAATCCGATCTTACTTTACTCATAGAGATTTTGTAACCCACAAGTCAGAATTATTCCCGAAGACAATTGAATTTCTGTGAACATTCTTTTCCCCGATGGAATTTATTATTACTTTGAGATATAACTTGATTCTTTTGGGAATCGAACCCTAAACTTTCAGCGTACCGCTCCGATGCTCTACCGTTGAGCCATGAGTCATACATTTTTACATTAAACTTTTACCATGAGCTTAAAGGTAACTTGTTCACACTTGTAATAATAATTTAAAAAAAAAAAAAAAAAATAATAAAAACTTTTTAAACTTTTGGTAATAACGCCAATAGATTAATCATTAATCATCAAACATGTTGTGTACTTTTTACCTCTGATGGGATTTGATCCACAAACATCCATCGCCACAATCCGATTCTCACCCATTAAGCCACGAGTCATACATAGACACGCACAATACCTCCTTGTTGGCTAGTCTGCTCAACGCCCACGTGTGAACGATTTATAACAGCCACCGTCAGAGTTTGATGTTGACTTCCAGTAGATGTGGCGACCGTTGCATTTGCTTTCTGGGCAAGGCGAAGTGGGGCAGGTGCCATAGTCGTTGGTATCCGGCTCAAACCATTAGCCATGATCACAAAGACCTTTTGTCATAAATGACACAATTTTTCAACAACAAAAAATGTAAACAAGTGTTTCGATAAGACGAGCATCAAGGACATACCACTGGCCATTAAAAGATCTAGACAAGAAAAAAAAAATACCTTGGCGTAGATACGGTGGCACCTATCGTCTCCCTTGAATAAGAGCTGATTACGATCGCGGCATTATTACGAAAACGTCTAAATTGCGAATCTGTTCTACAGTATATTACAGAAAAATGTGGCGGTTTTTCCTATGCTTTTTTTGCCAAACCCGTACCCGACACATTTTTCTGTAACCTCCTTCACCTGAACACCAACAGTGCGAATAGGCAGTAGCGTGGCAACATACTGGCTGTGACTGGACAGTTCTTCCAGAAGAAGACGCTCTTCTTCCGCACGCAGGAAACCGTTATGGATATTGATGGCCAGCACTCGCGACGAGTCGCCACCCAGTAGAAGTGCAGCACAAACGGCGGAATTGACTCCGCTGCTTACCAGCATGATCACGTTCGACCGTGCGCCGGATGTAATCGTTACACTGCTGCTCGCGTTTCTCCAATGTGAAACCTCTTTGCAATCCACAGATATCAAATAAGAAGTTATGCAACATTTTTCGTCCTGTAATTATTCACCAGCCATTAAGATCAATGTTTCGGACTCAATGAAAAGGAAACCATCATACCGTTTTCAGTCAAATCATGGAACTGGATTCGGTAATATCAGCAATAGCGGAAATATTGTGACGCGAAGATTTTGCGACGCAACGCAACCTTGTCTACGCTGTCACCATGGGTCATAATACCATTTGCAGAGTCTCTAAGCCTTTAAACAATGGGCACTCCGTTTCTACTTGGATCTTGAATTGCCCATCTTTGCGAACATCTTTTCTCTCCCCCGTTCCACCTTAACAGGACAAAACACACACAAAGAAATTAATTAAATTAAATTAGAAAACAAAAGAAAAACGCACTAATTATTTTATGAAATAATTGTTATTTCAGACATGTTAAATACTGCTGAAAACAACAATTTGCATGATAAAAATGTGATAAAAAAAAGAATTGGTTACCTTATTCCCTGTTGAGTAATTGCATGCATAACAAATTCCCGGCAGTGGAAGATCGCAAGTAAAGACTGCTGGGTCGTATTGTGCTGCACCCGCTGCATAAACTGGGATGCCCCACTGGGACCTGTTCAAAAGTAATGTAAAATTCATATTTGACTCAACCATTTCAGTAACTTGACCCTAAACATTTGTATACACTTCATGTTTTCAAAAGTTAAGTTTAACAATAACATTAAGCAAAAAAGCCAACTAAAAAATATCTGATTTGTTTTGGGTTTCAATGTTTACCTCCTGAAATTACAATTGCTTTATAGCCTTGTTGAAGCAGAAGAGCAGCTGGGGTTTCGAGGGCTTGAATATCAGATTCCCCACATTGTTCTCTGACTCTGCAATCTATAAACTAAAATATAAATTTTTTAATTAATACATTTTTTCTATCATCTATTCCCCATGGCTTTGTGGGTGGGTGTCAGCCTGGGAAGCTGAAGATTGTGTAATCAATCTCCAATTGTGAAATCAATTGATCTGAAGTAACAGGTCATGTGCTGTTTCATTTTACCAATTTAGCCATTAGCATGGGCTGACTAAAAGCACAAGACAACACAAAAAAGTGTTGGCAGGGTAGGACAATCATCTGCAATAACATTACCTTCCTTACGATTTCAAGGGAAGTGTGTTTCAAGATACTATGTCAGTCAAGGGCCCACCATGATTCACCTTCAAATATAAAATCAATAATACAATAAAAAGTAAGAATATATTTTATAATACCATCATCTGCCACATTATGTTCCACACGAACAAAATTCTACCACAGACCGATGATAGATGCTTTTTAGTTTGTGATCCTACTGAGAATTGCCAGTTTGACTGGTCTATTTCAGTTCCTTATATCTTATCTGCCACAAATGACAAGATGTCAGATACCTCCTCTCTGTAAGAGAAATGTTTTTCAACATGTAACAAAAATTACCAAGACTATAATTGAATGCCTAGGGAACACCATTTTCTTAAAATTCCACAAGTAGTCCTCCATAAATATATAAATTTTCTAACTTCGCAAGTGGCCTAGATTACGAGTAATCTCTTTTTGTCTTACCAGATTACGGTAGGATAATATAAAACCTAAATTGTAGATAAAACAAAAGGATGAAGTGAGGTTTCAAAATATTGTAAAATGAAAAATATGACATTATTCCCAAAATGAGCGGTTTACTTCTTAAAATTTCGATTTCCCAAGTTGTTATCGATAAGGGATTTTCGCGGATCCACTACGTTGCCGTCCATGTCAAATGTTGATCTGCTTTTGTTTTTTGCTATTTAAAAAGACATGGCAGCATTGTCTTTGGCGCTTTCTTTAAAAAAGATGGCAGACGGCAAGGAATCTCACGAAATGAAACGAACCGAAATTAAACCCAACTCACTGTTAGGAGCCATTTTGCCTGTTAGTGGTGTTTTAGAAATTCAGAATGATATGATGGCGACTTATTTTGTCACCAGTAATCATTGGCGGTCTTTGCTTATCATTGGTCAAAGCCAAGTTCAGAGAAATGGGTTATTATTTCAAGCAAGTATCTCATGCTAGACACCTGTTACTTTCATATTACAACTACATTTATAATTTATGTTTTCTTAAACAGGCTGCACTTACCCATGCATCACTGGGTAAACAAGTTATGTGTGTAATGACAAAAGAATTCATTCGTATTCCACCCACAACACACGGCCTGCCAAATATGGAACCTGGAAATATGGTGAACATTACCTTCAAGTAATATAAATCATTGTATATGAAACATATATATGATAATAATGAACTTCATTAGATATTGTCAGGAAATGAAGAGCCTTAGCGAGTTACTTATAAGCTTCTGCTCAACACAAAATGAGCTCTTACCTGATGTGCTAGTTGTGAATAGTTTAAATGAATATAAAAGAAGCAAACTTTTGCTTTCTGGTACCCAGTATGCCAGTATCTTATCCCTTCTATCTGAAACAGTGGAGTACATTGGAAGGAGGAAGCAGACAACTGTCTTATTATATGTAACCAACTTAATAATTTTATGATTCTGGATCATAATAACTCAGCTATATTTTAAACACTTAGGTAAGTCTAAGCCTGGCTTTGACACAAGAAGAACAAAAAACTTGGATAGATCTTGTCAAACAATGGACTCATGAATTATGGATCTTGGAAGGGAATGCAAACCGCCTGGTATGTGGTCGCATCCAAGTTCAGTTTACTGTGCTTGGCTCCAACATGTTCCTCAAGACTGTTTCAGAAATAGATTAATTTATGATGCTTAAGATTTTATTTGGCGCGTATGCTTTTACATACCTCTCTTGCGTTCATTTAAACAATAAATTTTTCTCATCGGTTTATTTTACTCATATCAAATCTCAGGGGCCTCGTCAGAAAGAAAATTCAAAATATTTTCAGCTCGTTCGGAAGACATCCAAAGATAAGACACAAAAAAGCCTTCAACAAATCCAATAAGGACACCAATTAAGACGTCAAAAAGGTAATGACGACCGTTGAGGATTCGGGAGAAACATACAGAGAAGGACCAAACCCAAACCAGAAGTGAGACTACTAAATTCAGGTACCCAAGATCAAAAAGAGGATTTATTTCTGTGAATATGAAAGATATTAGTATTGTCCTGCTTGCGTGGCCCGAAGGGAAGCTAAACTGGTCTGGTCCTATTGATTTAAAGAAGTCAGGGTTCTTTGTTGGTGGACGTCTCCTTCTGGCAAATGCCTTGAGCAGACCAATAACAATAATATCAAGCAGAAAAGCTAAAGAATGGGGAAAAAAAAACTATTCATTTAGTTAGACCAGTCAATCTTTGGCAACATACCCATGAGAAGATTTACAGGCAGTTGTTTAGGCACAAGAGGATGCATGAAGTAAAGGATTGCACAAGCTGGCAGCCAAATGTACCCACTACCAGAAATCTAGAGAGAGAGATGTATGCAATATAAGGAAGATAAGGCAGCAGCTAGTAGAAAATTATGTATACCTCCATGAATTTGGTTTCAGACTTTGAGAGACTAGGTAGTTTAACTTGCATTAAGTTGGTAAGCTGATTCGTCAACTCGGCATCCCAATCTAAAAATTTCTTAAGTCCTTCGGGAACCTTTCGTTTTCCATCGAGCCCATCACGTTCTCCTCTGAGATCTCGTTGCTTACCCAATGTAAAGTCAGACTTTCTTTGATTCAACTCATTTTGGCGGATCATTTCATGAAATTACCAAGTTATCTACATTCGCTGAAGCCGTCAGAAACTAGTTTATTTTTAACTATGGGACACGTAAGCTCGTCTGCTTAGAAACCAAAGAAAAACAACAAAAATGTAGAATAAAAAAAAATAATTATAACATTTACTAATGATAAGATGAAGAACATTCTTTTGTAGGACGTTGCAAACAAAAAAAAACAGTTTTGATATATCTAATACGCTCCATTTCACAATATGACACATTTGACAAAATGACAATTGACAGTTCACGCAGAGTAATAGAATACTCTGTATTCTATTACTAATAATATTCCATACTAATAATAGAATACTCTGTATTCTATTACTCTGGTTCACGAATCGGGAAATCGTTTCGATTCAGTGCTTAATACTTTTCATAAGATGGCGATGAACACAAATGAAAATTTAGAACAGTCAAAAATTCACGTCGCTTCAAAGAGGAAGCCGTTTTCCAACATTGCGGACAAATCCTAAGGGTGAGCGTACCATCAACTCTATAACTCTGCCTTCAGCTTGTTCAGGAGACATCCAGAAAGGAGAAACAATAACAGATCCTTCACAGAGTCCAATCACAGCACCAGTCAATACATCAAAGAGATAGTGACGACCATTAAGCATCCTAGAAAAACAAACTGAGATGGACCAACTCCAAATAAGAGCCGAGGTCACAAAATTCAGGTGGCCGTTGCTAAATAACGGATTGATTTGAGTGAAGACGAAAGAAATCAGCGTAGTCCTGCTTGCATGACCCGAAGGAAAACTATATTGGTCTGGACCTATGGCAGTAAAGAAGTCAGGATTTTTGGCAGTAGGTCGTCTTCTTTTGACCAGTGCCTTGATTAATAAAATGACAGCGCTGTCAAATGCCATCGCTAAATTTTCAAAATGATAATTAGTACATTTTAAAAACAAAACAAAAACAAAACAATTAGGCTTATACCTATTGCAAGGTTAAGAGGAAGTTGCTTGTGAACAAGAGGATGCATTAAATAAAGAACGGCCAGAGCAGGAAACCAGATATATTCGTTGCCGGAAATCTGTCAGATAAAAGTATCGATTATTACTTACCCTGCAACTATTACTAACGGCAATTTTTACCTCCATAAATTTGTTTTCAAACATGCGAGTCACACCAGGAAATTCGGTTTGCATAAAACTGGCGAAACGTTTCGATAAATCGGCATCCCAAGTGGCTACATTTCGAAATCTTCCGGTGGTGGTGTTTGTTTTTCTATCCTGCTCCACATTGTTTGCAATCAATGCTGTATTTTCTCTCCTAACATCAGGCTTCTGTTCATTCGATTTAGTTTTCCGTCTCATTTTGCTAGCAAATAACTAACCGACAGACAAGCCTGCTTTCAAGCTTGGCTGGTAACTATTGGGGCTCGATCAATGCGTTAGAACCTGCGTTTGTATTTATCCTTCGTTATCGTACATTTAAACAAACGTATCAGGTTTTATTGATAACAGCTTGTAATACAGTTATATAGGCTTTGGTCGGAAAAGGTTGGTCCCCATCCATCCACATTTTTTTCTTTTTATCATCTCTCCAGCCTCATCCTATTATTTCCCCACTCCGACCCTGTTTGAGGCATTATCGGCTCACGTCGCTTTCACTTACGTGAGATTTCTACCAATCGGCTGGGGTATATGGAAACATTATACCTTTCTATACGAGATCGGGGAGAGCGTGTGGGCGGGCTGCACGCACATGCCCAGTTGTCAATGTTTTGTGCAACAGTTGGCTGTCCAATGTCGATCAGCCGCACTCCTCCCACTCCTCGTTCTCAACAGTTTTCCCGACTGCTGCAACACAAATGCCTATTACTTATCTATGATTCACGTCCAACCGTTAGATTGAATATCGATCTGATGCTGTCGCATTTGCAAAGGCATTGATCCTTTCAAAGCATCAACATTGATGGAATCGGATGGGTTACATTTAAACATGTAAAAATAATGTTTTAACTTTGCGAGGCTAATATTTAATAAATCGTGTTAATTCGATACAGGTACAAGCGACAGAAACTAACGGAATGCAAAGAGAGCGGTCATTGCTATTTCTACGTTCGTAATGCCTGCAATTAAACATTCTCGTTTGGTGTGGCTGTCGACGAAAGTATTTTGCGTCGCGTCGAATTTTATCGATCGCTCTTTACCGGAGGGCTGCTGCGCGACTCCCGATTTTTTTTTTTCCTGCTTTCCTTTGCTCTCTCTTTCTCTCTCTCTTCTACGATACATAGACGAAAGAACGAGTGGGGGGAAAACGGGAGTATGGAGGAGGTAACAAGAACTAAAGAGTATAGAGGGTGGCATCGAAGAGAGAGAAAGAGAGAGAGAGGTATATGGAACTGTACACCTCTCCTTTTAGTTGACGGTTCGCCTCCAAACCATTCAGACATCTAGATTACGTTCTTGCAGTTCACATCATTTATTTTTAGTTTAGTTTCTTATGTTCGTCTTTTTTTTTTATCCGTCCAATAAAAAAAAAATCCGCTTCCGAAAACCCATTTAAAGTAAAAAATGATTGCAACTGTTTTGATACACCTACTGGAATAAGAAAAATAAATACCTAAACGTGGACTGGATCGGTGACCCCATCTAATGCGCCACACCTAAGCGTATCGCTGAGGATGCCGGATGTGTCAGATGACTTCCGGAATTCTAGTCTCGCAACTTTGGCGATCGGCAGCACAAAGTTACAAGCGTGCAGCGATTTGGAGAAAAGCCAACACGGATTATATCAACCTGCTCACTTCTTTTACGCCGCAGCTCTCCTGATTCCGCACCACACCTTTGTCTGGAGCATCTTCATCACTCGCTTCCTAATGGGTATGGCCTACGCTCTAGTGACAGTGTGGGCATGTCTGGAACTCTGTGCCCCCGACGTCTTTGCCTGGAACGCGTTATTGACAGCTGGCACTTTAGTTCACATTGTCTACTGGAGTTGGCGCTTCCGGCCGGGCCGTATACGTCAACGTCCACTCCTCGAACTCTATCAAAAGCTCTTTTTGCCGCTAGATTGTTCTCAAGAGCTCTTTGTTCAGTTGACCAACAAGTCTGTCATACGTCACCTGCAAGTGGGTGACGATTATTTCGTTGCCACTCAACAATTCGCCACTTCAATGTCGAGTCCATCGGCCTCGCTGAGATTATCCGTCCTCCTAACGGGCAAGTGAGTATAGCATTTTTTTAAAATTATTATTATTATTTAATTTTTCTTTTTTCTATCATTACTTTTTTTTTTTAAGAAAAAAGGCAAATGGAAAAGGGGATTCAATAATTGGAAATTCGTTACCATGACAACTCGTAAAATGTCTCTTGTTACCGGTAAAAGCCATCCCGGTCCCTTGTTTAACCGAATAAGTAGTCAACGAAGAGGCTGAGTTTTCCCATGCTGCTCTTTAAATGCGAAACTCTGGTGGGTGGATAAGGAATGTGAAACTTGGGAATCTCCAAGTGTATATCTTACAGTAATCCAATCATTACGGGGATAATTGGACCGCCGATAATATCCCGGTGGGCCAAAGAATAGCATCTATCTCCTGTATTGTGTTGCATTTATATCGACCACTAGTTCTTGCATCTTGTTGGCATGGGTAGAGATGACGCATCTTTGTTAAGGCACCGACGCTATCAAATCACTTTCATTTTTGGTGAAGTTAAAGTTTCATTTTGCTAGCTAGAGATTCATGCCTTGATAAGCCAAAAAGCTTCCCAGCACCGGGGGAGGGGCCTGAATAGGTCGTATCCTAGCAAAGGCTTTGTGATTAATGGCTTTTTTTGGCTGAAATATCTGCAACAATTTTCGAATGTACAACGAGAGATGCACGTATACGGAAGTCGCATCCAAAATGAAGTTTTGCATCTAACTCCTCCCAAGCAATAATGGGATGTTTTTTTCAGTGGCAATGGAGTCTGATTAAAAATAACCCACATGGCATTATTGAAAATATTCTTAAACTTACTTACGAAAATAAACTGTAAACATTGGAAAGGACTAACAGATTGCAAAAAGTTAGTTTCACAGGTTTCCTACTGGAAAAGTGCTTCATCGACGAAGCCTGACAAGCATCCAAATGAATTGGAAACTAGTCTCTTATACTGACTAAGAAAATAAAATTAGAAAAGAACACACACACTAGCTAGGGGAGAAAATGAAAAGAAAAGAAAACATTGTAGCTTGTAATAGAAATGGCTACAGGCACATGGTGTACACGAACCGTTCGCTGATTAGGTAGACCCTCTCCCCTGTCGCTCTCACTTGCTCGCAACGTAGAATATGAAAAAAAGGTTCAGAGAAGAAGAGCTAAAGAGTAGAAAAAGTCTAGAAGGATAACTATATGTTTATTTGCCTTACTTGAGCTTTTGCTGCGTTTTCGGTCTGTTGGGGCACACGATGCCGATCGATACAGTAATCATTGTTGATTCAATATAAAACTCACAAGTAAGTGCAAACTCATTCGAGAACGAAATTAACCGAACATCAATGACCTGTATTTTGTCGTCTGCTACATATTTGCAGAGTGTTGTCAATTTTAAAGAATCAACTTTTTTTTCGTACAAAATATCAAGTTGACAAGTTCACAAGAATACAATAACCAGTGTTATTGCCTTGGCAATTTGTTACTGCAATTTGTGCCAGAAAGAACGTTGTCACAGATGGCCAAGAAGCGAAAACATTTGCTGTTCATTGCAGCCATTTCATGCAGACATGATGGGCTGCTATGTGTCATAGTAACTATCCTCCTGCGAGAACTGCATGGTAGAACTGGTTACATACTTTATCGTGGATGCACTTGTACGTAGAACGATAAAGCCTTTAATGTAGTCACATTAGTCAATCGATACAAACCTGAATCTTTCCCCAAAACGTATTCTGCCAGCAAAAGAACCCACTTTCCTAAATGTACAGTGAATTATTTGATCGCTGTAGAATAGCGAGTGCCTTACGTAGTTTTATTTTGTGATTTTATTCAGTATAAATAATTCGTAGTTTCAATTGCTAAAAATTTTAGGATGAGAGTGAGTTTTGGTCTTGGTAACCGTTTTCTACATCACATCGAGCCGTTCCAGTTCGTCGATTCCACCGAATGGTTCATGATGCAGAACGTTTCTTTGCAGGACGTCAAAGCTTCCAAGATTCAGGTAAAGTTACACAATCAGATATTTCTACTTTCTTGTTTATTGCAAACTGGGAGAAACTTGTGATGCAACATTCTCTAGAGAAGGCCAATAAGGTATATATCAAGTTCAACATTGTAAGAGATATATAGTTTCAATTATTCTCGACCTACTTTGTCGAACTATTCCTTTTAAACATAAATAAACCAGCGGGAGAGAAACACTTTTTGCTGGTGCTCTACCGTGTCATGTATGAAAAAACAACTCGAGACGATAATTTATTTGTAACTATGCAGGTTTCCATCACGGCTGATGAACCTTGCGTTTTTCTTCAATTGGATACAGATCAACTGAACTGCTTGGCCGTTACCAATCCACCTTTGAAATTCCTTCTCGACTGTCTGATCGGTGAGTCAGTTCTGAACTTTATTCCAGTCTAAATTTTGAAATTCGATACCCACAAAGGCCTTTGTTGAACATCGACTTTTTTTTATTACATTTGAACTCGTTAAACTGAAGCTGGGGTTGAACAAAAAGCAGGGTCTCAAAAATGAAGAAATCGTTTCGTATTTCTTTCCTCCCACGTGCAGACTGATTGAACAGGTGCGTCTTGGGGTTGTATCTATCGTGCGTCATTTTCCATCTATTGATTGACGTTTATTGATTCGAGCGGAGTCGCCAGCGCAACGTGGGAGTGGCAGTATGTGTCTAAATATATAAGGACCAAGAGGTAGTGCCTATAGAGAATCGTTCAGCAAGAGAAAAAAAGGACGCGTCAAGCGGCCGACACAACGTCTGACCAAGCGAATCGAATAGAGTGTTGCTACCGCCAGTATCATATCTTAACAATCAATACGAATAACCGATTTGGGGAAAAAAAAAAAGAGGAGAGAAAATAAGGACGACGTCATTCAGGACAATCAGTTCGTGTCTTATTCTATTTTCATGTTCATTCTCAACTGAATGGCGGGGGCAAAAGAAAAATACGTATTGCAATCTTTTGCACCCTTACCTGTTCGTAGCTTGCATTTCCTGGTACATGGCTTCTGAGAATCGATATACCATTAGCTGATTGCTTCAGTCATCCTTAATGTTTACACCTATGAAACAGCACAGTGCACGCTAAATTGCGTGTAGTAGCTAGTTCCATATATTTAAACCAATTGATGGAATTTCTTTTGTGTTTCTTTTTGCCAGGAAAAGATGTTTCTCAAAAACTGTATGCCGTTGCGGAACACGCTGCTTTAATGGGGATGACCAGAGACCCCAAACAGGATCGTATGCAATCCATACAGGTGAGTGTTGGTGGAGGTTCGGTCGGTGTCAACAGCACGATGACCTACTCCACGCTGGGTCCGTGGCAAGGTGAACTTCTCAGAAGCCAGAGCGCCGACGCCGTTCACACTTGCAAACAGGGCCAGGTGCGCTCCATCCATTGGCGGCGAGATCAAACCCGCAGGGTGAGTTGCCGCTAGAATTTTTCTATTTTTCTTGTCTTAATGAATCGTTAAACTTTTATTTTCCTTGTACTCACGTGTTAGATATGGGCTAGGAGGTATCAGAAACTCGTTCCATGTCGACACGGGAATCGTCCGTTGATGAAACCATCAACTGATGGCCGAAAAACAAGTAGGCGTAGCCATTTAGGAGAAGAAGAAGAGCCAGATGATTGCACGGCCAGAGTAAGCAGCTCTAAATACCCTAGTGTGGTAGCTAGTGACAATCGTCATCAAGAAATAAGGATAGCCGCCTCTCATCATCAAGAACAATTTCGCCCACACTGGAACAACAAAGTCCAATTCGACGAGACTTTCGTGTGATTATTTTTCTACGTGTTCCTCCCTTTTTCTAACGAGCTTAGAATATTGTATTTTTGGGAAAGAACTGTTGTATTTTAAATGAAACATCTAACCACCAGGTGGTGGCTTGTATTTTGTCTATACCTCTGTTGCTTTGCTCGTTACTGTGTCGAATAATACTGACGTTAATATGTTGTCTGTGATTGGTATTTTTTAATCGAACAAATTGCACTGTCAATGATAATATTCGATGTGAATACAAGCCATTGTCCTTTGTATAAGTATTAAGCAATTCAAAAGTTCCCTTTCTTTTCGATTGATTCTTCAATGTTGGATCGTTCTCAAAGTCATGAATGTGAGGAACTTTTACGTGTTAGCCCAGCGTCCGTATTCGTACAGTATCCTGCACAAAAATCCGAACACCGATTTAATTTTTTAAAGCCACCTATTGGCGGGGTAAAGGGTTTTTGTTTGTTTTTCTAGAGGGAGGGTAGACGGGGTGATGGACAAATAGGGCAGGGTTGGGTAAGTCTAGAAATTTTTTTAATGCCTTAAGGTATTACGCTTTAAAGCAAGTAACAGGTCGGGACATTTTTGCAACCCCCAGGGTGATGTGTTTTTTAAACGACAGTTGGAAATGTTGGATTTAGGCTGTGTAATATTCCTTACCCAAAATAAATTAGAGAGCTGCCTGTGCACATTTATGTCAATACCGATGGCATATGTGTAGAGGCTCTGATTGCGACGCCGTAGATCGATCGATTCCCGATAAGGAATTGCGAAATATTTCGTATCTTTATAATATTCTTCTTTCGAATATGCTGGGAATATTAATTATTTTAGAACGAAGTGAATTATTATTTTTTAAGTTATTTAATAAAAAAAAACACTCGATGAAAACTTATTTTATATATGAACGAGAACTTCTCGTAAGGTAATCTCAATAATTCATCACCTCATCTGGAATCGAACACCAATCTCCAGCATCACATTCAGAAATGCTACACCTAGACCATTGACAACGACGTAAAGCAGCTGGGACATAAGCTAAATTGTTTCGGTAAGCAACATTATCAAGCCCAAGACCTAAATTTCTAACTGTCGTTTTAAAAAACACACCACCCTGGGGGTTGCAAAAATATCCCGACCTGTAATTTATCTTAAAGCGTAATACCTTAAGGCACTTTTTTTAAATGTCTAGACTTACCCTACCCTGCCCTGTCGTGTCCGTCTACCCTCCCCCTTAAAGGAAAACAAACAAAAAACCCACTACCCCACTAAATTAAATCGGTGTTCGGATTTTTGTGAATCACGAAATTTGAAGCTCAACTCAGTGCCGCCATCTAATGAATGATACAGAAGTTAGGCATGTAAATACGTAAACCTTGTAACCAGCTGTCAAATGAAAGGTGTCAAATAGGCAAATTGTGTTTGTGCTAACAGATGTTAATCTTATCTATACGGCTTATGGTTTCTTTCTTGGTTAGTATTCTGTTGGCCAGCTCCTAAAAATCTGAATTTCAAAGCTTGGCATAGTAATCTTGGGATCTGGTAGTTGATTTGACGAACACTTACCAGCAACCAGCAAAAAGCAAAAGTGTAAGTTATTTCTCCCATTAAAACATGATTTGTTTCATAATTCTTGCTCCACAAGACTATTTCCCTGTTTATGTCAGATGGAAGATATTGTCAGCCTCCTGGTGAAACGACACATGAACTTGGTTGTGGAAAACATCTTATCTTTTCTTGACCACAACAGCTTACAAAGCTGTGAGTTTGTATCCAAAACTTGGTATTTGGTTATTAGGAATGGAAAATTATGGAAGCGGCTCTATGGACGTGTATCACAGAGGAAGCCACTTTTGCAGAATCTTATGATACGCAGGGAACTTGAGGCAAAGCACGACACTGAGAATGATGAATTCCTGTACAAGAGATTATTCTATGCCCAACAGACCCTTGTACAGAATTGGAGCTCAGGAAAGTACAAGACATCCTTAAAAGCTCTGGGTGAAGTCAGTGTTTCCATATTTACGATGGATGCTCGTCGAATTCTCTATGGCTTGAGAACATCTCCTTCAGTTCCTTCTTCCATCATGGTATGGAATCGCTGGACTATGGAATCAGAACATTTTCTGGTGGGTCACCAAGAATGGATAACAGATATGCAGATCTGTGGAGACCTAATATTCTGCTCTTACTATGATGGAACCATTCTCGTGTGGGATCTAAAAACCAAAGAAGTTGTCCAGCAGTTCCAAGATCAAGAAGTAGTGGATTGGGTGGTGATCCACGCCGCACACGGTCTTCTCATAACCTGCACTAGCATTTTATCTGGTCTCACGGATCGAGATACCTCGGTAACCATCCGTCGAATTCACAGCCCTACAGAAATGGCTATCGAAAAAACCGAAGAAATTTCCAATATGAAAGTCAGTATGCTCGTTTCGGACGAAAATTACTTTGCCGTCGTTCTTTCTTCTTCCAGCAGGAACTGTATCAAACTACAGTTACGCTCGCCTGTTGATTTCCAGTGCGTTCACGAAATCAGCAACCTCATCTCGCACGAGGATAGTTATGCCTATCACAGTGGCTGGCTAGTGACGGGATCGTCCGAAGGAATAATCAAAGTTTGGAATCCTGTAACTCAAACATGCGTACAGACTTGGAATTCTCAGGAGAAGATAGAAGATCTTCACCTCAGTTCCAAGCATATTGTCACGCGAAACTCGGACGGTAAATTGTTCGCGTGGGATCTTCCAATATCCGACCGTATTAACTTACTAGAAAAACCATCGCCAAGTTGTTTATTTGAAATCAATGGTTCTGAAGAAGTCAGCATGATGGATCCATCATTAATTGTGGACGAGCTTCAAATTCTCACCATCTCGGTGAAAGACATTCCCAAAACAGATGCATCAACTTCTGCGCTGACTATCAGAGACTTTTTGAATTAACAATAATCTAATCACGCCTTTTTAGTAGTACATCATCAATTAAATGCTGCGTTTGACATAAAGTGTTACATTTATTCATAACAAAAGTTATTTATTGCTTACATGCCTGAAGTTATCGGCACTTTACAAGCCGCTTTAAAGCCTTCGCATCCGTTTTTTGCTGTATGCTGGTGATAAAATAAATTATCTACATTCAAAAACTATTCCTTTTTCAAACAATGAATACCTCTGATTACAAGCATTTCTATCCTAAGAAATTTGGAGATTGGAGGAGCTCGCTACAATTAATAATCGCAAGACGGCAAGAGCCAAAAGTGTGTGCTACTTGCACTATCACTTCACCGCATTTTCATGTCCCTCATTGCGTTAAGTTAGGAAATTCTTGAACATTTTTTGGGATCTTACATTCTTGCCATATTTTCCGATTGATTAAATTTCAAAATAATTGAAATTCAAAGATGCTAGTAATAAAATGAATTGGGCTAACTGCCCCATTAGAAGCAATAGCATGTTTACATGATCATTATGTAATCTTTCACTTCCTATAAGTATACTTAACGAAAACCCATAGTGCACACAGCCACACAGACATAGCTCTCGTTATCGTTAACATAGGCAAACATAGAAACGACTTTGAATAAACGCCCACGGTTTTCATCGTTCTCAATCTTGGCAGCTACTAAAAATAATACGGTAACCTACAGAATGATTAGTCTATTCTGGAGCTATTCTTCAGCTTGTTCTATGTCTCATCACGCAACATCTTTTGTAACTATTACTACCACCCTAAATCCTTTAATCAGCGTACCAGACCCAGACGCTTTATCTGTTCCAAGTTTCAATTGCCCCTATAACTCACCAGTGCAAATAGATGAACTGCATTTCATCTCTTTTTTAAGTAAAGGTGTGAGTAGGAATAAATTTTTTTTTTCTATTATAGTCACTACGTGATTACTCTGCAAGAGCTTCCAAATCACGCCGCATCAATTCTTGATCTCGTCTTGAAGTGCAGGAACAGTGTACGGCTTTTTCAACTCGTTATCGCCACGAAGATGTTGTGCTTTGGGCGAGCGTATCCTGCAATTTCCAGAATATTGCCTTCCTGTGTGCGACCGTATTCTTCGGCCGTGATTCCCGATGAAAAGGGGATTCAACTTGGAGGAATTTATCCACCACTGACGACGCCTTTCAACGCCGACGAGACTATCTCCTTTGACAAGTTGGCTGACAATTTGACGCAGTATGCTCGAATTCCATTTGCTGGTTACGTCGTTCAAGGATCCAACGGTGAATATCCGTTCCTTGAAAAAGAAGAAAAGCTACAAATCGTCAAGTTTGTCAAAGATTTCATCAAGGAAAGCAACAAGCCGTTGATTGCCGGCTCCGGTTGTGAATGTAAGGGCATATCTTTGAAAGTATTTGTATTGGGCTATTGTACGTGATGGCGAATTGAATAGTTTTTCGTCTGGTTTATTTAATTGCACAGCTACCAAGGCAACAATTAGACTGACGGAGGAAATGGCTGCTTGTGGAGCTGATGCTGTGATGGTAGTCACGCCATCTTACTTCAAAATTTCGATGAATGTAATCCTATTTACAGGAATTTCTCTTACCATTCGTTGTTTATCCTGAAACTTGAAATAATTCAGGATGCTGCCATGATTGCCCATTACACAACAGTCGCCGATTCCAGCCCTGTACCAGTCATCTTGTACAGGTAATTGACATTCACCAATTTATCGTCTAACTAAATAATCAATTCATTTTTATGTCTTTACAGTGTTCCAGCTAATACAGGCATCGATTTGAGTATCGATGCTATTCAAATTCTAGCTAAACATCCAAACATTATCGGACTTAAAGATAGTGGAGGGGACGTGACAAGAATCGGAAGTATCGTGCAAAAGACTCGGGGTCAAGATTTTAAGGTTCTTTCTGGCTCTGCTTCGTTCCTTCTTCCCAGTTACCTGGCCGGATCGGTAGGCGGAGTCTGTGCTTTAGCCAATGTTTTGGGTGACGTTCTCTGTCATATGCATTCGCTGTATGAAAAAAACATTATCGACAAAGAGCTTCAGAGGAGGCTGATTGACCCCAACAATATGGTAACAATAATTCAACAACCATTTGTTAAGCTGTACACATTTTTATTTTCGAAACGAATTGCAATTCCAAGGTTACCCGGCGTTTCGGAGTGGCCGGAATGAAAGCAGCTTTGGACATGTTTGGATATTACGGCGGCCCTAATCGATCACCAATGCTTAGCGTTAGCGCAGAGGCTCGTTTAGTGATTAAGAAAGCATTTGTTGATAACGAATTTGTTCCCCAATCTCGGTAGCTTGTTTGCATTCTGAAAATGAAAAGTGCACCCACCCTAGAGATCTATATGTACTATGTTTAATCAAAAAGATTACCTTACGTGAGATAACGTGTTCAGATATTTCAGTCAAATACATTTTGAAAAGTATTAGAATTCAATTCACATAGTGGTTTGCCCTTCTGTTTCATGATGGAACAATGACAGTTAAATGAATTCGACCATTCTTCTTTTCGTTGAATCACTAGGAATTATTTTCCTCGTATAAGATCCAAAAATTTTGGCTTTTTTAATTGTTCCAAATCTAGTTCACTCATTTTCCTTTTGAAATTATTGTGCCTTACTTTTAAAACTCTACCATATTATAGTTATGTTTGAGGAAAAAGATTCCACTAACCAAGCATGTCCTTATCAGTTTGTCGCTTCTCAGGGAACGCAAAAAAACATTTATCCACGGTAATGAAATCGCAGAATGAAAACTTGGGTTTTTTCGAATGTGCTCAATAGCGTCCAAAAAAATTTCTCCGAGCATTTTTGCTGCAAAATAAAGGGAAAATTTGAAGAAAATACTCGACAATTAACATTTTTCAAATGCTATAGTACGGAATTTTGTGTCTCACACTGGCGCAAAAGGGTTTCCTGATAATTGAAACCTCGTTGAGGCTTTAACTGCAAAAGAAACCTGGTGAACGATAAGAGAAAATGCTTGTGATGATCACTACGATTATCCTTTTCTCTTCTTTTCCGGTTTATTTTTTTTAAAACAGCGTCATCTAGCCCTATATAAGTGAATGCTAAAACTGTGCAAACAACAATTGGAAATCCTCATCCGTAGCAGCTTGTGCGTTCCGATATCCAACATGAAAAAGGCAAAACACAAAGACGTTTAGCCTACATAGAATTGATTTTAATCTTTAGTTTCTTTTGTTAATCTAACAATTTTATTCTTTTACAGGTTACAGTTACGGCTACCTGTTTGTTAGTGATTGGGTTGGTGTTAGTTCAACATGGCGCAGAAGCGACATGGAAGAAAGAAAAAGGAAAAGGTTAACGCACTCGATCCATTTGTTGCAAAGTGTTGAAATCTATAAATTTTTTTTAACGGTTTATTATCAGGTTCAGATTATGGTGGAGGAGACTATGGCGGGGGAGACTACAGTGGGGGAGGCTACAGTGGAGTAAGCTACGGCGGAGAACACGGAGGAATGAATTATGGTGATGACAAAGGTAATCAACTAAACTCTCAAAAAGCCAAGTGAATAACATTATCTGTTGACCGTTATTTAATTCGCCTGATTGTTCACTATAGGTCATAATACAGGACATCACAAGGGCCATCATAAGGGACATCATAAAGGACATAATAAAGGCGGAGGTGAATATGGTGGAGGTGAATACGGAGGTGTAGGATACGGAGCAGAAGGCGGAAAAGGTTAGCACCTGCAACAAAACATTAATCTGTTGCAGAAATCGACTGTGTTGTGTTAACTTGCCCGTATTCTTTACGCCTTTCTGAGACATTTTAACGATCATTTCTAAATGTTTATGATAAGGTCATCACAAGGGCCATCACAAAGGGCACCACAAAGGCCACAATAAGGGCGGCGAAGGATACGTTAGTCAGCAATACAGCCATCCAGCGGAATCTTATTCATCACAGGATGGTGGTTACGGAGGTTTCGCAGGACATGGAGAATCGACCGGAAGCGATTACGCACCACCTTCGTTTCTCAGTAATTTTCCTAATGCCGAAGATTTTTGGAATTAGATAATCTTCATAGTGTATCTACCACTTGAAGTGGTTTGTAATTTTTAGTTTTCTTAACCGTCTTGTTTGATGTAATTGCCCTTATGTCACTAATACAGAGTCAATTACGACCGTGTAAAACGAAAACGTTGGTTCACTACTATCCCTTTTAGACACGAATATCAGGTTAACTCATGCCCAATTCAATTTCTTTCTACCAAGAATAGAAGATGGTAAAAGTGACTATCTCTTTTACTTTCGTAAGTCTTAAACACATTTGTCTGTGGTTGTTGGCCGGCGATTCGTGCTCACGACGTTGGAGCTAACACCAACGCAATGAAGTCTTTTTAGGCCACAGATACATCCAAAGCTTTTTTTAAAGTGAGTCATTCGTGGTTTGGTTTGCAAATGGGAAATTGGGGAATAGGGTTTTTCCCTTTAGTTATTACGGCTGACTCTAGCCTGGCCAATCATCAGATGGTTAGTTTCGGGTGAATCTTTTGCGACAACCTTTCTTTTTCTATCACAAATGTGGCTGCTTTTTTTTCTCCTCGTTTTGTTTTCATGAATTTCAAGCAGCCAATAGGATTAACTGTCATAACCATTGTCCTTATAATCCTGGGGACATTAACGACCCTTTTGTCCTTATAGAAAAGTCGTCTCAGATTCTAGACTAACTCTCACTTTTCAATACTCCTTTTGACAACGTCTTCTGTGTGACGTTACGTAAGGATATTTCTTCGTAGAATCACAATGGAAAATGGTTTAAGGAAATTGGGTGAGTCCGGTTTTTTCCCTCTGTCAGACACAATGTGAAAGGGCGAGTCACACAAATCGTGGCGATGATATTGAGGGCCGTTACGCTGGACAAGAAAGACTTTTTGAAGAATAAGCGCAAATGGTTAAAAAAAATTCAGATTTTTCACGCGTCTATCACGAGTCACTTTCGTTTCTATTCTTTAACCGGTGACTCGGTCTTTGACTTCCGAACGCAGCCGAATTTTTCGGCGTATAAAAGTGGACAGCGTTGACCGTTTAGGCACAGTTAAACTCCCACCTCAGTCTTAGTTAGGAGAACAGCCAACTTGCAAGGTAAGACAGAAATGTTAGCATCCTTTGAATAAACTGATAAAAATTAGTTATACTTTAGTGCCATTCCCAACAGGTTCAAATGAATTTGATTAAATATTTTCTGCTGTTTGGACTGGTGCTGATTAATGGGATCGATGCAACCAAAGGAAAAGGTTGAAGACATTTCTAACCACACATTTGTAAAGTAATAAACTTAAAACTTGTTTAACTTCTTTGAAAAAAGGTGGAGGATATGGCGGAGGATATGGAGGAGGAATGAGCTACGGAGGAGGTTATGGAGGTGGAGGTTATGGCGGAGGACACGGTGGCGGAGGCTCCGCACAACAGCACGTCATTATCGTTCCTGCACCTCATCCAGTTTTCTATCACGTTCCAGCACCCAAACCTGTTCCCGTCCACGTTCCATCTTACGGCGGGGGAGGATATGGTGGAAGCCACGGATTATCAGGAGGAGGTTACGGAGGCGGTGGTGGTTCTTACGGAGGTCATGGAATCGGTCAATCCGGTGGATACGGAGCACACGCAGGTATTGAAAAAGTCTTATGCTCTTTAGATTAGTTCCAAAATGATAAGCGTGAACCGAGTAATAGGTCTCCATTCATTAGCAGGTGCACCGGTTTACGTTCACGTTCATCCATCAGCTCCAATCCCAACGTATCAATCAGCATCTGTCACCCATTATCACCCGGCTCCAGTTGCCTCTTACGGAGGCGGTTACGGAGGTGGTCATTCAAGCGGATACGGTGGAGGTGCAAGCGCCCCTTACGTTCCTGCTCCGATTGCACCGTCTTATCATCAGGCTCCGGTCTCCTCTTATGGCAGTTCTCATGCTGTAGGAGGTTACTGAAGCATTTAACTTTCTTATCTAATCTTCTGCTAGCATGTTTTCCTGTTGATGATTTCACGTGGAAAGAAGGGGATTTTAGTTGCATTCATCCTAAGAACACTAGAGATAATCAATTTACTAGCTCGAAATGTATAGATCAAATACAAATGGTGAACTAATTATTGAGATTATTTGTTTTTATGAGATTAAACCAGATCACCGTGACACGATTAGAAAGTGAAAAGTAGCTAGTGCAAGTCTCTTACGCACTTGACTGTTACAGCGAGTTAACAAATTATGCAAAGCAAAAACAAGGAATCTACTGCCTCAGTTGTGTTTAGCCTACTTTCTCAATTAGACGATAATGACCGTCTATTGTCTACCTTGTTCGCTTCAATGGAACACGAAGTGGACAGTGGTAAGCATCAGCATCGTATACGTAACAACCCCGATATTTTTGCTTTTTTCTTCTTTGTTGGTAAAAAAAAAAAATAAAATAAAATTTCACCAAGCGTTTTGGGTTGTGAAAATATGTGAGCCAACATGTTGGGCGGAGTTGCATACCTGCAGACAACGAATGGAAAGTTGCGGTATAGATTGCACGTCATTAATAATTGCCTTTGTTTGGGTTATTAAGCGCAGCAGAAAAATCCTAGGGGGAAGAAAAAAGTGACAAAGAAAATAACGCTCAAGAGTAATATATGAACGTTGGCAAATTTTCCTTTTTATTAAAATGGGTGCAACACCTGGCTGTATTTATAACCGCTGCGCAAAGAATTGAACAGCAGTTGAACACCGTCTTCGGTACTGGATTGTATAGTCCGATTGAACATGCAAAAGGTGGAAAAAAAAAAAAAAATTTAGGATTTTACTTGTTTTCATTTTGATTTAATTGGATTAATAATTGATTTGACTTACTTCCGTCTTTCTGCAGATTACATTATCGATCGTTTGCTTCTTACTGTTGATTCAATGCAGCGTCGAAGCAAACAAGACCGCGAAACAAGACAGAGGTGAGTTTTCAACATTTGGCAATCCAATTGTGAAAACTAAACGATTATCTTTTTGAACCAGGAGTCGACTTCATTAAAACATATGACGGAGAAGAAAATGAAAATGGGAAAGGTTAGTTCAATCGCAAGCAAGAATACACCACATTGCTAAATCGGTATGATTAGGGCAACGTCAGAAAATTCATCACGAAAGAATCGTAACTGCAGGACGTAATGACAGTAACACTACTGGTGGAGCTGATGGAATCAGTTCCTTATTCCAATCACGAACAAGTGTTCCTTTACAGACACCTTATTTACCACAAGGAGGTGGATCCGGTGGGTATGGAGGATCTATAGGAAATGAAGATGCTGTTTAAGTCTTTGAGGTGCATGCTACTTAACCGGAATACTCCGGTACTTCACTTTCCCACAGTAGTTGTCCCCTTTCGTAAATATTTCTGTTTACATTCGCAAAAATTGCAATTATCCTTTTTGTTATTATTAAAAGAGAACTATTCAAACACAATTGTCTACATTTTCTTTGTAAAGCAGTGATTTTCAGCAGCGTTCTATCATCCACAACTGCACAAAGCTTTAAAAGATATGTGCGACTTCAAGTAAGTGTAGTTTTGATTAAGATGTTCTGGATCCTCGGAGAGACAGATGAATTCTAAACAGAACGTACACGACTTCCTGTTGCATCAAAGGAAACTACCTCAAACTATCAACGCTCATTTTAAATTACGTTCACCGATCGAACTCACCTTCACAGCTCCATTGTAGACTAAAGTCGACTTTCTTGTACCAGCAGCACGTATGCAAATTGGATTGTCATCTTGTTTACTTTAAGCTTGGTCCTCATTCAGACGTACCATGCAAGCCCCGTTCCACTTTTATTATGAAAAAGATGAAATATGACATTGCACCTTCTCTTTCGTTACGCAGCATCCTTAAACTTCTTGTTTGTTAAACACCGCGTCCCTAAAAGAGGGCAGGTTTAAACATACATGATTGAACCGCTTCATTTTCCACTTGCTGCAAGGAGAAGGACAAGATTTAGAGAAAGTTTGAATGTACAAGTAAAAATGAAGAGTACCCTGAGAGCCTTGCCCCTGTTTAGTTTCTTTTCTTCGCACTTTTGGTTGTTTTCGCGTATGAAACTAAGAAATTGCTGCGGTTGAGCTACAGCAACTAACAGTGGTCCGCAATATTTCTCAATGCAGCACGCTGCTCAGATGGAAAGATGGATATCCAGTTGATTGCAATCGCTTGCCAACGAGTAAATCAAATACATTTCAACTTATGTCATGAGAACAGAATGAGATAAGGTTACCAGCAGCAGTTGTACAGGGCATCTGTACATCCAGTTCTCTCCCAATATGTCGTGAAAAAAATTTTATTTGCTTCTCTAGTTTTTGTTTTGATTTTAGATACTCACAATCGATGCATCCAGTAGGTCCTTGTTCTCCTAAAAAAAAGCGTGCCTCTTGGAAATGTTTAGAAACAATCTAAAGACACACGTAATTTACACATATAGATGTAGGTCACAAAAGAATTTTTGTGTTGTCAAACAATCTGTAGATGTAAATGGATAAAGGAATCCTTATTCGTGTACTGGACGCCTCCCACACTAGAAGCTTAAGGCAAGCTTCGGTGAATCAAGTGAATCTACAAAACACCTTTCCAAATCTTGGTAAAAGGGATAGGAGGTCGGCCATGCCCACTTTGACGCCTCGAGGCGGTAATGTGGGTAGGTAACACTTGGGTTGCCGAACCCAATTTTTGAAGGGATAACGAACAACCTTAGGCTCTATACGGGGACGGGTTAGCTTTAAAACAAAAAATTCCGCTGACGAAAATTAATTCAATTATCTGTGATGGATAGGAAATTGTTTTACGATGAAAAGCAACGAAAACACGCATGTAATTCGGGAAAGTAACCACAAAAGGCCCATTTGTGAAACATATTTGAGAACATGTCATTTTAGAGAGTAAAGAATGTCATGCATATCTGATGACCAACTGAGTTGAAGAGGGAATTTAAAGAACCAAAACCGAAAACAAAAAAGAGAAGACAGATGTCGAGTCATGTACTGATGTTTACGCAGAGAAATGAGGTGTTCACTGTGGTCTTCTTTTGGTTAAAATTCATGTCCACCCTTTATTGTTATTTGGCTGTTAACTAATTTACGATTTCACTTTCGCATACTTGGCAGTCGTAAATATCACGTTCACCTAGAGATACCAACTTGCGTAATCTCGCTGCAGCTGTGCATATCTTTAAGTTGTTCATGAACTATTTATTTTAGCGCTCTTTCAAATGGTGAAGGATGCAATCGGAATCACAGAACGTCAAAACTCGAAAGCGTGTGAATCCTTGTGACTAAATGATTAATGCCATAAACAAAAAGAGGGCAAAACAAATAAAAGGCATTCGGTTTTGATTTAGCAAAAAGAAAAATCGACACATGCCCACTAGGGTAAATCCCGACCGGGAAAGTAATGATTATTAAATTTAATGTCGAAGGGAATTGCGACGGAAAGCACACGTCACGTTTTGTTCTTCACATACCATAGCGTTCTACACATTTCAAGTCTAGTTATAGCTCCGAAAAGCAGGCAATTCAAAGGAAAAGTGAAATTGTGTCAATTGTCAATTTCAAAAGATTCGCTTAGTCTTTATCCTATTGCGTTTACACTTTCTTTCCTCTCACATTCACTCTCGCAGCACATTTCTCTCTTCATCCTATAGTGTACGTCTAGCTATAGAACTCTTCGTCTTCAACCCTGCGGCTTGAGTTACGCGATGTTTTTCTTTCACATTCACCGGACCCAACCATCAGCTTAAAAGCCAAGCGTCCAGTCGTCTTCAATCAGCAGTGTTCAGTCTCCTCTGTATTGAGAAACACCTCCCCAAAAGGTAGATATTGAAGTAATAACTTCATATCATTTTATCTTTAAACATCCACATCACCGAACAGCAGTGTTCATTTATTCGTTGTACTTACAGACTTTGCAGCTGCAAATTGATCGACTGCCTTTAACTTAAACTAAGAAGACCAACAGCCATGAAGGCAGTAGTAAGTTTTAATAATTAACTGTAACTGTGTGTCAGCCATCATTTTCATCAGACACTCACGGAATCCCTTCTAATGTTTTGTTTAAGGTTATCCTACCTTTTTTGGTTGCGACAGCTTTTGCTGCTCCGCAGTACGGGGCTACCCCGCAATATGGACCTGCTCCACAAACGGTCGAGGTGTCTCCTCAAGTGTCGCTTGAACAATGGGGAACACAGACTTCGGGAGCTTTTGCTTCCGCCCACATTGAACCTGCTCAGCATCACGTCCAGGCAGCTGCTCATGCTTCCACTGGATCGTGGGGAGGATCTCCGTCATCCTCAAACCTCCAAATCCGACCTAGGCCTCAAATGGAAGAAATCCAGAGACAATGGGAACAGTTCATCGAGTAAGTGATCAGTAGTCTTTCATTTTAAACGAAATTAATGAGCAGAGGCACAAGATATGATTGGACTTAACACGCAAATCGGATAAAAACAGGTACCTGCCGTGGCTGAAGGGACCTGCTGGTCCACCAGGCCCACCTGGACATGCCGGCGCAGATGGTGCCCAAGGAGGTGGTTACGGTGGGGGCCAAAGCCAACAGACAGTTGTGGCTGGACCTCCGGGTCCACCTGGTGCACCAGGACCTGCTGGACCTAAAGGAGATTCCGGAAATCCAGGCACTCCAGGTGGACCGGGACCCCAAGGCCCCGCAGGACTCAATGGCGCCCCAGGTGCGCCAGGACCAGCTGGTGAACGTGGTTCGAACGGAGCTCCCGGAGCTCCTGGAGGACCTGGTTTTCCTGGAGCAAAAGGAGCTCCTGGAAATAATGGAGCCCCTGGTCTTAATGGAGCTCCAGGAACACCAGGCAGAGATGGTAACAACGGAGCACCAGGAGCTCCAGGACCCAAAGGTGAAACAGGTGCACCAGGTCAAACGTCAACTTCAAATAGCGCTGGACCGGCCGGACCACCAGGTTCCCCTAGGTAGAGATGGAGCTCCTGGCACTCCTGGTAGACCTGGACCCCAAGGCCCTGTAGGCCCAGCTGGAGCAATTGGACCTGCTGGTTCTCCTGGCACCAATGGTTTCCCTGGAACTCCTGGCCCTAAAGGTGAAGCTGGATCTCCTGGCACCCCTGGAGGCCCTGGCAATGATGGACGTCCAGGCGCACCGGGCACTTCAGGCCCTGCTGGACCTGCGGGACCGGTTGGGCCCCCCGGCGGTAACGGCGGACCAGGCAAAGACGGCCTCTCTGGCAGACCAGGTGCTCCAGGAAAAGACGGGTTCCCCGGCGGACCTGGATTACCAGGTACTTGAGCTTCTGTCATCCACTGCATTTAACTTGTATTGATACCTCAATTTTTAAATGTAGGTGGACCCGGACAACCAGGTCAACCTGGCAAGGATGGTTTCAATGGAGCGCCTGGAGCTCCTGGATCCCCTGGTAGTTTAGGACCTGCAGGACCACAAGGTAAACCCGGTGCTCCAGGATCTCCTGGTGGTCCCGGCGGACCTGGACCAGCTGGACCTGCTGGAGGTCCAGGATCTCAGGGTCAACCAGGCACACCAGGTTTCCCTGGTGGCCCCGGCCCTGCTGGACCTCAAGGAGCACCGGGACCCCAGGGACCAACTGGTCCTGAGGGAAGACCTGGCTCTCCCGGTACCCCCGGACCTGCTGGACCCCGCTGGAGCTACTGGATCTGCTGGAATTTCTACCTCAATTCAGTCCCCAGCCTATGAGGTCCCTGCCCACCAGACCGGTCATCAGCAAGCGCCAGCTGCCCAACCGTCTCATCAAGAAACCGCACAACCACCGTTTTGGGCAGCCCCGACTCAACCATCTTGGTCTACTCCGCCTCAACCTTCAGTCCAGGCACCGCAATCCGCCTACGGAAGACGATAAACCATGGACGATTAGCACTATTTAACTGAGGGTCTTTCAGAGTGTGTACAATTGTGTACATTCAGACGGACACCTTCTTGGCAGATAAAGAAAACTATATGGATTATTCATTCTACACATTCCTCACCATAGCTACACCATGACTCGCAATACTACTATTTCACTTCAACATACTGTAAACTGCTTTTAAATACACAAATGTACAGTATCCTGAGAAAAACAGTCAATAATGCCAACCGCTGGACGAGCTTTTGCTACGTGTTATTAGTTAATCAAACAAAAAAGCTCATTAATATATGTTTTGTACATTACTGGAAATGAACACAGGTGCAGTCGATTCTCAGGAAGATGTTGTCGAAGTAAATGGCGACATAACCAGGTAATTTCTACGTCAACAAAACACCGTGAAGTGGTAGTTTGAACTTACTGCTATTGACGAAGGGATCCAGGTACACGGTACAGTAAATCAGCAATCGTAGTATGCTGGCTGTAACACCACATTTTGGCAAGGCTCTATCCTCAATGTTAAAGTGGAACCTATACCGCCATCTTGTTCACTTTGCACATCCATTTTGCTTAATAAAGGCAGATAAACGATTGTACATTTCAAGATGTAGAATGTCAAAATTTAGAAGAACGGAAAGTTTATCTCGATTAGTAGAAAAAACAAACTTCTTTGCTGACTTCCAATAGCTTATACCATGCAGACAAAGTTTGCTGCTCAACTTGCTCGTTGACGTGTGCGGTGTGCCCAATGTAATGGCTGAGTATCCCGGTGACGTCATCGACTAGAGCCTTTTGTCACAACGTAGAACCATATATTTTCACCGAGGAAGTCATTGCCTCTCCACCAAAGATTGCTATTCACTGATGGTATTATTTAAAAAAATTAAAAGATCGGTCAAAGACAAGATTTTTTTGATTTATTTTTAGTTAATTTAAGTTGTTGTTTTTTTAACAGTTTTGACAATGTGACATCGAAAACGTTGTCAGCCTTTGTTTTTGCAATGGCGCCAAAAGTTAAGTAAGAGCAGACGGCAACATCTGCGTTCACAATTCACATCGCCCGGTCCTTTGCTCCAAAGTCCAAACAACATGCAGATCAACTTGCTGTGGTCAATATCCTCACCATCCTTCAACATTTGACCGAGGTAAATATACCGGCTCGAAAAATTATTTCCCGCAGTTATGTCCTGAATTTCAGCCCATCTTACAAAATATGCGTATCCCAAAATTCCATATAGGCATATGCGTTAACTAACGACATTGTCGGTCTCCTCCACAAAACTCTATTAGAACAAAGTTTTCTTTCAAAGTAGAGACCGTTTCCCTGACGTCTTTTATAGTTCGTACGTGGTCAACCAACGAAACCTTAATCATCAAAAATGTCTCACAGCCGTTCAGAGTTGTAATCAAATTGTACGTGTGCCATTGCAAAATTAGCATAGATGAACTGTTCCACGTGTGAAAGCAGATGTCCGAGGGAATGGCTGTCAGCTTTTATTAGATTAAATGGGTGGAAGTGCTCAGTTTCCTCTTCAAACTAGTAGAAATTGAATTAAATTTGTATCTTTGTTTCGGAGCGCTTGCCTAGATGGCGTTTTTCTCGGAATTTACGTCCCACATGTGCAGTCGCTTAAAAACAATGTGAAATCCGACGATTCAAAGCTAAAGCATTTCTCCTACATACGTGTGCACCGTTAAATTCTTCCCTTTCAAAGACTAATATGTCCCTTTCCCCTTCAACTAAAAAGAGAAAACAGCATGATGATGCAGATGATCAAGCGGAAAAGATTTTTCCCGCTAAAAGTCCTGAATCGAATAACATAATTATTTACATACATCCAGAGGGTATTGGACCTAAAAGACTGGATATTATGAAGAGTTCCGTCATTAAAAATGGATTTCATTTATCAAATGCCATGACGTGATAAAAAAACTGCATGTAACTGAATCATGATGTATCTTAATTGAGATTATTTTTAAAGGGTTGATGTGACTCACGTAATATCAGAACTACAATCTAGAGAGGATGTTTTGAACAGCAAAGAATTCAAGGAAATTAGAAACTGGAATGGTTATATTGTGGAATCACAATGGCTTGTTCAATGTTCAAAGTTAGAATGCTGCAACTGAATGATATAAAGCTATAAAATGTCATTTTGCTAAACATACTTTTTATTCACAGGTTTCATTCTCTGGTACCAGTGGCTGGCTATCTTCTTCCATCGCTGTCCATCCCTGAATCAACACCAGTTACTATTCCACATGAAGAAACATCGTTGTATCCAGATCCGGACTTTGATTTGAACAAGTTCAATGAATGTGTTGCTGAAAGAAGAGCTGTCCTAGACCACCAGAACAAAGATATAGCAGTAAGCACACCTTACAATAGCTCAGTTTATTTATAACACAATCCTTCAGATGTCTTCATGACTTTCATGTTTAAAATTACCTACAAGATGTGCGAAACATAATGATTTACTCTAATGTAATATTTCCAATAATATTTCAGGAAGCACTTGATTTACTACGGGAATATTGGTCACTATGCCATCAAACTGTTACCGACGAGCGCCGTGCCCTTGCCTTTGCACGAGCAGCGGCAGCAGTAAAATGCTTGCCTTTCAAAGTGACGAACCCACGTCAGGTAAAGAAACTTGAAATCTCTAATATTTTAGCATCCCGTATTTTAATATCTGATTCTGATTGAAACAGTTAAAAGGAATAAAAGACCTTGGTGATGGTCATGCATTGCGCGTCGCCACACAGATCGTTGAATCTGGGCACAGCCAGGAAGTGGAGGAAAAGAGAAACGACAAAAAATTTCTTTCCTTTCAGGTTTGTGTCTTTCGTAACTAATGCCATTGTGACAATAATTACTCTTACTGATAATACCTGATAAGTAATTACTGATTTGAAGACACTTGACTCAGGTAAATTGTTGCTGATTCTCTAGCTTTTATTCAGACTCTGACACAACTTATAATAGCGTCTGCTCACCTTGTGAACAATTGCGAAGAAAGAACATTAACCGAGATCGGCCACCAAGAAGACGCGAACACAGCACCCGGCGGCCTTACACAACTAAAATCAAAAATAGGGGCTTGCGAACTAGTCGGCCCGACCTAGTTAATTGTCCGTCAGGTGGCGGGTCGTGATCCGCAACATCCTCCCCACCGGAATCGCGAGTCCTCCTCGGCGATTCCTTTTCTCTTGCGGGGGTTTCTTCTAGGCGCGGATGCACCTCCTTCTTCTTGGCCAGCCTCGGATTCTCTAGATCCGTCTACGGAAACATTGACGGGCGGATCCAGTCAGTTGAATTTCCAATGGATAAATGGTCTGGAGACCTCGTGTTGTTTCCTTTTCTGAACGAAGACGTAACTTTACAGCTCGTATCTTGCCGTCAAGCCGGGAATCAATTCCGTTATAATGTCCGTAGGCCACGAAACACGCTTGATATTTGGCGTGCCTTCTGGTACGATCCAAAGGTATGGAAGCGGCTTCTTCGTCGAAAGGGCGCGATTGAGCTCGTTGGCATTTTCCACAATGCTTGATGACACTCTTGATGCGTTGTCGAGCACGAATAATCCAGAACCGATTACGGAGATAGGTTAATGTTGATTGAACACCGGTGTGTTTCCGTTTGACATGATGATGGTGGATCAGCAAGTCGACTATTCTCTCATTTGCAGGGAGAAGTATCGGCGGTTCAATAAGTAGATCTCTTAAGGCTGGACCTACTCTACCTGTCACTCGTATCAGTTGTTGTTTTTCGTCCCAAATTGGTCTTAATGTGTCGAGATCGCGTAGCAGTTTCTTGTTGGATTTTCCTTCTTTAAGGGATCCATAAATTTCTGGGAACGCTTTCTGTTGAATAGTCCTTAGAATGAAGTTCTCGGCGGTGCTGATTTCGCAGACAGAGAGGCAATGAATTTCTGCTACTCCGACTGTTTCTATGCCTTACCGGGCGGTAACTTCTTCAGAGTCTGTACATCCAGGCTATTGTTCTCAGTAATCGCAGATAACTGCTACTCTCAAAACCAGTGAATCCAACCAATCTGGCATGTTGAAAACTGCTAGAATTTGCATTCTCTGTTTGGATTTCGTTCGACTTCCATTAATTGTAGGTCATCCGAAGTTGGGTTGTCTTGCTGAGGCCATTCAGACGATTCTGTTTCAGCCAGGAGGGACCTCCCCACCAGGAAAAAGCCTCTGTCAACTTCTTGACGGAGCAACTTCGAGATGCGAAATCCGCTGGGTTGTCTTTTCCAGGACAGTGTTTCCAGTGTTCTGGTTTGAATCTCTTCTGAATTGTCTCTACTCTATTCCGTACGAATAGTTTCCATCGCCCTGGATCTCCTTTGATCCAACCTAACGCCGCCATAGAGTCAGTCCATAGTGTCACTTCCCACTTCACTTTGTCAATTGCGTTTACGATTCGTTCAGCTAAGACACTGCCGAGTTCGGCGCTAAGCAGTTCTAGCCTGGTAGTGAAACTTCGTTTTCGGGAGTGGTGCTGCCCTAGTTTTACAGCAAACAAGTCGGATGAATCCAGGATTTCTTGACTTGGCGTATGCTACAGCTCCGTACGCTTTTGTTGAAGCGTCGCAGAAACATGTAATTCTGAATTACATCTGTCGGTGCTGTTGAGATCATGAGGTATTTGGATTCTGTCTATACCTTTCAAATCTTCCACTATAGCTCTGAATCGACTCTCCGTTTGTGAATTCACATTGTCATCCCATCCGATTTTTCTTGCCACAATTCCTGGAAGAGTAGCTGAACTGTAGTGTTATGGGTCCAATGAATCCAAGGGGTCGAAAAGCTTGGTCGAGATTTTAGCAAACGATCTTTTGTTAGCACTTTTACTTTTGCGGCTGCATCTACGATTACGTCAGACTTGAAATAGAAGCAATCTGTGCTGGTATTCCACCTCACTCCTAGTACTTTTGTGGGTCTAAATTAAGACACGAGTACGAATCGGATGAGTCGTCTGTCAAATTGCTCTGTTGTAGATACTCCGCAGCTGCGGGTCGTTTGTTACCCATTTTCTCAATTCCATCTTTGCCTCTGAAAAAGTTTGAGTACCGTACCGATTACGGTCTTTGCTGCTTCTAATGTAGGCGCATTTGACAAGTAGTCGTCTACATATAGATGCCGTAACATTTGGCGACTGCTTACTGCTAGTTCGCCTTTGTATGACTCGAGGTGTTTCTTTAGGACGGTCCTGAGCACTGCCGGGCTACACGTTAGCCCAAATGGTAGTCTATTCCATTTGTAGGTCTGCAGCGTTCCTGGGACGTTTTCGTCTTCTAAAAGGAACCTTAACGCTTCCGCGTCCTCGTTTAGCAATTTTACCATTAAAAATGCTTGTCGGATATCAGCTGTCCAGGCAATTGGATTTAGCCTAAACGTCAGGATAACATCAAGAATGTCAGGATTCAGATTGGGTCCTTCTTCGAGACAGTCGTTGACGCTGAATCCTGTTTTCGGCTTCGCAGAACCATTGAAAACAGGTCTCACTTTGCTGGTGATTTTGTCTTTACGGACAACTGGGTGATGGGGTAGAATCGTTAGATACCCTTAAAATTGGTGTCTGCTTTAGAGATGAATCTAAGTTTTTTCAGTTTTCTGAACTCAGCTTCGTATGAAGTCTTCATCTCGTTATCCTTCTCCATCCTTTTCATCAGCGCCCTTGCCTGACCTTCTGCCATGGCGTCATTCTTGCTGAGGTATTTTTGTTCCCGTTCCATGGGAGCGGTGCGACATAATGTCCATCTTCGTCTTGTTTGATGGAGTCTGTATAAGATTTCCAGCGATCCGAAAGTGGCACATTTTCTAGTGGATCTAGACTTTCTAATTTCCACCACTTCGCAAAATCAATTTCATCGTTTCTGTTCGAATTCGGGCCTTGCATTGGGTATTGTGGTGTTCCTTCTTTTGCCTTTAGGAGGCCGATCGCCGTAGTGGTGGAAATCGCAACTGTCTCATCCTGCCCAAGTAGTAACCAACCCAATTTGCTTTCGATGGCTCTAATTCCAGTCTTCAAAACGATCTGTTTTGAGCCTAGTACCTTCCAGACTTGATTGGCTCCAATCAAAATGTCTATTGGCAAGGTCCTGCTGTCCCGCTCAAAATTCTATCATCAGCCAACTGTAACCTTGGTTCCAGAGTTCACTGACGAATTCGGTCTTTGTCGATCCAGCAACCTTCCTATTTCGGGTTGCTCAATCGCCTCTAAATCAATTGATTCGGCATCCGGAATTATCCCGCGTAGTCGTAACTTTCTTACACTTCGTTCCTTTTCTGGGTGTAGGTGACCCACTGCCTGAAGTTTCAATTTGATTTTCCCACTTCCCGAAGTCCTAGAGTTTGAGCGAGTTCGCTTCGGATCAGTGTTGCATTTGATCCTTGATCAATGTACGCTATAGCTTGTGCCAACCGTTTGGCCCTTCCACTATAACAGTTGCTGTTTGGACGTACACGCCACCGAATAGGCGTGCTTCTATTGAGAGTGGAGCGTCATCTGCTGCCTTTAACATTGGGGACGCTGCTACCGTAGCTGCACTGTTTTCGCCCGAACTGTCTGATTACAGATGGCTGTATGGTGACCCTGCCACATTTGGCGCAATTGCTTGTCTTCCAACAGGCTCTCACTTGGTGACTCTGTCCGAGGCACCTCCAACACCTTTCTCCTTCCGAACTTGCTCTAGTTTCTTCTCTATTGCGACTTCGCATTTGTACGTGGGGTGTTTGTCTTTGCAGAACAAACATGGTCTTTGATTGTTGTTGAGGTCTTCTTTTTCGATCTTTCGGATGTATTGTTGCAGTTCCTGTCACTGCTAATTCCGCTGCCGTTGGTGTGGATGCAAATGTAACTCGATTTGCTTTTTCAGTAGCCTCTTGCTTAGGTTTTCTTCTCGTTCTTTTCAGTCGAGAACGCATATTCCCAATCTTCTGCTACACTGTCGATGAAGGTAAAGAGATCTTTTAACGTTTTACGGGATCTTCTAGTTTCCCATGCCATCTGAAACTAATCCAAGAGGTAGTTTTCTTGTAATTATCTCTGAAATTGCTTCATTTTGTGCAGAATTCTTTTCCAAGTCGCCAAGATTCAAGGCGTGACCCATTGCTCTGTCGCAACTTCCTCATTGCCTTGTAGTCTTCTACTCGATCTACCCTAGGCAATTCCGTAATTGCGATGTAGTGGTCTGCTCTTGCTGATCTCGGCCTGTTGTATTTCCCATTTAAAATGTCGATTGCCTTGGTGTAATTTTCTTCTGTTAAGTCCAGGTATGATATTGCACCAGCAGCGTCTTCGCTCATGGCATCTTCAATCTGCTGAATTTTTCGATGGGTCGTAGTGATGGATTTTCGTGGATAAGTGTTCGAAAAATCGCCCACCAATCTCTCCATTTGTTTGAATCACCTTCAAATTTGGCTAATTCAATTCTTGGTAGCAGATGAGCAATGCTCATGAAGTTTTGCTGTTGTTGCAGTGCAACTGTATTGGTTGCTTGTACACGTTGCTTGCGCAACGTTTCCTGTTGTTGTCGGAGTTGTCTCCTCTTCATCCGAATTTTGCGAATGTTCAGAGGGTTCTCTTCCGAAGGTGCAGTTGGCCTTCTTCTTTCCAATCGATAACCATTGTATGATGACGGTCTACAAACTCTTCGTGTTTGTCGACATATCTTGCTTGCATCTCGGCGTCTAGTTGGGGTATGACATCTCTATAATGCTTAAGAAGCCTTAGCGCTCTGTCATCAGCTAGTTCGTAAGCTGTTTCTGCTGCTTCAACAAATTGTCTCTGCAAGCTTCATCATAACTTTTCAAATTCTGTGTAATTCCCTTCCAATGTCTCTATTGTTAAGAGCGTTAAAGTCTGCGCCTGTTGCTTTTGTTTGCGGTCGCCATTGTTTGGAATTAGACTGATTTCAGTAATCTACGAATTTGAGAATCGATCTTGAGGAAAGAAATTAAAGTTGTTCAAGGCAGTATTTTAAATTCTGAAAAGCAACAAGAAAATATGCTTGTTGAAAACCAGTCTATTGACGTATTCGTCGAGTTACAAAAATTTGTTTGTTACCACTAGATGGCTAAGATCTTAGTTTAACAAACACGAAGGGAACTTAAAAAAAAAGAAGCCTCTTCTGAGCGAATTCGCTGAGGTTTTTCAAAATTCTCGTTCGTTGATGGACAAGATGAATTCCTCAGATGTGGTCGAACCGCTTTCTTCACTCTCTCCTTTCACTGTCTCCTCTACTTCACTTTCTTCTTGAATGATAGTCTCAGAATCGTTTGTTCTGATCGAAAAATTGGTCTCCACTTCAGTGATGTCTTCAGTTTCTTCTGCACCGACTTCTTGTTCAATAACCTCAGCCTCTCTTCTTCTTTCGTTTTCGAGAAGGCTGCGAACGACCACGTTCCTGGTTGCTAGAGATGTTGACTGCTCTGCAACGGTAGATTGACCACGCGACCTCGGATGGCTTCTAGGTCCTTGGTACCCGTAAAACCTTGCAATCGGAGTGCTTCCGTAGTCTGGTTCACGTGGTGTTGGGTGCTGGAGCACAGCTGGCAAGGGAATCTCTGGATGAATTTGTTCTCTTGGCGTTGGCTCACGAGTCGGTAATCCTCTCAGGAAGTTTAGGTATCTTGACTTAACACACTAACTTAGAACTATCTTGTAACTTAGATTACATTGATACGCTGAGATACTTCATGACTAATTGGAGTTCTTCTCGGGTACATCCCTGGAGTGGCTGAATTCAGCTTTTAGACTAACTTCTTTCAAAAGGGAGTGATAGTTAGGACGACAATACTTAAATAAGTGTAAATTATCAAGTATATTAAAACTAATGCTTACGCAAGGTGCTCAACACTCTTTCTTTGACACGACTGTAGCGTGGCTTGACCTATTAGCAGTGTTACTTAATCGAGTTGTACAGAATTCTGTTTAAAAACTAGTTAGTTTCGAAGGACCATTGACAATAATTACTCTTACTGATAATACCTGATAAGTAATTACTGATTTGAAGACACTTGACTCAGGTAAATTGTTGCTGATTCTCTAGCTTTTATTCAGACTCTGACACAACTTATAATAGCGTCTGCTCTACCTTGTTGAACAATTGCGAAGAAAGAACATTAACCGAGATCGGCCACCAAGAAGACGCTGAACACAGCACCCCTGGCGGCCTTACACATACTATAAATCAAAAATAGTGGGCTTGCGAACTAGTCGGCCCGACCTAGTTAATTGTCCGTCAGGTGGCGGGTCGTGATCCGCAACACATTGCAAGTATTGCATTGTCTCATTTCTATTTCTTTTTATTTTCTCAGATATTTTGTAAAGTCTTTGGAGTAGGTCCTTCTATTGCCAAGAAGTGGTATGCGATGGGTCTACGCACGGCTGAAGACGTAAAGAAACGCTTTGATCAGCTGGACGTCAGCAAAGATAATATGATTTCATACGGTACGCTTCCCTAAAATTAATGTCGACTTTAAACCAACGTTTACAAATGATAATCATTAATTTTCTTTCGTAAAGGAAGTGGCTTTCTACGACGATTTGAATCGACCGCTGCAATTGGTAGAGGCAGAGAACACATACAAGCACATCACAGCTTTAGCCCAGCGTATCTTACCGTCAGTCGTGACTAGCATGATTGGAGGATTTCGCCGGTAAGATGATCAGTTCTTGCCTAAAGTGACATGAAAGCTAAGGATGATGGTCAAATAAATGACGTTGGATATTATTTAGAGGGAAATCTAGTGGTCACGATCTGGACGTGCTGTTTTCGTATCCAGAGCGTGAACATAATGAACACGGCTTAATTGCAGCTGTTCGAGACGAACTGGACAAAAAAGGTCTGGTCGTTTGGTCACGTTATTCGCGCGCGGACGGACCGAGAGGTGTCGAAATCGATTCCAGTCCACTTCCTGCTGGATCGGCAAAAGATCATTTACTAGTGATCATGATTATTTTAAAGTATCCGCTTGATGGTCATTTTGACCAGCTTGAACGGCGTGACTTTTCAAGTATACCACCATATTTATTTTATGATTCTCTTGTGCTACATATTTTTGTTGTTGTTTCCTTGTTAGCTGAAAAGAATCTAGGGCTTTTCCAGTTGGCGGATTCAGCTCGCCCTTGGCGAGCTATACGGGTTGATTTAGTTGGCTCAACGACTACGCAGTATCCCTATGCTCAGATAGGATGGACCGGCAATAAACAGTACAACCGCTGCCTGCGTCAGTACGCGAAAGATGCCTTCAACTACTCCCTGAGCAGCACGGGTCTTTATGACAAGCGACAGGTGGGCAAAATCTTTCTATTCATACCCTCGTCAGAAGTCTAGGAACGGACATATGCGACAGTCATGTCTAATCAGCAATTCTTGGTAACAATTCACAGCACCGTTGGTTACCTGCTCAAACAGAGCGAGACGTTTTCGATCACCTGAAGCTGAGCTATCGCGAGCCTTGGGAACGCAATTTTTAAAGGCTGTTTGTCATATCGGCCTTTAAAAAAAAGGACAAAAACCAGAAGCACATGTGCCTATATCGACGAGAAAGTTCTCATCGTTGTATGGATCTCTCAGGTTTCCCCTAGAATTTTACAATGTTTTCAATTCAGATAATATTTTTCTTTCTGTCAATGACCCCATTTACGCTTGCCAGCAGATGTACGCCAGTTTTGCATTAGCCTGATAGAACGGTCTTTCGAGCCCCCCATTCCACACTAGTCTTTTAGATCGAGCGTCTTTTAATTTTTGTTCAATTCAGACCGTGAAAGCTGGGTCTTGCCGAAATGATTCCAAATGGCCTCAAGATGCGATGGCTTTCTCCTCGAATCGTTTCGATAGTCTCGACTATCCAATTATTACTTAATGCGCGTGCGTCTAGTTCCCAAAGTGGGGTTCGGCGACACATGGTATGTTTCAACATTCCCTAAAATTTAATGTTTGCCCGCACTATAACTTCCTCAATTGCAGGTCCCTTTTCTCTTTCCCGTTGGTCCTTTTTTTTTTCTTTCGCTCTTCTGCTCGCAACTATTATGTTGATTACTATCCACTTCCCCAATCTGAATTACTTTTTTGCAGCGCTTATTAAAAAGTAACAAAGCCTTTCACATCGAACTTCGTGAGTAGCAACGGGCAGTAGGGAGGGGTTTGCGAAAAAAAAAAAAGCACAGTTGCAATAATTAATATTTTTTTTCGGGCTTGTTGAGCAAGTTAACTTCGTCTCCTTCCGCTCCGTGCAACGGTTTTCGCAGAACACCCCGAATTCTCTCGACCGCTCGTGTCCCGTAAAGGGGCGATACACTGCACGGTAGGGCACCTGAAGGGCAACATAATCTTCTCCCCGAGGCGGAACAACCGAAAAATTTGCGGCTTTTAAAGAAAGAGTTTGGTTATTGCATTTAACCGTGACCTTTATGTAGAACAGACAAATGTAGACTCGATGACGTTGCACTTTTAGCGAGTGATTAGTCCCAATCCGAAATTAGCATGCATTGAATGGATCCCTCCCCCCATGGAGCGTTAAGTCGCCTTTCATCAGGCCGATTTAATTTTTATGCCGTCAGTGTTGATTACGCGGATTGTTTGTACGTGATGGAAAGTCTGAGAATGACAAATGGCTTGAGGGACGTCGCTTAGTTTCAAGCTGTTGGTTGTTATTTATCCTTGCGGATGTAAACGAGGAAGAAATATGGCAGTCTCGAGCTGAAATAGCATATGCAGTACCTTCATCTCTCGTTAAAAAAAAAAGAAGCGGACGATTGTCGCATATTTTCCTCTCTTTGCTCGTTACACGGGAGGGAATGTGTGTCGTCCGTCGTCACCGTTCTGGCCGTCTGACTTTCCGAGTAACGCTTGCGTCAACTATTATTATTAAGTACTTTCCTGCCCTGTCCGTTTTCTCCTTAAAAATCGGCCCCGTCATAAACATTTTTTTTTCTTCTCCATTCTTTTTGTTTAAATTTTTTTCTTATCGTAGAATTATTTATAGCGATTATTTGCTTCGTTCTGATTCGTACGGGAGAAGAGCCGATTTCTTTTTCACCTCTGTTTAGTTATGTGCGTGTTATTTATTTTTTTCTTCTTCTTCCTCCTTTTTTTTACTGTCTAATAGAGGCGCTTAAGTGGGTGGCGAAGAATGGGTAGAGGCTTATATTTCTTTTTTATCTGATGCGAAACGACACAGTTCCCCGCTTTTTCTTGTTTTAAATCATTCCTTCTATTTTTAAGAAAATGATAATTCGTCCCAATTTTATCTTTGTTGTTATTTTCTAATAATTAAAAATTAAACCGGTTAAGATATTCGATCGTTTTGGCGAAACATATTAAACGAGAAAATATTCGACCGCTTCTTTCTTACGCAACGCAGGGGAAGTGGCACAATTGGCCGGTGTGTATCGTCCCTTTCGGCCCCACTTAGCGTGTCGTCTTTTTAACCGCAATCTTTTTTCATCAACACGAGAGGTGGAGAAACAAAAGGAAAACTAAGAACCAGAAAGAAAAAAAAAAAAATGTTTTGAATTTTTTTATAAAGCCCGTTACACACATGAGGGGGGAGGGGATGCTCGAGGATGTGGAGCAAGGTACTCTTTCGACTTTTGCGTGTTGTTAACTCTTTTTTTTTCCTCGCACGATCGGCATTTGGCCGGTTGAACTTTACACAAAAGAGGACGAAAGCGTGAACATCTCTCGGAACTCGCGAAAAAATTTAACAAACTGCTGCAAAAATTGGCAGGGTGCATTGTACTATGAAGGAAATAAAGAAAAAGAGCCGCTGACTTGGGTTAACACACGCGAGAGGTGATGGTCGTGCGTTCGATGTTTGCGGTGGAGAAACAGTCATAAATAATGGACTAGGAAAAGAAGAGGAACGAAACGAGAACAGGCGTCGCCCTAATGACCTGAACCGTCTGGGTACCAGCAAACAATTCCGTCCCGACATGAAAACTGAGAAGGAAATGAATTTTGAAAAAAAAAAAGCAGGTGAACTTGGACCAGCAGTTTCGTGTTATTTCCCGAAAAATACTTGCAAAGGGGACGATGGCTGAACCAGAGGACCAACAATTTTTAACGAATGATAACGGAATGGTGCACTGAATCGACTTGTAAAAGCACCTAAATACCATGTCGCGTAATACTTTAAAGAAATTTCGTTTTAGAAATGTTTGTCGTATAATAATTTTTCCTTTTTCTTTTACAGTGAAGAAGAATCATGTACTAATAGAACTACATGTTCAATGACGTGTGTCAAGTAGCCGAAGCAAGAAAAAAGGTTGGCACGATATATTGAGGCTGCAATGTGAGTGACCGACCTGACAGGTCTGGACCAAGTCACGTGTCTACCAACAGAACAGAAGATGTGTGTGTGTGTGTGCGCGCTGCCGACATTGAAGGTATAAACAATATGTTGGAAGGTGTACCACTATATTTTTGTTTTTCAGTCAAATAACAATAACAAAAGAAGGGGGGGGGAGAGGCGGGAGAAAGCGCAAATGCGGTTTGTTGGTCCCGAAGCAAAGGGGTGGAGGGAGGGGGCAGTAGGCGGACCGATGCGCTTTGGCGCAGAAGTAGGCTAAAGTCGACGAAGAAACAAAGACACTGAAGAAGTACATACCTAAATAGAAGGAAGGTGTAGCGAAAAAAAGCGGTGAATTTTATTTTTTTTATTCCCCTCCCCGTTCATTTGTACACAAGGGTAGCACAAACCAAAAGTGGTGGGCCTGTAACTGAACAACAACAAAAAAATTTCGGTATAAATAGTGGCGAGCTGTGGCTGTAAAAGACATCACTTACCAACTACTCTTCCGACGAGTAACATCTCGCAGTCCTTCTCCAAACAACATTTCAAGTGACAACGTTTTTTCTTTGCCAACAACAGTTCTTTCAAGTTATCCTCAAAAATGATGAAATCTATTGTGGTCCTGATGTGCCTGGTTGCCGTCATCTGCGCCGCCTCCGAAGTCGATTTTCTCCGACGACGTAAGTTCTCAAGTTTCCATTCGTTTAACCGAAAGTAAATCAAGCACTTGGGTCGACCTGTAAACGTCCCGTTCTGAAGATGTTAGCATGACTTGACACCTTCTCTTTTCACGCTAGTTAATAGTATTCCTCATGTTGCCCCGTTCAGATTTTTATTTTTATTTTTTAAATAAGAAGAAGAGTAAAAGTTTTTCATCGTCTCATTGTCCCGGCATGTTTTCTAAAAAAAAATCTTGTCAATTTTGGGGATGCCATTTTCTGACTATTGGAAAAGATTTTTTTAAAGAGAGAGAAAGTCTTTGCGTAAGGAATTTAAATGGACGGAACATTATCCGAGTGGGGGGAATGATGCGGAACAAAAAAATCCCGAGCAGCAGCAACAACTTTCACCCCCTCTCTGCATTTAAAACAAAAAAAAAAATTTTTTTTCTTTCCACCATCGAGAGAGTCTGTGGCGGAATCGAAATTTCGCCTCTTCCGCCATAGTTTTCTAGTAGAACGCGTTCACATACGTGATCGCTCATCCACCGCTACGGTTTAACGACGGCAATAAAGATTGCAGTCATCATCTCGCAATTATTTTGCTATCGCGCGCACCGAAGGCGATGAAAGTCGTCGGTCCCGCCCGTTCATTTTTTTTTATTTCTTCGACGGTGAAACTTTTCCGAAGAGAAAGAGAGAGTTTTTTTTTTTTGTATTGGTTTACTACAGACATTTCATTTGTTTACGGTTGTTACATAGATTTGTCATCAAGGTGATTTTCATATTCATTTCGAGTATAGCGCTTTGTTGAGTAATGGTCAGAAGGTCACTGTCGTTCACTTTGTTTATTGTTCAACGTGACATTTCACCGGCTTTCACGAAGAAAGGCATATGCCCTTCGGCTATGTTTGCGCTTGTAATTTTAACATTCTCCGGTTACGTTTCGATCGGCATCGGGGTCATCAAATCAAACAAAGACTTCCTCTTGTCAAAACATTTGTCTCCCCATTCTATTTTTGATATCTTTTTGTGATTCATTTTCATCGTGTTGCTTACGTAATTTTATAGGCAGCAGCGTGGTTGTTGGTAAACCGATGCAAGTTCCAGTTTTCCCGCCTAAAAGGAACGTGAACCAGCAGAAGAGGCAAGTGGATTTCGATGCTGGATCTCGCCCTGCGGCCGCATCAGCCAGGCAACAGACCGCAGGTGTTCCACTGCAACAGGCTTTCCGTCCTGCCCCTCCGGCTGAATTCCGTCGCCCCCAACAGCAACGCCCTCAACAGGAACGTGCTCAACAAGATCGTCCTATTCAGGAACGTCCCCAACGCGAACAGGAAGTTGATGCTGCCACACGAGGTGGAGCTCCGTCGTCTTTCGCTTCCGCCGCAGCCCCTGAGCAGACTTTTACTCCGGCCAGAGATATCGCCGATAGGCCCGCAGAAGCACCCGTCGAGAGGCCCGCTCGCCAGCAACCAGCTCAACGTCCAGCCCGCCCAGCTTCGTTCGGTGCTGAGCGTCCCCAAAGAAACCCCGAATTTGCCGCTGGATTCCCATCCGGATTCACTAGCGGACTTCCTTCTTTCGACTTCCAGGGACGCATGCCAGGTAATGAATTATTTGCAGCGATTTGATTCATTTTATTTTTCTGAACTGTTCGATATTTTTTTTTATGAATTTTCAGAGCCGGATGCCAAGAGCGAAGGATTCATGGAGTCTGCTTTGAACGATTTCCCTAACTTGAAATCTTTGGGTGGATTTGATGCTTTCCCCGATGTTGCCCGTGAAGGTAAAGTCGTCTGCTATGAAAATTCATTTTAAAACAATTTTTTTAAAAATTTCGATTTAAATTCAATTTAGGAGACAGCTCAGCAAAGAGACCCTCTCAGAACCGACCTGCCCGACCTAACGCTCAGGTAATTAAGACAACGACCACATAAAATCTAAGCATAGAATTTAAACGAGAAAAAATAAGATGGGTTACTCGAATTAAAATAATTCTTTTTTACTATTATTATTATTACGACCAAATTTACTTTTGTAAAATTGACTGAAACAAACAAAAACTTGAAACCAAAAACGAATTTGACTAGATGGAAAACACAAATTCTTGAGACTCTCTAGACTAGTGATTAGAAACATTTGACATGCTTTGACGAGAAAAAAAGACTCTTTGACTGGCAGCAGCAGCAAGTATAGTTCTCAATCAGAATTAGCATAAAATCAAACCCTGACTTGTAGTTCGTTAAAGTGGTGAAATGATTTTACTAGAGAGAAGAGTTTTACTTAGAAATTGAATTTTTCTAATCGAAATTGACTCTTGATTTTGTGTGTGTCTTTTTGTTTTACAGTTCCGGCCACAAGCCAATTAAAAAAAAACGGCTTCAAAAAAAAATTTAATTCCTAACCCTTCCCTCCCAAAGATAAAAAAATGAAATAAACACACACACACACACACACACACATACACATAGAACAACAACAACAACAACACGTTAAACATCGACTCTCCCCGGACTGTCCAACTCACGACGACTCCATCCAATCGAATCGAACTGAAGTTGAAACTATTTACTATCCTTATGTCTTAACGACCTTTTTCCTTGCTTATTAGTTATATCGTATTGTTATTAAAGAAAATTATTAAATTGTTTTGCTGTTGAAAACAAATAATATTATTTTAAACGGATTACGACTGCGACTGACGCGCTCCCTTTATTCTCCTGCCCTCCTTTGACCAACGAGACTATTTATGGCACCTACTACCTACTTTGCCAACATGACGTAACACACCAACTTTGTTAACACGCACACGAAAATGGCGGATTCCTTTCCACAAAAAAAACAAAAAAAAAAAAAAAAAAAAATTAGAGAAAAATTGAGGCAAACAGACAGACTCTGACTCTGACAATCATCACAGGTAAGTTTATTACTTACTTTACTCAACTTACTGCTGCTGCTGTTCTATTAATTTGTTAAACATTTTCAATTGAATTCGTACGATTTTTTAAAATTTACTTCTTTTTATTATCGTCGAGGCTTTTGCTTTTCAAATTACAGAAACACATTAAATTTAATTGGCTGTAATTAACTTTTGATTTTTTTTTTTTTCGATTTTTAAACGATTAGAAAAGCAAACGATCAACACCACGTGGCAATTTGACCAACGATCCATTACCGAAAAACCTATCGAAACGGAATAAGAATAAACCCATCGTTCTGGAAGATGACGAAGCCATGCTGGAACCGGATTTCTCGCCCATCAAACGATCCAGCAAACAGCCGACTGATATTGCCGACATCATTGCCGATTCCGTAGGAGAAGAACAGCGTTTCAATCCGACTTTCCATCCGAATAACGGCCCGTACGGACGTGCCCCTCCACTGGCGCCTGCCAATCCTCCGTCAGTGCCCACGTCATCCTTCCGTTCACGTCGCCCGTCTTCCATCGGTTCTTCGTCTGGCAATAAAAACAGACAGAACCAGAGGTCTCCATACGTCACCGACCAGTTCAATGAATTCGTCGATGGCGAGAATGGACTTTTGGGTTCGGGCAATTTCGACGTGCTGGGCGGCGGGGTCTTCCGTGACACGGTCGATTATCAAAGGCCTTACGTCTCGTCGCAACCGGCGTATTTCCCGCCTAGTTCACCAGCGCCACCGCTACTACATGACTCTTATAGGCCTCATCAGCCTTTCTTCCCGTCTGTCCAGCAATCACCACCTATCGGCGATCAATTTGGAAATTTCGTTCCGCCGCTGAAACCTTCTCTTCATCAACAACAGGGGCCGCCTTCTAATAATAACAATTACGGCAACGTCCCCACGTTCCCGAACTCGTTCTTCAACGACGATGACTTCTTTTCCAACTTCCGAGACTTTGCCGACGTCAATCAGGACTATCGTAACTGATCCAGTTGGAATTCCGTCTTAATTGTTAGATAGACCACACCGGTGTTAACTCTGTGCTATTTGGATGTCGTACCGAATTTTTCTCTCTTATCATCCGCCTATCGTTAATTTCTCTTTCTCGAAACTCGAAAAAAAAAAGTAGGTTGACGTGTGTACAAAAACATTATGCAACGAATGTCGCAGTATTTTTTTATAATTTTTTTTTTTTTTACTTACTAATCCACATCGTTAAACTTTTTTCCATTGACACAAGAAGACCCCCCGGCTTTTATCCATTCGATGCGATAGCTCCACCTCACGCTGGTCGTGAATGGGATGGGCTCGCTTACGTTGACATCTTTTTCTTCCCAATTTTTTTGCTGCATTTTGTTCTATACAATTAACTTGAAATCATCACGCAGCTGACGGCTATCCATCTTTATTCAATTTAAATATCACAGAGCTTAACCCTGGAATCTATAAGATAAACCAAAATACACATATTATCACAGTAATGACATGACTCACGACTGACCGTTTGACTTAACGACAGAATGACGTAGTTTTTGAAGAAAAATGTGTACCGTTTACTAAGAAGTCGCTGTATTTATTTAAAAAAAAAAAAAGTGTGGATGTAATTTGATATTTGGAGAGAGGAGTTTTATATCACAAATTATGCAAGAACCTCTCAAACAAACAAGATAATTTCGTCTGTTGTTCCTCTTTGGCTTTATCTGATTTGGTACGTCAGATAACGTCACGCCTTGTAAAACTGCCAGCACAGACACGTACGTGAAACGCAATTTTCATTTGTAAAATTCAGAGATTTCACTTCAAAACCGGCGTGACTAAACGAAGAAAAATAAAAGGTAAAAATTTTTTTTTCTTATATATTTTTTGTCGAATCATATAATATTATTCTGGATGTTCTATTAATCATGAAAAAAAAAAACTGAAATCCGGAGCGAATCCTTCGTCAAAAATAAATCAAGTACTCATAAGATTAAAAAAAAAGAATGGAAATTTTTCATTTAAGACAGTGGGATTACCACAAATTTGTAAGGCAATGATTGAGGAGGATTCAAATTGTAAGAGGTGCCTGGATTTGAATTGGATGCGGCTATTTCCGGTACTGCCGTTTCAATCACTCTGAAATTCATGTTCTTGGCCTTTCTTTTGCCTACTCCGTGATTTCAGTGCAACAGCTGTTAACCACCGGAGTACAAGACTCGGGAGTCGTTACCTATATTTATGGATCGGGGTCACAATCAGTCAACATTAACTTGTCTAATTATCTGTGCATCATTCATACCGGTGAAACTTTTGCGCCATATCGGCTCCAAAACGTCACTTTAGCTTCAGCCTTTTTTCCCGTCTGCTGGTTAAATATGTGACACGTGTCGTAAGGAGGGCTGTACAGATGCAGTGAAACTGCACCGTCTACGTGACTGGGATTCTCCACACGATGTAATCCCATCGAATCTGAAATGAAGAAAAAGAAAATTAGCACATCTGAGAAAAAGCCAAAATTATTAAATAGAGAGTTTAGCCAGTTTCAGTGTTTACAAAAAGCGTTTGGAATTGAGAAAACAAAAAGCCAATTCCTTATCGCACTATTACGCCATCTGTGCCGTAGGCGATGAATTCCAGCATTTACGTCACCTTGGCAACAACACAAAAACCTTGGAATCTGAATTCTGAACGACTTCTCATAACTCGTGCCCTCTCCCACGCACACGTTACGATTAAAGAAACTTTGAAGAAAAAAACAGATCCGCAGTGTAGATAAAAAAAAACACCGCGTTTTCGTTTGCGAGTTATCACTCAAATCGATCGAATAAAAACCGTAAAAAACATGTTATTGAACAGCATAGATTACAAGGACTTTTGACTTAGTACCCCATGACTGATAAAAATACTACATATCCAAATCTTAAATATGGAAAAACAAAATCAGCTTACCGTTGATGTAACAGACTTTATTCAATTCCAGCAAGGAGGAGCCTTTTTGGTTCAATTGTTCACACGCAGCGTCTGTCGCCGAACAGTCGTTTTCCTTTGGCCAATCAAATCGCACCTCTCTGAGCGTCCCCTCCAACATTTTCATGAAGCAGTGAGAGTCGGCGTGATCGTGAATGGGTGAAGCGTGGCCCTCACCCCAACAGAGTATCATCAAATTGAATTTGCCATTGCCTTCGTCAACCAAATTTCTTGTGTACCTAAAGACACACACAAAATGAGAATATTGCGCATTATGTATTGGCCAATAGGTCCAGCCAACACATGTTGCCTAAATGCAACCCTTTTGTGTGGCGTAGAACCACCTGTTGATAACCAGGCGACACGAACGAAACTATTAGATAAACAGGGCACGTGATTGATACATAACGTTGGCAGATAAAAATTTTGCGTCGGTTTTGACAACATGAATTTCAGATGCCGAGTCAATATAAAAACAGAAAAATAGATCCCGTGCTTGTAGTTATGCATATCGATAAACAAGTGAGTCTGATAAATAAATATGGCCCCAGATTTTTTTTTAAATCGCGAAAAAGAAATGGAAAGAAGATCGTGGGTCAAACGCGATAAGAAAAACCGTAAAGGATGGCAAACAAATGTGAAAGCAAAGGGGGGAAAAAGGTCAACGCGAAAATGTTAATGAAGTGAAACTTGTGCGATGATCTTATTCCAAGAAATCTAATGAAAACCGTGTCGTATGTATATGAAAAATCTAGTTTCTAAGCTCTGGCTGTTAAAGTAGAAATAAACTCACAATTGACAAACAAAATTTAAACAATTAAAAGTTTTAGTTACTTGTATCGATCAAATATGGCATATTGCTTCCATTCGGCCGGATTGCTCTTGTAGGATTCCATCAAGTGCATGACATGATCCACGTCGACCGGGTCATGTTCGAAAGCTTCGCGTAACTCAGCTTTGAGTTCGTCTAACGTTCCAACCGGTTTGGCCATCTAGCGAAAGAGAATGTTGTTTTTGCTTAGATTAAAATGACTGAACAGACACAAAGTTGACACGAAAAACAAAAACAACACGATTACTTTCATCAGTCAGCTGTGTTTGACTCCTGAACTCCTTCTGCACACTTATCGGCGTTGCATGTGCTTAATAAAGGATAACCTAGACCAGCTTCATAGTTTTATATCCAAGCAGCTCCCTCTTTGGTTAACAAAGTTCTCTTGTCTCCTCCCTTCTACGAACCGAAATGTGGCGCCATAAAAATTCTCCTTTTTTTTTTGTGTTTTCTCGAAACGGCTATGGTAGCAACACGTAGGCTACGCAGTCCACGTTTTGTGTTGTTCAGTCTAAATGGTTATCCCCCCTCCCTCCCAAATAAAATATCCTCGCTATTTACCTGGCGGGTTGTTGAATGCTTCTGGCTAATCAGTTTTTTCCAAGTTTTGTGAATAGTTTTCTTTATTTTTTTCATTTTCTTCTCCCCCCCTTACTACTTAGTTTTAACCGGTTTCGATTGACAAAGAAAAGAAGAAAAAAAAAACTTCAATGTTTCGTAATGAGTTAGACGAGGCTCACGTTTTTATGGCATAGCCTACAGCGCCCAGATACTGCGACGTGGCATATGCTAATAAGCTTCTAGCTCATTTGAATAGAGAAAGAAAGCAAAAATAAACGGTTTGCTATTACAGCGACAGTTTGTTTCTTATCAGGGTCACGTCATGCATGTGTTGGCCAATTTTTTCTACCTGTTTTTATAGAGGAACTGCTCTTGTTTCATATTTGCGTACAAGCCTTGTATGTAAATCAATGTTTTACTGTCGGCATTTTCCCAGAAGGGCTAAGCCATACGGGGACGTCACAATCCATTTTTGTAAAAAAGTTTGAACAACATAATGCGGAAATGGTTGTACGGATAGACCGTTCTTCGCCGTAAGGTATCCACCCGTTTTTAGCATCCCGTGATCAGGTCTTCTTCAGTGTTACGTGTTCTTTTTTAAATTGGGAAAGCTTTCTTGTTTTGGATTTCACTGTCAGTAGCGTGGAATATTCATTTGCTTGAAACTAACGAAAATGGGTAACGGGATTTCACTTTTACATTCCTGGTTTCCTAGTGCTAGTTAAACTGCGTTTTACGCCACAGAATTTCTAGTTTTCAGGTTACTTTCCAACCATATGGGAATAATTAATTAATAAGGATGGTGATCCTTAGAGGATGGATATCTTTTACTTGAATGAGGTCATCCGTTCAAGACGGGTACAATTTGTGTCATCACATGGGATGAGACAATGATTTGTTCCAACTCCCTTTTGGTAAAACCCAGACTCCCTATACGTCTCGATTCGTTTACATCAATAACAGTTTCGTTACTATCGTCAAGGTCACAAATTGTATGACGTCATATACGATCGTCTAAGATGATGTGAAAACAGACAGCACGCGGATCTTGTAATCTAGTATATACCAGTATGTTGTAAGCCCTAAACAATCAATACGCATCTCATTTTGCTGCTATCGAATGAGTCTGTGGGAAATTCCGTTATTTTGGCGCTTGTCATTTGAGATAATGTTAACTAGTTCACATCCCTGTACTTCCTGGCACGTTTTTGTTTGCATTGTACGGTGCAAGTCCCGTATACGTACAGACGCAGAAGAACCGCAAAAATGGGTGATCATTCAGTTTGATAGACAGGATGGCGTGATGAAGGTAATGCGTGACAGATCCCGGATGAGAATGTGGCTAAAGTTCGTTCACTTTTTCCAGTTTCGTATTTCATTTTTTGGGGGAATGAATGGGATGATTGGATCAATGATGGCCTAAAACAATAGGCTAGTTGCTTTAATTTTCTGTTCTGTTTGACATGAAAGGAAAATAATTTTTCGAAATAAACGCTTTTGGTAATTATTTCTGCAGGATTTCACTGACCTATTCAGCAGAATTTCGGGAAAGTGAGCTGATAACGAGGGGAGAAAAGTACAATTGCACCACTAATCCAAAAAAGGTAAAGTAATATCACGTTTAGGAAGCATTTATTATCACTTACCTCATGGAATTGTTTTATATCACCCTTTGTTGTTTGGCCGAAAATGTGTATACTGCATCCAGCCGAGTGGGTGTCCGCCAGCGATGAGGTTAACGTTCAACATAATGCTTTCGTCAAGGGTATATATATACGTATATAATAGAAAAGTCAACATAATGCAATTCTCGAACTTGCCCAGCCAAAGGTAAGCAACGCCACTAGTACGAAAAACGTTGGGCGGCGAAGTTTGTCTTGATAAGATACTGCAATTAAAGATGCTCTTTTAACGATTCTCCCACGTTGGTTGCTTAACAAAATGAAAAGCAAAAAAATGGGAAAGTTTCCTGCATAATTCGAGGTATATTGTTTTGCAAAGGAAGAGGTGCAAGCTTCTGTCTTTCTGTTTAGATTCATCAAGAAATATTAGGTGTTGAAACAGAAAGGTCTTGGAGGCAAGTTGTCACCATGTTTACCTGTCAACAAAATTGATTCTTGTTAGCCTGTTAGGAGTTTTACTTTACGCGTAGGTTAACCAAGCCCAACTTTTTTTTTTTTAAATTTGGCGCCATTTATGTCGCCATTTTAAAAAGATAATGTTTCCGGGGCTTACTTCGTACTGCTCTCCGCTTGAGAAGTAATTCACTCGATCACTCTCGATTGTAGCCATTAGGGCCGAGCCCTCTTTCAATAACGATAAGTGCGTGCTGTCGGATAGAATTTTTTGAATAAATATTTCAAATTAAAAACAAAGAATAATTGATGTTTTATTCTTTGTTTGTCAAAGAAATTTTAGCCGTATTCAATTCGTTGCCCTATTCGTTTCAAACTCTGACTCTATTGTTATTCGAGAATCAAATTTCAACGCTGTTTTTGATATTTTTCTTTTTTAAGCAGTTAGGGCTCGGCCCAAGTTTGCTAAACCTAGGGGCCACATATTTGCCGTAAAAATTTTCAGTTTGGGGCGATCAACAGACTGCTTTTCCAGTTGGGTGGGTTGGATTGGTTTTTCTAGGTAAAGGGGTCTATCCCTTCCCGTTTTTAAACATGACGGCTTAAATGGCGCCAATTTTTTAGGTACATACAAGGAAATGTAAAAAAAAAAAATAGTTATTATTTTTGTTTGGATATTGCATTTGATGTTTTTCAGATGTCAAAACGGGTACTCACACGAAAATAACACATTTTTTGTTACAAGGTATTTGGTAGCCTTGGTTCAGTTTTCTGATATGAGCAGATATGAGTTCTTTTCCTTGCTAAAGGAAAGTTTCGTCGACAGTTTTGTGAGTTGGCTGAGAGAATCAGTTGAGACATGGGATATGGATGGAATCGACTAAAAATGCGTTTTTGAAATGTTACATCTCATTTACGAATCTCAACTCTCAACCAGAATAATAGGACTATGAGTGACTCTCTCTTGAGAGTTGAGACCCACCTGAGTCAACTCAAACTTTTCAAGTTCTCAACTTGAGAAATGAATGAGATCAGAAAAACTCCACTCACGATAGCGGAAGAAATTTGGCAACGATGATACGTGGTAAAAAAAAAACGAATAAAATAACAATAACAAATGAGGGGAGGAGATTCTGTTTCTGTTTATGCGGTGAGTCGTCCTCTTTATCATGAACTTCCGTACGTCATCATCCTGTCACGGTTGGGAAGACTAGGTACCCACTACCATCTATAACCAACGGATCCCACTACTAAGAAATGTCGGATGTGCCAGATATTTTGTCTGAAACCATCCCCAGGAAAAGCTATTTTCTTGGCTTAGATTTCAGCACTCAACAGGTGAGAGAGTATTTCATGCATTTGCATTCTTAAGTTTTATATTTGTTACTTTTTTTGCTTACCTTTAAATGTCTAAGTTAAAAGCAGTAGTGGTTGATGAGAAATTGGAAGTCCTACATGAAGCAGCTGTAAATTTCGATCGCAACCTCCCTGAGTATAGGTCAGTATTTTAGGTGTTTATACTATACTATATTGAAAGATAGATTTACTAGAACAATTCCTTAACTACTTAGGACAAGTGGTGGGGTTAAGAAGAATGGATCAACTGTCACTGCCCCAACAGTTATGTGGGTGAAAGCACTGGATTTGCTAATGGACCAGCTTAAGATTACTGGCCTAGACTTCCAAGATATTTCAGCAATCTCAGGATCTGGCCAAGTAAATCTCAACAGTTGTCATAAATCAAACAAATATAAATGAACAGACAATGTCTTATCTGGTGAATGTGTTACAGCAACATGGCAGTGTTTATTGGCGAAAGGGAGTTCAGAATCTGCTGCCTACTTTAGATCCAACAAAATTCTTATTTCTACAACTAGCAAACTGCTTCAGCATCCAAGACTCACCAGTGTGGATGGATTCTAGTACACATAGTTATTGTGAGACAATGGAAAAGAAACTTGGTGGTCCTCAGGTGATTCTTTAGTTTCCAATCATAGCAGGAACATTATGTAACTTGCTCTTGAAATCTTTGATGCTGTTATAGAGATTGGCTGATCTGACTGGTTCCAGAGCTTACGAGAGATTCACGGGGCATCAAATCGCAAAAATTGTAAGCGAGAAAGCCGAGCTTTATTTCAACACAGAGGTATTTAGTGTTAAAGAGTACCGCCCTATTTCACATTAAAATCCAAATTTGGTTAATACCGCTTCTGGTTTTAGAGAATTTCCTTAGTCAGCAGTTTTGCTTGCTCTGTTTTTCTCGGATGCTACAGTCCCATCGATTGGTCCGATGCTTCAGGAATGAACTTATTCGATATAACTTTAAAGGATTGGGATTCGCAGTGTCTGCATGTAATAGTCCTATTCTTACATTTTTATTAGCGTGAAAATGTCTCATTTCTAACTGGATGTTTGCAGATGTGTGCCCCTGATTTGAAAGAGAAGTTGGGTGAACCAGTCACTACTCATACATGTCTAGGACCCATTTCCAATTACTTTGTTGAACGCTACAGCTTTGACCCAAGTTGCCAGGTCGTGGTCTTCACAGGCGATAATCCCGCATCCCTAGCTGGTAGTTTGAAATCATTTTCAAATTTTTCAACTGCGCTGTAATTAAAAACTTCTTCGCTTTACTAGGAATGTGTTTGGAACCGGGTGATGTTGCCATAAGCCTGGGAACTAGTGACACGGTCTTCCTCTGGCTCAGTGGAAAACCTACACCTTCATTAGAGGGCCATGTCTTTTGCAATCCAGTTGATCCAGAGGCTTATATGGCTTTATTATGGTAAAGAACTTGAATGACGAATATTTTAAAAATCGATTAATACTTGTCTTTTTCACGGAATAGTTTCAAAAATGGATCGCTTACTCGCGAACGCATTCGAGATGTATTCGCTCATCGGTCGTGGGATGAATTTGATGCTTTATTAGCTTGCACGCCACCCGGAAATCATGGTCACATTGGCATGTATTACGACGAGCAAGAGATCACACCGAAAATCCAGGGTACATTCCGCTTTAACGCATTCGATCAGAAAGTCAACACCTTCGAAGAGGCGGCCACAGAAGTTCGCGCCCTCGTCGAAGGACAGCTCTTAGCTAAGCGAGTTCACGCTGAACAATTGGGATTCAACATAGGTGTGTGGACTTGATCGGCTACATTGGAGGATTAACGATAAACAAAGAAGTTTTGTAGGTGAAAGCTGTCGAGTATTCGTCACAGGTGGAGCTTCGAACAACCGGTCCATTTTGCAAATTTTGGCCGATGTCTTTAACGCTGACGTATTCACTCAGGTAGCCAAATGATGAACTACAGCGAAACGCAGGAAAAGTTAGATGCCTTTTGTTTTTATTGATTTTAGGATACGGCCAATTCTTCCTGTCTTGGCTCGGCCTACCGAGCAGCTCATGGTTTGGCCTTGAAAGAATCCGGCATGTTCATTCCATTTAACGAGTTTATGGCCAACCGTCGGCCAAACTTTACCCTTTTGTGCCGTCCTAGAGTCGAAGCAGCCAAGGTACTAAAGTTCATTCCCTGTTTCATTTGCTAAAATTAGAACTTATTAATATATTTTATTTTAGCTGTATGACTCCATGGCTGCTCGCTATGCTACGTTGGAGTCTTCCATTTTAACGCATCAATGAAAAACATAGCTACGATATCAATGCAAAACAGGTGCCTTCCAAGATATTAATGCTATTTAACGTTGTTATTGAATCACAGAGAACAATTATCCACGCAGCTTTTAACGTACAAAATTGAATAGAGAAGAGGCATACTAATTTATGTTTACAAGAGCAATGTTATTTCCAAATGTTGTTGTTGTGCTTAACATGAAATCAAACCGACCGTCCAAGGCCGTTGTTATCTTTTTTAAATCGTTCTCTACGCATTCGCGGTTTTCTTTAGTACACGGGGCGTGGTCTGTGTAAAACTCAAAATTGTATCTGACCACAATTTTTGATTGCCGTTAACACCTGCATTTGCGCCAAAATTTCTTCAACGTTACGTATGTGTCTTTTATTTGACTTTTGCAAGGTCAGGAACAATTTGGAACCATGGGAACAAATTACTTACGCTAGACAAGTTCCCGGTTCTTTCTTGCTGTTTAGCCTTCGTTTGTCCTCGAGGCCAGCCTGGAGCTATTTACTTGTTTTCTTGTTTTTCCGTCGTCTACTGCAGGAAAAGAGCAAAAAAATCACGTTGCGAATAACCGAAGGTCACGTCTTATAGAAACGACGAGAGAGCCGGCAGTGGAAAACATCCAATTGAAATTCAAAGAGGGATCTACGTAACCGGGAATGAGCCAAGCGGACGTGGCGAATGATAAGCCTGAAACGCGACCAATGTTCTGTTGGTAAACAGTCGCCCCTGGCATGTTCAGGTAGGGAAAAGAAAGTCTAGATACATCGCCACCGCATAACTGTTTTCGCTGAAAAGCGTGTTGGATCGTCTTCGTTGTACTTCACCTCTTCAAAAAGAGTTATTACTGTTAGCAAGCTGGTGTTAATTATTCTTCATCAGTCTTTTAGTGGACAGTAATTTATTGAGAAGATGGTACATTTCTTTATTATTTCTCCATTTTTAAAGTAGATGCAGGAGATTTATTAGTTTGAACAAACCCATTGACCTTTGAAATGACTTCCTGTTGTACTCGAGTGTTTTTTTATGATTTGTCATTGACATAATGATGTATTCTTCATTAGTTAATTTTAACCTTTGTTTTATTTACCAATCACTCACATACTGCTTTATAAATACTTACAGGCAGCAGAGCATACTGCTCGGAATTTTGCTGCTATGAGCAGGTCAGTGGAAGTGGACTTGCGCATTAGTAACCCTGCACATACACTCCAAAGAATTCGAGCGATGGAATCTCCACCTCAACATGCTAAAGCAACTGCAGATGAAAACCCTTCAAATTCCTTATTGGTAAAATTTTACTTCTAAATTTATCTGTAGTGTTAATGTTGTTGTAGTAGGTGCATTGACGTAAATTGATTATATGTGCTAACCTTTGAGATGTGAGTATCATCTACCTACTGACAGCTTATCAGGGATGGAAAATCCAAATTTCAATGGGCTTTTTTGCCTTCATTGTGCTCTTATCAGCCATGTATCACAACAATCCCATGTTTTCTTACTCCGTCCAAGGTTGTTGAATGAAATTACTTGACCTCAATACTGGTTTGAAATTGTATTTATAGATCAAAACCTCTAGTCCAGCAATTTTGGCAAGTTTGACTGCCGGAGCTATGGCGGGCGCCCTTGCGAAGACAGTTATTGCCCCATTAGACAGAACGAAAATAATTTTTCAGGTAACACAAAACAAAACAAAAAAAAGGTAATTGCGCAGTTCAAAGTAAACCCGTTTCTTTAAAGGTGACCAAAATGTCATTTAACGCCCGAGGAGCACTTCGCTTCCTAATCAAAAGTTACAAAGAGGATGGTAAGCTGCTCCACCTATCGTTTGCAAACATGAGACCTAATGCCCGTTTAAAATTTCATTCAGGTTTGCTGAGTTTATGGCGAGGGAATTCGGCAACTATGGCCCGCATCGTTCCCTACGCTGCAATTCAGTTCACCGCACATGAACAGTGGAAGCACTTTTTACACACTGACAGACCAGAGTAAGCCATGTTTAATACACCTGGTTGATTTACATTATTTTAAACTTTTTACGTCGACAATTAGAGCTCCAACAGGAATGCGATTTTTGGCTGGTTCATTGGCCGGCTTGACGGCCCAATCCATAACATATCCACTGGATCTAGCACGAGCCAGAATGGCTGTAACTCACCGTGACATGTACGGTTCTATAATTCAGGTCAGTGTAGTCACGTAACTAAGGAGGGTAACAAACAAAATTATAAATTAATTCCCAAATTTTGATCCACAGGTGTTTGTCAAAATGTGGCGCACTGAAAGACCTAAAGCCTTCTATAAAGGATTCATTCCAACGATGTTGGGTGTCATCCCTTACGCAGGTGTCAGTTTCTGCACCTTCGAAAGTTTGAAGGTTAAACACAAAGGTATGTCATCATTTTCTCTTGATAATGAAAATATTACAATCTGACGTTCATCTTGTTGAACTTACCACAGAAATTACCGGAAGATCAGCACCCAATCCCCTCGAGAGATTGCTATTTGGTGCACTAGCCGGTCTTTTCGGACAAACAGGTTCCTATCCGTTGGACATCGTGAGGCGACGGATGCAAACTTCTGGCCTGAATGGCTGCAGTTATCCGTACGACACTATTCGCGGCACCCTTTGCTACGTCTACAGGTAGGACACCACTACGCTGATTTGATATTTTCTTTATTCGTGTTGAGCATGCCGTGAAAATAAAAAATAAAAAAATGTATCGTCCTATAGGACGGAAGGGATCGTTGGTGGACTGTACAAGGGTTTGTCTATGAACTGGATCAAAGGTCCCATCGCCGTTGGCATCAGTTTCGCCACGTTCGACATTTGTCAAAACGCTTTGAAGGAATTGCCCGTCTTCCGATCAGCTCCGTAAACCATGTAATCAAAGCTTGTTATGATTATCAACGTCCAGCCATTATCTCGCCTTGAAAAACCTTCAATTTGTTGTTGTAAAGCTTGTTGTTTTCCTCCGCTATTATTTTTTTTTCATTCTTATTTAGGGGGGTGGTAATCTCTTAAATGCCAACACAGAGTTTCGATTCATTTTTGATATAGCGAGGTAATATTTTTATGCAGCAGTCACTTAAAAAAAAAGCCCAAATTTTCAGCAACGCGAAGACGAAGTCTTAACTTTGGACTCGCAAGATCTGCTTTATAGTATACATATCTGTCAAAAGTCCATGTTGTAGGGAAGTCAAGTTAGATAGTCGTTATTATGACTTCCTCCTCGGTTGCGTAAACAATTTTGAGGCGCCAAATAGAGTCTTCAACAAAAAAAATTAGTCTTGGACGTTGTGAATAATACCAACTTAATTATTTTTCCCCCTTCATTCTTTGAAAGAAAAAATGCAGACAACGACGTAATAATGTATGATATTACATGCGCCTTTACGAGCTGATTTTTGTTTCGTAGTCACCCGCTTGTAGACCGTCTTCTACATTTTGTCCTCTTCTCTTAGATAGAAAAAATGTCCAGTGGGTCAGCAAAAATGATTTCATAGAAATCTTCCATGTCGTAGCCACATCGTTTCTTGGGTTCAAAGCTTCCGTTTCAACCTCCACTCTTTTCTTTACACAAAATCCCGGTCGATTTAAATCGTAGACTTTAGGTGTCAAAAGTGTCGCGTTGCTTCGTCGTTTCCTACTCGTTTGACAAAATCTTCCCACATCTATCCTTTTCTTTCGAATATTGAAGTGGTCGGAGGGTTTTGTGCCTCCGATTTTTTGAAACATCCGCTCAACTTAAAAAGAAATGCAAACAAATTCGATAATACTTTTATAGTAACGATAAACATTTTAATTCGTCTATGTCACACATGTACCCCATCACTGTATAGTGTGTAAATTAGCTGTCCCCTCCAGAACATTATTTGATTTATTCCTATTCCCGGTAGTGCTTTTTTTTTTGGTATGCTACACACGTGCATTGGTGATAAAAATGTTTTCTCTTTTTTTTTTTTTTCGTATTTAAGTTACAAAACTTGCAGACTTTTTGACATATTTTTTAGACGACCGTGATATCATGTAATTTAAAAACACAAGAGTGAGAGAGTTTGAGATTTAAAAAGAAAGAAATACATGCTGTTGAGAATCTTTTCAATTGGAATAGAGACGCCACACTTGCTTAAAAAAGTAAGAAAAATAATGACCGATTTCTCTTGACACACAAACAGCAGTCGGGGAGGTGCTGGATTATTATTTGTTTTTTACACAAAAAAAAAAAAAAGTTTCGTCTTAGACGACCCAAGCTCGTTATCGCCGTAGAGTTAACTTTAGCTGAGCAAGTTCTTTTTGAAAAATCTAATTTACATAAGCTTTTCGTCTATCTTTTATGCTAAGAGCTCTTCCGAGTTTTTCATTTTTTATTTTTAACGTAAACGATAATGGCCTCTTCCTTAGTTAAATGGCAAGCTCGTTGAGCGCATAGTCAGAATTCATTTTCTGTCCTTCACGAACGAATTTGGCTTTGGCGGCCGCTATCTGGGTGTATCGAACCGGTTTCCTCCCTCCGCAAATCCGTTTAAAAACGATCGGTGCAGACGCACACGCGTTCGAATTCGCAAATTGAAATCGCTTGCCGTTTAGAATAGCAAATGAAGAGCGAAAACCTTCCCCAAATTGAATAAATCACGCCGCAGCAGTCTCTTTGTTCTATCGATAGAATTTAGCGCACCGCGTCATTGCGTTTCGTTTGAATGTACGCGAATCACACGAGATTTTTACCATTTTTAGTAGAGGTTTTAATCGCTAACGATTTTCCTTCTTAGAAGTCGTTTCTGTTCCGACATCCCATGAAAATCCCATTCCCACTGATACCTCAAGATTTCTTTGAATGCCTACCAGGGCCAAAATTAATCGGAATTTCGTACCCGTCATAGTGTCTCTTGTCATACGACTAATACCCGTCCCACTATTCCTATTTTTATTTTTTAAAAGAAGTTTTCGATTTTCCCCTATGCGCACTGCATTCAACCCTAATATTGCGTATGCAGATATACGTATGTGAGCTCACATAGCAAGTATAGCTGCAATGCATATCAGTTTCCTTTATAAGGTAATTGGATCACTTTTTCCTCCCCTTTCACTCTGCTCCGTATTTTCTCCTCATTTGTCCCGCTAATTAAACTGCGCAAAGCATAGGAATTCGATTACTTTCATCAATGCTGTAGATCGTGTCAAAATGGGAACGGGTGGGCCCAAACGAAAACGGCCCGTCTGTTTGTGTCATTTTCTTTCCCACGTCATTGGGCCCCCGTCTCTTAAATTCTGCCTCTCACGAAAATGGCGTGGCAGACACTTTAAAGACTAATCCAGTCAACATCAAAATAATGATGTGATTATGTCCTCTCTTCGTTTCAAGTATCTAAAATTACTCCGTTTCGATTTACCATGCGTGCGTCGTAGCGGCTCTTCTCTACCGGCTTCGTTGGATTTTTCTCAATTAAGTCGGAGCTTGTAGCCCTTCTCGATCGTAACTCTTGCTACTGCTCAAACTACTGTCCTATTTCTTCTTCTCATTAAAATGAAAATAGGAAGTGAAATTGCGACTCAGGAAACGTATACATAATACGATCTGCCCTAATAGGGGCAGTCCCTCTTCGTGGAAATAGTTTAGAAACGAAAAATCCTGCTACGATACGATTCAGCTTGGATAAACGAGCTGCGCTGGAACCGTATTGAAAAAGAAAGAAACTCGCAATCAGGTGACATTTTCCAAACGAGGGGTTCCAAAAAATAAAATAAGTGGATTTTCAAACTTTTGCTTGTTTGATTGACGTGGTCTTATCAAGAAGGAAAAGTTGGGCTAAAACATGAATTTTCAAGGACGGGGTTGGAAAAAGTTAGTGGGGACTTGTCTTCACCCTAACATCCATCCAGGCATCCATTTGACTGTACCCAATTGAGCTCTTTCGAAATCTCATCAAATTGATGAGAAATGGGGATGAACAGTTAACGTATTTATTTATTTGTCACTTGTGTACAAAACACGGGGATAAAGTGGGGTCTATAAGGTTAATGGCATAGTCATCATTAATGTGTTTTGAATTTAGATCCTCATTTTAATTCTCCAGGAGAATCAGAAGAAGGTCGTTCATTGTGATGCTGGTCTTTTTATGCAAGTCATCGCTACGCTTGTCCGTCGATCCCGTCTCGTTGACCTGATGACCTTTGACAAAGGGAAAGAAATGAATGAATGTCCGCTACATTCCGAATGTAAAAAAAAAAAACAGCAACACAGGGATCTAATTGTCATGGTTGCGTAAACTGTGATCCTTACTTCCTTGGACGGACGGCGATGATCGATTGCGATCGATAGTTAAAAAATTCAGGAGCTTTTCGGCTGGTTTGTGTTTCGCGTCGAGAGATAGACAGTCGATTAGCAAAGAGATTGCCTTATCCAAATTGTGCCGATAGCAACTAATTTTTTGTTGTTGTTTTGAAGGAAAAAAAACAAATTTTTTTCGTGAATGAACAGTGAAATTGTAAGTTTTGTTTTGTTTTTTTACATGTTGATGACGGCCAAATTGTATCGAGCGTGAACGTGTCTAAAATGCACGGCCAGCGCTTGTAGGAAATGTCTTTCAGCTTCATCGACCAACTTTTTGCGTTCTATATCGGTAGTGGGTCCTGCTGAACGGCCTAGTAGCAACGTGCCCAAGTTATTGTGAGCGCTCGAATAGCTCGGCCATAACCTAGCAATTACAAGCCAAACTTGTTTGTTATTGTTAGCCTCATTATAATTACCACAGCAACTAAGCGGAGAATGTGCCTAGAGCAATATCCGTTTCAAAACGATATTGCGGGCTCCATTTTCTGCTCATCTGGAATTTTATTGAAGAGCCACGACGCTTCTCAGGCACGTTCTATTTCTGGGTTTTAATAATGAACGGTTCGATAGGTCCGATAAATAATTACTGGATGGCTCGGCGATAGTGAAGCATCGCCTGGTCCCAATCGCCCAAGTCTCGTTGGAGATTGGCGTAATTGTAGTGGATTTTGGCGTTATTCGGCATGGCTCGCAGTCCAGAACTATGGCAACAAAATGTCAAATGCCATCAGTTGTCGATATAAACATGGAGGTCTTAGGTTACAGACACGCCAAAATGATTACGAGAAAAGCGTCTTCCGGGAACTCCATTCCTCATTACGGACAAGTGTCTTGGTTAGCAAGGAAGTGGCTGTGACCACAGTCGAAATGAAGATCAATCGCCTCATTAGTCTTGGCCAGCAAAGTTCTCCCTCCGCTCTGCTGGATCGTTTGATCTTGTGAGTAAATCCCGCCCGCGCCATCCCTTGATTGACGTCGCCAGCGTTTTCCGATATTATTAGCAAGTTGTCCAGTCCGTGACCGACGAGCAAACAGAACCCCAAACTTGTCTCCGGAAAGTTTCAAAATCATTATGAGACAACGAAATTGCACGTAAAGCGAATCGTAATTGCAAGAACATGTTCACTCGGTTCGAACCTGGGCATGTAGAGCAGTCTTTCTGCTACGACGAACCCGACAGCGTAGAAAAGATTGGAACAAGGGACCATCGGAACAGTCATCACTAACAAGCTCCAAATGACGATTTTCTATCCAATAAAAAATAAATAAATGATTAACTAGTATTGACCTACGTTTCAGTCAGTTGAATCATTTAGTTCACGTTGGTTCGATTGAAAGCGACGACTGCGACTAGACCGGCCGAAATGTAGAATAAGAGCGATGCAGCATTTCTCCCATCCGACCAGGTCACGATAGCCGGAATGGAGCCAGTCTGCCAATCGTAGCTCAAACTGACGGGAGCCAACAACAGTCCCATATTGACAGCGGGCAGGTAGAGTAGACTTAATACCCTGTATTGGTGTGGGTGAAATCAAATGCATCTGTCAAGAAAAATGCGCCATCTGTTGACATGGCCCAGTCTAACGGGACGTCACCTCGTTAAAAAATGATGAGAAAGAGCCAGCGGATTGTCCTGATCGGAAAATGTGGGCAGCTGTCCGTTGAGTATCGAAACTCTCCATAAAGTCAACGCGATGATCTGCGAGAATTAAAAAAAACAAACGCGGTTTTAATGAGAAAATGAACAAACTAACATGGAAAAGTTAAGCTCGGTGGTAGACACAGTTTATGTGGTCGTAATAATTTTTAACTTAGTCTGGTTTTTTAATTTTTTCAATTTGAAGGGTTGAAAAGCTTTAATTATCTGTTGTGTTAAACATATATACCGCTATGCCAGTGCCGGTGAATCGATGAAATTGGGTGATTTTCCAGCATGCCGTAGGTGAAGAATACGGAGCACGGCGGATCCGTTTATCCACCAATCTAAAATGGATGTAATCGGATTTTAACACACACGCACAAAAAAACAACAACATCATTTTCAAATCCGAAGCTATTATTATTTATTCCATTCATTAATGTTGATTGAAAATTATTCCTTAAAATCCCAAAAATCCCCGCCGTTCTTCTTTTTGCCATTAAAAAAATGATATACTGTACAGCCGATTGAAAAGAACTAAAGCTGACTTGACGTGAGAAGTGCTGGTGACGTCAAAGAGTAAAGCGACGGGCAGAGCAGCAATTCCGTGTTCTTTGGCCGTCAACGACGCCCATGCCAGAACGACGCTCGACGTCCAGCGAAAGCATTGTCGGCCGACACGCTCTTCGCCTTCTTCCATCAACCTATATAGGTGTAATCTAGTTACATAAGAAATCGATATGCTCAACGGAAAACCGCACGTTATCAGTCGAGGATAAATCACTCGAATTCCAAACGCTAGACGTCGTCATGGAGAAATCTACTTCCACTTTTAGGTATCATATACATCCGCTCTCATAATAGGGACTGCTCTTACGCGTAATAGGCATTACCTGTGATAACAAGAGAACGACAAGAGGAAGAAAAGCGTGGCAAGGATATCCGCACGGCCCACAATTCCAGCGACCTATACATCAAATCCAAGTAAACACCAAATGATTTTTGGTTTTGAATCAAGTTTTTGTTTTGTTTGTTTGAATGGAATAAATTACCGCTTCCGTATGGATAGAATGAATAGCAAAGAGGCTGGCACTCATTAAACTTGTGCGCAAAGTTGTTTGCAGTCGATGGCGGCAAATCCGCGCGAAGGTGATTATAACGGCGCCGTGGAGTGCGACGTTAACGACGTGATACCCGAAAGGATTGAACCCACCGACCAGGTAATTCCATCTTTAAAAATTGAAATCTCTTGAGCTCGCTCTCTTTCGATCGTAAACCCAAGGAAGGCGGGAGCTGTTGGTTTTTTTACCTGAACGACAGCACCGTCAGCGGGCGATAAGATTTATGACTTTTGACATCAGAAAGAGCTGTTCCCCAGAAATCATTGGACCATATGCTGCTTTTACTTGTTCCCGTGCCGTCACTAGCACCTCCTCCGCTGGATGTGACATCTTCGTTATACCTGATGGCACTCAAATCGTCATGCACGAAATCGCCGCCGAGCGAATTGGCGAACACCAAACAGCCCATCAATAAAGGTAGAAAGCAATACAGCCGGCTTTCGGAAGCCGGAAGCTGATCGGCACTCATCGTGTATTCGGATCATTAACCACGATCACTTTCACTCCCATTCGCTTTCGCTAAAAAGATAAATGTGAAATGCTAACCGGAGTGCGGACTGTTGCCAACTGCTGGAGCGTCCACTCCATCAGCTGGAGTCATTCTACGTTTGACTGCTATTGCTATACGATGATATGGTACACGCAAATGCTTTACCTTCACATTCCTTCTGACAAGGCGTCGCGAGACGGCGCCTGCGTCTTAGACTACAAATGCCTGTCTTGTCGTTTTGGCTTTGCATTTGCATTTCTTTTATTTTTGTTTAAATCAGCGATCGTTATTCTTTTTCCTTCTTCTTTAGTTTGCAGTTTCTACATTTCACTGGACAATCAGTCCGACCAAGTGAGGCGTCTTAATGCGTCATTGATTTTTTTTTTCTGGCGTGGTCATCGAGTCCGGTGAGCCTTTACGAGGTACAAAGCAGTACATCAACTCGTTACTTCCCGTCCAAGTTGCGTCTGAAATTTTAAATGGAAGTGAAAGGCAGTCGAGCACGAGTGACGACTGGGATTAACCTCCTACGCCATTTCAGTCATCCGCCTTCTCTGTAACCTTATATATCTAATACTAGCATCAAATTGAAAATTGCTAGTGGTACAAAATTGAATTGTAGATCTGATGCCGTCCCATTTGAGTCCGAATTCCAATTGAATGTGACTGGATTCTAGAAAATACATTCTTTTTTTTCTTTTAGTTGCATTTCTTTTGCTTGATTGCTTTTACTGATCTCGTTTAAAGTCCACACACTTGAATTTCGGCTTTATCGTTTTGATGTCAATGATTTCCGTCTATCCCACAAGAAACAGCCGAGAAGTAATGGCAGTTCGGCTCGTTCAAGCGGTGTTCATTCGATCCACTCAAAACTCCACTGTCTCGTTTCTTTCTCTTTCCGATTCTATGATTCGAATCAAAGAGTCTAGAAACATCGCCATCGATGACTTGTATTTTTCCGTTTTGACGTTGAGCTACGACCGATCCATCCACTTCACCGTAAATAATTCTTGGGTAACGATCTCCTTTCAACCTTTTTTTTGAAAAAATGAAAACTTTCCTTCTTGTTTCTTTTATATTTAATGTATTTGTTTGACGTATTCTTTGATCGACTTTCTGTCAATACAATTTTTCTCGTGGTAGTTTTTAAGCGTGCACAATCTGTAGGTAGAGGTAGTTAGATAGCGTGCGAACTTAGAAACCTATATATATTCTACAACCTCCTCAAGATGGCCTTACTTAAGGAGCAATTTTTTTTGTGCAAACAGAAAAATGGTGCACAACTCCACGGGCCTTCACAGCTATCTGATCTAGCAGACGTGTGTGAAGTTTGACAACACGTGGTTTGATCGTGAAATAACACGAACCATGCGTTTCTCTTATAATTTTTCCCAGTTATTGGGAACAGTTTATCGAAAAGGAAATATAATATTTTCACAAAATGGTGACAGTGTTCTCGCGCCTGTGGGTAACAAGATATCAGTCTACGACTTGAAGAACAATAAATCAGAGACTCTGCCGATTGAGAGTCGATACAATTATACAGCCATCGCATTGTCACCCAACGGTGTAATTTTGATAGCCATTAACGAAGACGGTGAGGCCGATGTAATCAGTCTTCTCAACAAGATCATCATTCACAAATTTCGCTTCAATCGCCCAGTGTTGGCTGTAAAGTTCAGTCCAAATGGCAGGTTTTTTGCACTCACAAAAGAAAGTGATTTATTGGTCTATCATTCTCCCGGAACAAAAAGAGAATACAATCCCTTTGTCTTGGAAAGGAAATTTCACGGCTTTTTTGATGAAACAACCTGCCTTGATTGGTCCTCAGACTCCAGGTTCCTAATAGTTGGATCCAAAGATATGTCTGCACGGGTTTTTTCAATAGAAAGAATTTTGCATTTCAAGAAATTCCTTTTGGGTGGTCATACTGATGCTGTTGTTGGTTGTTTCTTTGAACGGGATTCCATGGATGCTTACACAGTTGCTAAAAATGGATCAGTGTCAGTTTGGGAGTTCAGCCATGACATAGATAGTCTAAAAAAAGTTGAAGGTACTGGCACTAGTTAATCATTTGTAAATGTTCCCAAATATTCTAAGATATTTTTCTTTAGAGCTTCCCAGGAAAAAGGCTCCTGAAACTGAAGGTGCTGAACAAATGGAAGAAGAAGACCATGAAGAAGATGATGATCCTACCGATCCTAAAAGCAAACCCAAGGAGGATGAAAAAGAAGAAAAGGAAAATTATTTCTACAAGCGATTGGCCAGGCATTTTGTTTCAGAAACATTCAAAGGAGAGAAAGGTGTTTCGATATATAATATCAACGTGACCGCAGCCGCCTACATGCCGTCCACCAAGTTGCTAGTCACCGGCTACAGCCATGGCGCCTTTTTGTTGCATGAAATGCCCGAATTCAATCTGATTCATTCATTGAAAATCTCCAAGCAATTGATCAGCTCTGTGGCCATAAATCCGACAGGTGATTGGATTGCACTCGGTTGCGCTGATTTGGGCCAGCTCTTGGTCTGGGAATGGCAGAGTGAAACATACATTATGAAACAGCAAGGCCATTTTGACACAATGAGTTCAGTTGCCTATTCTCCTGATGGATCCTACGTAGCCACTGGTGGTCGAGATTCAAAAGTCAAAGGTATTAACTTTGCTTGCATGAAGTTTGTAAAGCAGTAACCAATCACCACATTTAAATTCAAACACTAGTGTGGGATACCAATACTGGTTTTTCGTTTGTGACGTTTACCGAACACACATCGACGATCACGGGCGTTGCGTTTACTCAGACGGGTCGAGCTCTGCTGTCATCTTCGCTGGATGGTACAGTCAGAGCGTTCGATATGGCTAGATACAGAAATTTCAGAACGTTTACGTCGCCCAAACCTGCACAGTTTTCCTGTCTATCTATTGACGTTAGTGGTGACTTGGTCGCAGCCGGTGCACAGGACACATTTGACGTCTATCTGTGGTCTCTTCAAACTGGCAAATTGCTGGAAGTATTGAGGTAATATATGGTCTCATCTTGTTTTATGCTAGAAACATCTCTTTGACGTTGCTTTTTTCTTTAGCGGTCATGAAGGACCAGTGAGCAGTTTATGTTTCAGTCCTAGTCCCTCAAGCAGTCTGCTGGTGAGTGTGTCATGGGACAAAACTTTGAGAATCTGGGATGCTGTTTCTTCGGCCGCGTCACTTACGCGGGAGACCGTCAACTTGACTTCAGATGGATTAGCGGTCTGTTTCCGGCCTGACGGGAAACAAGTGGCCGTGGCAACTTTAGACGGACACATATCCATATTTGATCCACAGCAGGTGTGAAAATTCAACTTTATGTGGTTTGTTTGATTTCGCCTAATCTCGATTCCTCGTGCAGGCGACGCAATTGTTGACGATTGAAGGACGCAATGATTTAGGCAGTGGGAAATCCGACACTGATTTAGTTACTGCAAAGAAAAATTTGCAGGGGAAAGCGTTCAATACCCTTTGTTACACGGCCGATGGCGAATGCCTGCTAGCGGCTGGGCAATCTAAAAACATTTGCATCTATCAGGTACTAACATTCTCGAGCAAAAGCCAGAAATTGGTACTGGTTATTAATTTTGTTCTTTCATTTCAGGTGATGGAAAAGATTTTGGTTAAGAAATATGAAATCACGCAAAACCGGTCTCTGGATGCGATGGACGATATCATCAACCGCAGAAAAATGACCGAATTTGGCAATATGGCTTTAATTGAAGAGCGTGAAGATAGCCGCAACGGCCCTGTGACGCTTCGACTCCCTGGTGTCCGGTCAGGAGACATGGCCTCGCGATCCTTCAAACCAGAAGTCCGTGTTTCACAGTTACAGTTTTCACCAAACGGTAAGACCCCAATATAATTTCGGATTGGCCTAAAAGTCAACTGGTTTTTGCCATTTAGGACGGGCGTTTGCTGCCACGACCACAGAAGGACTACTTGTCTACTCTCTCGATACCAACCTCGTCTTTGAGCCTTTTGATTTATCAGAAGACATCACTCCAAAGACCATCCGGAACGCCCTAAAATCTAAGGACTACAGCCGATCTTTTGTTATGGCCCTGAAACTCAATGAGTCTAAATTAACGAGAGAGGTGTACGAAACGATACCTCCCGATTCGATCGCCATTGTTGTCCAAACGCTTCCGTCTTCTTATGTCGAGCGCGTCCTAACGTTCATTGTCAATCAAATGGACACCACACCTCATATCGAGTTCCACCTGAAGTGGATGGTTGCCATCTTCTACGAGCATGGTACCGTTCTGCAGCAAAGGACACCTTCCACTGTGTCTGTCCTCCGCTCTATCCAGAAGACAGTGGGCCGCAAATTCGAGGATCTTTCCAAGATCTGCCAACACAATCGTTACACCCTTCAGTACCTTTTAGCCCTAGGTGGTACCGCCCAAAAGCGAACAGTTGGTAGTATAATGAGTATCGAAGATGGGGATGAAGAAGATTCAGATGAGGATGAAGGAGTGGATGAAGAAATGGAGACGTAAAGGTCAACGAATGCATCGTGTTTAAAAAAGAATTTCAAAATAAAACGAAAAGAGTTACGTCACACTCAGCTTGTCCTGCTTGTTTTGGATTCGAGTTTGCCAGTGCAACTTTATTTAGCTTTCTGATCGATTGGTTTTGTTTCTGTATTTGTTCATGTGTACACTATACAGGAGGCATGGTTTGGGATTTCACTGTCCAGTTTGCGCTGCCATAAAGTTGAGACCAGAGCACCAGATGGCAGCGCGAATGAAAACTGTTACACAATCAGCTGATTGGCGGTCTGCTCGGGTTCGTTTCAGTTGCACTCGATAACATCAGGAGGTCTATCGTCGATATAGGAAATCCAACACGTTTGATAAATTGACTATAGGCCTTGGAGGTAAGTAGCAATTTAAGACATCTACAATAAGGGATTTGGAGTGTATAGTTTACACTAAGAAATATTACCATATTGAACGGAACACCTGTGGTTTTCACGTGGTTGCTCAGCCATTGAAACCTTTTGGATTTTTTTGGATTTTGGAGGTATTGCCTCCAAAATTTATCAGTTCATTCCGATTGTTCGATTGTGATTGAAGAAGCCGCTATTGCCATAAATCATTATCTCGGTAAAAATGAAACATGAAACAGCACAATGTGTTGTACTTGAATAGGTCAAGGTTTTCTTCTTTGAACAAACCATTCGACGCCAATAGAACTTTTTTTTTCAGACATAGCGCCCATTTGAGTAATCTTATTGTTTTTCAAACAGGATTGTATAGAAAGATTTTGCCTGTATTAGGGATATTACAAGACTGTCAGGAGTTGGCATGATGCGTACGTAACATGAACATTTATTGAACAATATCACTGATGTGTTAAGTAGTACAGCGGTTCAAATTTCTAGTACCGTTCTTGATTCTCTTGCATTTTTGGTTGTCATAGTAACATAAAGTTAGTCGGTGCATTGTAGATACGGTAGCTAACAACTTAAAGGTTGTTCTTAAGGATAACCGGCATTAGCCAACGTACCAGTCGTATACCTCAAGTGCTCTGAACAACAAGGAGCTATTCTTGTTAGTGAAATTACCTTGCTTTGTTGCTTGAGATCTTTGAAAGCTATAGGGCATCTTCAGACTTGATCAGGGTAGAAATAAATGGCCTCTTGTTTCCGAGACCTGCCTTGGAAACTCTACGCTAGCCGAGTGATTTCAGCATGGGGCGATCGCATGTGGATGTTTGCTGTCGGCTTGTTTATGGTCTGCCTTGCTTTTTAATGTAACATTTAGAATGCTGTGCATTACTTATTACCTTTTTGTCCTACAGGTGGAATTGTCACCGGGATCGCTTAAATGGCCTGCCATCTACGGATTAACACAGTCGCTTACCGTCGTTTTTGCGGGTTCGACAATTGGGCGTTGGGTAGATCGCAGTCCCCGATGGAAAGGTACATTTTTTTTTCATTGAGCTAATGGGTCAAACAAGATCGTCAAGTATTCGTTAATTTAACAGCCGCCCAGATATCACTCGCAGTGCAAAATCTTCTTGTGGTTGCCTGTTCCGTCTGTGTTGGGCTGACATTCTATTTCAGAGAAATACTAGTAACGGAAGGTGCGTAGTGTGCATTAGCAAGTGTTGGATTCGAACTCAAATATAATTGATTAATTATTAACGTTTTTGTTTTACAGTTAGTGGATGGGGTCTAACGGCTGCTTGCAGCCTTATTGTAATTTTGGGTACCCTGGCAAATTTGGCTTCAGTTGCATCGTCCATTGTCGTCTACAAAGATTGGGTTGTTATCATTGCTGGGGGTGATAGTCAAACGCTGGCGAGTAAGTCCGAATCATATCCCATTTCTAATTAAAATTAAATATCTTATTTGGAAAAGGTATAAACTCTACGTGCCGTTCCATTGATTTAACCACCAACATGATTGCACCTATCGCTGTTGGACAAGTCATGTATTTTGTTTCGCATATCGTGGCAGCTACTACCATTGCTTCATGGAATGTGTTGTCCTTTTTCATCGAGTGCTTTTTGCTATGGAGAATCTACCTAGAATTTCCGAGTTTGGCCGTTAAAGACCAAACTGTCATTAGTGAAAAGCAACCGTTACAAGGTATACACTAGGTTTCAGATAGCTCATAACATTGACTAAACTCCTATTGCCTTAGGATCTAATGACAAAGAATCAGATCAGCCAACAGCTGACGTTTACATCAATAAGGGTATGTGACTGTGACTTTAAATTCATTTAATTATATTTATATAGATGGTTGGCATTCAAGGTTCCGACAGAGGCTTTTTCGCCAAGCGCTTTGGTAGATTCGTGGCAAGTTGGCGAATTTACTTTAGCCACGAAGTGCGCAATGCCGGGATTGGTCTCGCGTGCCTCTACATGACAGTACTGGGTTTCGATTCCATCACAATGGGCTATTCTTATTCGCAAGGCGTGCCAGAGAGCATACTCGGCATTCTGCGGGCTGTGGGGGCTGCAATAGGTCTCCTGGGCAGTGTGGCTTTCCCTTCTTTCGTGCGCTGCCTGGGTGTTGAACGAACTGGTAACAAAAATCACTCGTACTTCTGGATTCATTTGAAATTCTAAATATCGTCTTTCTATTTGGACCGTTTTAAAAAGGATTGTACGGTTTCGCTTTGGAAATAGCCTCTCTCACCTTGTGCGTTGCTTCCGTTTGGGCACCTGGTACGCCTTTCGATCCATCTGCAGTATCGATATCCACCATCGTAGATCCCTTTACCTTTCAAAACACAAGCAGCAACTCAACAGGATCTTATCAAGAAGGTCCCGAGTCGTACACTTCTGTGATCCTTTTGTTGTCTGGCATCATTTTAGCTCGATTTGGTATTTATAAATACTTCATACTAGTTTTAAGTTTATTTGTATCATTGTGTATATGTTGTTAATGCCATCCAGGGCTGTGGGTGGCTGACTTGAGCGTCAATCAAGTTTTGCAGCAGGTGGACGACCAGATTCGAGGCACAATCAATGGAGTACAGAGCTCAATGAATATGATCTTCGACACTGCAAAGTTTCTACTAGTAATTGCCTGTCCTTGGCCACAAACTTTCGGGATTCTTATCTGCATCTCATTTACTGCTATATGTGCAGGGTAAATTTAAATGGTGTAAAAAAAGGGCAGGATAAGTTGTTTTCTAATAGCAGTAAAATTTATGCAGGTGGCTTTTTTTTGCTTCATATTCCTTGAAGAAGCGCGGACATTTACTACCATTCCACAAAGTTATCAATACCATTCCACCAGAACAAATCCATCAAATCAAAATGGAGGCAAAAGATGAAAAGAACGATGAAGATGCTGTCCGTCGAAATAGTTTGTCGCCCTCCCAAACATGAAAGTAGGCAAACTACACTTATACACATAACTGTACTGTTCAAACTTCTTGTGTAAGTTTCAGTAATCAAAACCAGTTCAGAGACTATAGCTTTAACTAGAGATCAATTACCGTTGCAAATGTTATGCATTTATTTTTAAATGTAAAATAACCAATAGAACATGATGTTTCCTGTGGCACTAGTTGCATAGAACTTCAAGGAAAGAGTAGAACATTTTGACGTGGCAAAAAGCACAACAGATAAATTCTTTTGCAGTGAAAATTTTACCACCCTTAGATTTTTCCATGTACAATTATGTACGATCGGGATCTTGTGACTACATAGAAAGCACAAGCTAGTATTTCAGGGTAGTAGACTGTATTGCATATCTAATCGAAAAATCGCAAGAAAACTTCCCTTTTTTTATTATTTTTTTTCAATTATCCTTGAAAGCCACGATGCAAAACGATAGCTAACGAGAGTTGTCTGTATTGCTATCGCGCAACTCAGCTTTCATAAATTATTATTATTTTTTCTATTTTCGTTTCTTTTTTCCTTTTTTTTTTTAGAAAGTACTGCACGAACCTAGAAATTTCGACATGCTTGAACGCGTTCTTAGAACTTCACCATCTGCCGTTTCTAGAACGTTAGTTTTTTTTTAATACAATGAAATAGAAAAAAGGGAAGAGAAGATTATACCATAGGCGAATGACTCGACACAATTTATAGGTCTCAGGGTATGCACGAAGGGAATTGAAAAATACAGTTTATGATACAACAGCTATGCCTTACCTTCGATGCAAATCGATCGGTCTTACCTGCTAAATCCGAATTACAGTACCAGGAAACAAGATTTCCATCATCGTTTAATGTTCAGACGTGTTCTGTTTTAATAGAATAACGCCCATAATGTCCTTGCATGTGAAATTCCCTGCAGACAAGCACCGAAAAACTGTAAGGACAAGAAAATCTTGTAAATAAACAAGTGCGGTTCCGTCTTTTAACAACATACGCGTCCGTTTCGCATTCTGTCGCGGTCTTGGGATTTTCATTTGGGTACGAAGACACAAAATGTAGCGGTACACCTGCTGTTGGTTAGGCAAACGTCGCCAGTCTATATGAACGAAACGCGAGTGCTTCACTTTCAATTTTAATCAATGGTACGTTCCAGAACGACGACCTTGCCTAAAATTGAATGTAACGTTGTCCACCTGGAACCTCTTCACAATTTTTTCCTATCATGTGGCATCAGGTATTCAGTAATTCATGAAACTGGGTTGCAGAAGGTTGATCAAAAGCCATGTTAAGAAAAAGGGCACAAACTTTTCAATATGATTAAGCGAACAAGTGCCCTATCGAAATTAAACTATAGAAAAGTTTTTCTATATTTTTTGCTTTTTCAAGTGGTGTGCATTGTTGTGTTTTTGTTACAGCAAAATCTTATTTTTAATCCACAGAGAATTTACCGTGTATTATTGAAGATAATCAAGAGAAATGACAATAAAACCATCCTGATATGGAACAGCCCGAATCGGATAGAAACGGCAGCCTTTGGGTTAGGTCACGAGCCCTTCGTTCAGCATGGATGCGAAGTGTCAACCTGCGTAGTCTTTGACAACACCTCATCCGTTTTGCCTCTCGAAGATTATGATGCCATCATCGTGAACATTCAAGAATTGTGGAAAACTGGCATGCCCAGTTTCAATAGGCGAAAACACCAAAGACTGGTTTTCCTTACGCAAGAATCGCCGACTACTCTACCATATATCCAATACCATCTAGTTGGAAATTTATTCAACTGGACAATGAGTTATAAACTCAATTCGGATGTCTTGTTACTTTATGGTCGTATCCGGCCAGGACCAAAAGCTCCTAACACTCTTGCGGATACGCACAAAATGATGGAAGAAATGCATCTGCCACCAGCTAGGAACTACGCTGCCAACAAAACTCGACAGGTGGTTTGGATGGCGTCTCATTGCAACACAAAAAGTTTGCGCGAGACGTACGTCAGAGAACTGAGTAAATTTATTTCGGTGGATGTGTACGGTGGATGCGGCAATTTTAGTTGTGACAGAAACGGCACGCACTGGCTATCTCATCCAAAGTGTTACGACAAATTAGAAGGGGAATACAAGTTCTACTTGTCCTTCGAAAACTCCATTTGCACTGATTACGCCACAGAGAAATTCTTTGAAATTATGAAACGTCGGATAATACCAGTGGTTTACGGAGGCGCTAATTATAGTGTCTTAGCACCCCATCATTCTTATATTAATGTTTTGGATTTTGAAACACCAGAAAAACTGGCTCAGTACTTGCGTTTCCTAGATGAGAACGACATGTTCTATAACGAGTATTTCTGGTGGAAGGAACACTATCAGGTTGAGGCAGGTGTGGATCAAATGGCGCGGCATGGCTTCTGCGACCTGTGCAAAAAGCTTCATCAAGATGAGGACATAAGCAAATATTATCCTGAATTGATCTCCGAGTGGCACCCAAGCACTCAGTGTAAGTATTTTGGCTCTTGGGAAAGAACCATGACAACGACCTCTACCACACAAAGCAGTAGCACTACCCAAAGCATAACGACAAGCTCGATAGCCACCAACAGCCCCAATAGCACGAATGTCACAGGTGTTCAAAACTCACCGCGTTTGCATAAGAAACTACTCGGTTATGTCATGCAGCGACTCTTGCCGTAAGAGATTTGAAGTCCCACGCCAACCAAACTTGCTAACCCCATCGTGACACTGGAAAATCACTCGGTCTACATAAATGCAATCAACATTGCCTTTATGATATTCAATATATCAAATTGATTAAAAATTCGCATTATTCAAATAATTGACAACATTTAAAATTTAAAAAAATTGAAGGAACAGTTAGTGAGTTAGATTTTTATCCTTGCCTGCCTGTAATTAGAAAATTGGCAACATTATTTTGCAGCAAATCTGTTTTGTTTAGCTTTTAACTTAGTAACACAAAACACAACTTAGAATACTAGGTTAAGCTTAAATCCTGATATACTGTACATACCAAAATGAGCATTGCGTCAAAGGATTCGTTTTGGATTGAATTCGAAAATACATTGACGGATAAAGTGCTTAATTTGAGTGCGTCACATGAAAATTATCAATCGCTACTGCATGAACTGGAGACTTTAACTCGGCTGACAGTTGAGGATGATTTTAGGTAACCAGACTGTTATAGAGAAACTATCACAATGTTCCATACATTTCTAAACCAATTAGGTTGTCAATCCCCAATGAAGTTCTAAAGCTTTTGCTAAAAATCATGCAGAAATCAATACATATTTCATTATCAGTTGAATGTGCCCGCATTCTAAGAAACAGTTGTGGGAAAAACTGGCAAACATTCCCCCAGACATGGAATCAGTTGCTTGAAGAATGCATGCAGCTTTTAAAAAGCTTTCTTTCTAAAGAGTCTCCAGTGGAAGAAGTTGTGCTTTCCAATATAATTCTTCAATGCATTGGCAACCTATTAAACTTATGGCCAAGTTTATCTGGAACTATATGGGATAATCTTCAAAGTGAATTGTGGTATTACATACACAAAGTCTTGTTTTGAAAAATTCATAATTTTTCCTTTTGTTTTTAGTAACCTAATTTCACACCGTGATGAGAAAATAAGTTTGTATTCATCTTGTGTCATGTATGGATTGCTCAGAAATTCTGCCATTATGAGGGAAGAAATTGTAGGCGAAAAATGGAAAGACCTAGTATCTGGGTTGATTATGTCTTCCCATAAAGGGGTACTGTATTCGTAAGATTTTTCATTTTATTGAAATATTTAATGAAAGAGGGTCAAGTGAAATTTTTGTTTCAGACAATTTTCCATCAAATTATACCTATGTGACCAAAACCTGTTAGAAAAAATGTATGAAAAGCAAGAATTAGGGTCGAGACTCCTACTCCTTCATCAGATTTCAGAATTCGCCCCAGAATGCGAAGTGGACGTCCGAAATTGGCAATTTTTCAGCCGACTATTTCAAGGTTTCATACTGTTATTTACACTTTTTTTGCAAAAACTTTTAGTCACGATTGTTGAATTTATGCGTTTCCTATTCAGAAAGATCAAGCATAATTTTGCGAACTTGCGAAAGTTCAACGATGGATTTGGAAGCAATGGAAGTGACTGGCCTGGTTGAGATATTGGCAAAAAGCTCATCCAATCATGTATGCCATCGAGAGCTTTGCCCCGATGAGGACCTCTTGGTTATTACAATTGGTATATTAAAATCCGTTTTACTAAGCTAGCATTTTTATTCGATTAACAGTAAATTTTGTTCGCTCTGCTTTCAGATTTACTTCGCAGCATACATTGTCTAGGCCAATCAGGATCAAACTATTTTACGGCTATTAACGATCATTTTGGATCCGTTGAACCTCATCCGGCCTTAAATTTCAAATGCAATTTGGTGCGTTTGCTTGGAAATCTTTGTTTCAAAAATCCTACTGCCCAAGATCGAGTCCGTGAGCTCGAAGCTATCGCGCCGCTTCTCGAGTGCTGCAACTTGGATGCCCGTAACCCATTCATCCAACAGTGGTCTATTCTTGCGATTCGCAATGTATGTGAAAAGAACACAGCTAACCAAGAAATCATTGGGTCGATGAGTCAAAGAGGGGTTGTCCAGCCCACCGTGTTGGAAGATCTCGGTATGGTGGTTGAGGCAACCGATTCGGGGATTTCCCTACGTTCGGCTGGTTTAAATCAAAATCCCTAGTCCCTCCACCGTTTAGAAGAGGGAACGTCCGAATGATGCAAATAAACAATAAATTTTCGTCACTATCTATCTTACGAATCATTGCAGATGCCAATCGCTTCGTTGATTGATGGGCTTCGTGGTTGGTTGCGTTTTCCTTTTATCTTCTGGATATGCAGTGTTTTGTGAACGAGCAATTTAAACAGACCAGTAGATAACCCATATGTTACGCCCAGGTTCTCTACAAAAATGTCCTTGTTATAAAATATCACAAATGTATTGGCTCAAGTAATAGACAGCTAATGAGAATTAGTGTATAGATTATGTGAGGTGAAGAGAAACTCGATTGGTTGAGAACAAAATGAACACACAATAAATGGGCGCAAGTTACGTGATGTTGAAACGATTTAACCTTCTTCGTCTGACTTCGTCTTGATCCAGAGGTGCGCTATCGGGATTAATTATTCCAGATGTTTCTTCGGTTTGTAGGGTCTCGTAGCTCCGCCGAATAGCTTCGTCGTAGTCAGCGTAATTTATGTCGTTAGTAGTATTCCACCCGTAAGGTTGGCCTGCTGCAGTCCCGTATCCACTCACTCCCGAGCCCCAGTTACTGCGACTACGGGTTGGGGTCGCTAACGGGCGATTAAACAACCCAACGGCTTGGATAGGAAGATCCATGACTAACTTTAAAGGTCCTTGAGTGTATGCGATTCCCACTAAAATGCCCGCCAAATGGCCTACAAAGGAGGTATTGGGGACCATCAACTGAATTGCTACCAATTCCACCCATACTGCATATTTTCCAGAGACGCGGAAACCAAAATATCTACGATATCCTGTATCCCAATATGAAGTTGTCAACACCTTGAGGGCAAATATGACTCCAGAGAAGCCAATTGCACATGTTTTAAGGTATTGTTTGTCATCAAATAACTCACTTAAAATCACTTCCAGTCCCACATATGTTGCACTAGTTAAGACAGTGAACACAGTCAGCAGATAAGCAAAATAGGGACTGCCAAAATGCTGCTCTAATGATCTACCCTTTGATAGGAACGAAAGCATGTTGTAGTAAAGGTGAAGATCATCACCATGCTCAAAGGCTGATAGTACAAGGCGTTCATACTCTCTCCATCTTAAAACAGCCTGAGCACTCAGACAGACTGTGACAGCATCCCACGAAACAGGTATAAAACCCATGTACAAGGCAATCTGAACACATAGAAAAAAGACAAGAACATTGTGACACTCAATATGTAATAAAGTGAAAAAGTGCTACCTGTCCTGCAATGACGAGTAGGGTTACTGGTGGAAAAGTTTCAAGACCAGTGTTAAAAAATTGCCACATGAGCATCAGCACACCCATTTCAATTCCTCTTCGCTGCCTTGCCATTGCTTAATTGGAAGTTTGACGTTATTTGGGATCGGTAGGCGACACAGTCTAAACACACCACTTAGCGTATTAAGTTTTGAAAGCACTTGGAAAGTACAATATTTTTCGTGAAGCTTGTCAAATGTCATTGCTGATGCAACTTGCTTGCTGTTTGTTCGGTTTGTTTACGAATTTTTTATTGCTTTAAACGCCATCTCAACTTGAATTGAACAACTGCTAGGCAAGAACTACTAACTACTAACCAGTAGAACAATTTGTGGGAGGAAAATCAAACCTTGGGGTTTACGGAGTTGTTAAGTGTGAGTTCCCGGATAACATAAAAAAGGAAAAGAAAGAAGCCACGTTATTCGATGGGAATAAATGTGTTCTAATGAAAACAACGGGAAAGTTAACGCAAAGTAATGGACTTTAAGGCCTTGGTGTTCATTTTGTCACCTCAAGTCTGGTAAGAGTCACGCTGTCAGATTCATCCATCATTGTTTGATCATATCATGGTTTGATAATGATCTATGCGATTGTTTTATTTGACTGAAGAAGTTTGACTATGGGTGATGGGCAATTGCAGGGCAGAGGCGCCACTGGACATGGTCGTCTTTCAAAATCAATCGTTTTTAAACGCAAACCTTTCTCCATCTTTCGAAGCTAGAGACAAATCGTCACACGGCACAGGTCTATTCTATGTAATGTAATGTGAATGTGTTTGTGATTTTTTAAATTACTGGGTCAGAGCTTACATGCACTTAGTTTATTTACATACAACAACACAGTCATTGTACTTAAGACTAAATAATTTAGCTTTACTTTGGAAATAAATAATGGAGTTTACAAACAAGTATGGAGGGGTTGTCAACTCAAAAAAGTCCACACACACTTTGAGAAAGGTTTCCGAAATTTCCCCTAAGAGAATCAAGAATGTTTAAATTCTTACGCAAAAGTTGGTTACTTATAGATTGTAAAATAGGTATTATATTGTAAAATTGACTAAGAGTAACCAGCAACTGGTTAGAACTATTTTATTATGGACATTATTCTACAACACTTTCTAGCTTTAAAAAAATACTAAACGTGTTTGCGTTTTGAAATACTGTAAGACGAACTGTCGAACTACATTTGAAATATCGAATTTTGTATTTTACTATAGGCTTAGAATGTACAGATAATGGAATTCATTTTACATATGGAAATTTTAATTCATGCCAGTAAGTAACAGATTTGTTGCTGCAATGAAAAGCAATTATTTTGTTAATCCTAGCCAATACTGGGGAGTCGACATGAAGTTGCTTTTTTTTAAAATACTGGTTTGTTTCGCCAATGGAATGATCTTTGTTGAAGCCGAAATAGGTGGTTGAATAAACTGCTGGCATGCTCGGCTGATGGGACTCTTGTTTTTGATTGCTTGACTTCCGTCTAGACGGCAATTCAACTCCATTAGAGATTGCTTGACATCTTCCATCCGAGCACTAAAACTTTCCAGAGTAGAATTCCATTTTCCGATCAATTCAGTGGTTTCGGTTTTGGTTTTGTTTTCATTTCTTTCTGTCTCCTTATTTGTATCTTGTTGTTGCGCAAACCCCCAGATGGTTAACACGTTTGCTACAATCGATAGCAAAAATTCTGCTAGGTCACTTGTTACCGCTAGATTAGGATCGGTAATGCCGAGAACCTCTGAAGCTGCCTTCGATTGCAGAGGCGATGAACTTCTGCTGATCTGGTGATGATATTCAGTTAAAGCTGTTAGAAGTGTAGAACAATTTGGCTTAAAATAATCGTTACATAATAATCAGTAAAGAAATACCTTTTTGAAAATTAATGGATTTCATTATCGCTTCTTCTGAATGATTCACGGTCAGCACTAGCAAAACTAATGCATCAAGAATCATTCTCTGTAAATGTACTGCAGCGACCATTTTTTGTTTGTGCTAAATTATTTTGAATGGTATGAAAATGTGTCTTTTTGTCCGACCGATGTTCTTAAGAGAACAACAGTGACTACAGAAGTAACTTTTTATACCATCTGGTAAAGTGTAGCACGATGGTTTGGTGACCTCGTCTTGAAACAACGGTCACATTCTAATAACTGACTGTATTCTTGTTTTGCTTGTCAAGATATAGTCGACCTCTTGTTCTGCCGTTGTTTCCAAGGAGACGTGAATGAATTTCGCGCTTCATTCCGTTCGAAGCTTCGTGATAGCGATCAAATTACAGTGGGTGTACAGCCAGGTCATTATAAAGTCGTTAAAAAGAAAAGAAAATAGGTCAGTATAGGACAGGTCAATGTAAAACAGATTAGTATGAGGCAGGTCAGCATCTCGTAGGTCAACGTCCCGTAGGTCAGTATCCGCTATATGTGTATTGTGTAGTTGCCCTTTCCTTGATAGCAGGTATCGCAGCACGAAGGACAATAAATTATAACAGAAGATGTTTACTATCTCTAACCTTGTCTAAGATACATCTACGACTTTATTTTTTTTTATGACTCTAGAATTCTGCCTTAAAAAATTTTAATTCGGGATGCAGAAACGCACAAAGCCTATCCCACATGATTTGCCTACTTGAACTCGGTGAAAACGATCTAGTACCTCATCAGGGATCTCTGTCGTTGCTTATGAGCTCACCGTAATTGCGTGAGTATCTTTACATCAATACATTTCCGTGGCGGGGAATGTGATCCAACAATCATGATTCCTTGGACAATTTTGTTGTGAACAGAGATTAAAATTGGTAGATGTCACCACTTACCGTGACCCATGAAAACTGTGCCGGCCAGCCCGGCCTTTAAGCCGCATTCATTATTTATTGACAATGACTAGCAGTTTGGCAGTTGCCAGAAACGAGATCAACTTATTCTTAAGATTTAATCCGTGGCTATAATAATCTTTAACTGAAAGCTAGAGCTGTGTACACTTGTTTATTTCCTTCAGCTTTGAAATGGCTGATCGAAGCCGAGCACCAATGTACGGTTTGGCCGTTCTTCTTGTTGCGTTTGCCTTAAAAGATTTCTTCCTTCCAGCTGAAGTTCAGCCAGAACAAAATTCGTTGCAATCCAAGGAGATTCCTAGCTTGCATCTTAATCGATTTGTTGGACCTTCGATCAAGTTCACCTTTTGGTAAAAAGAAGTTTTTATTCAAATTGAATGTCAACTAATACAGTGATCATTATGTAGTTCTTCCTGAGGTTATCGCAAAGTGTTTGAACAGTATGCTGCAATTCTCGAACAGAAGTATCCATCTTTGGCAATTGAAGGGTTGAATCATCCTCCACCCTTCTTAAACCAAAAGATTGCTCAATTTCTGGTATTTTGTTTATAAAATGGCCTTTTCAACACAAGTCTTATAAAGCTTTCCTGTTTTTGTTTTTTTTGTTTTTTTTTTGCTAGGGAATTGTGAAAATACTGCTCATACTTCTGGTAGTTTCTGGTACCAACATTTTCCAGCATTTAGGTGTACAAACTCCTTCAGTTTGGGAATGGACTCAGCAGAACAAATTCTATGCTTGCTTGATGACTTTCTTTCTATGCAATGCTGTTGAGGGGCAGCTGATATCAACTGGTGCATTTGAAATAACATTAAATGGTAAAATGTCTCAGTACACCTCTGTCATCTCATGTTTGCTTAACATCACTTTTTTGTTTCAGATGTTCCCCTTTGGTCAAAATTGGAAACTGGTAGAATACCCCAACCCCCTGAACTTTTTCAGATGATTGATAACCATCTCAGTATGGCCAGCCCACAACTAAGTTTGAATTCATAAATGCTGTATGGTGTTACACTTTGTTTGAGTCTTAAGCCCTTGTGGATATGATGATTTCTTTGAAAAGTAGTGGAAACTACTGAAAGCGATCGGATGTTTCGCCCACGAATGCTTTGTATGAGAACATGCGTAACAACCTAACACTTCCCGTCTTGTGAGTTCTTCATTCCATTAAAATAAAATAAAATCTCTAGTCTACCGAAACGCGGTTTTAAGGAAAATGGAAATATTGACATTTTTGTTTCCATCATTAGGCCAAATGAATTTTCGGATCTCTCTGTCAGTGCTTTGCATATTTTTTATTTAAAAGAAGGTAATAGAACAGGAGCAAATGATAGGATAAAATAAAACAAATGAGAATTCTGCGTGCTACAGACTAGGTGCGTCAAATAACCGTTTGAAGTTCTATGCTTAGTGTGCGGATAGGAAAACACAAAACGAAAATTCTGTTTTATCGTATTTTTACCTCATCTTCTGTCAACAAAATGACAAAAACTGCTTATCTCATTCTTTGTCATAACTCTGGCTTTTTCTTTGTGAAAATATCCTATTCGGTAGTGGGTTGTAGGTTATATATTTTGGCCGTTTGGTTGATACAACCCGGTTTGGATTATGCATCCCTCAAGGTATTACTATTGATGTATTCTACAAGAAAAGGAAAGCTATTTCAAAAGGATATGAACACGTGAATCAATAAAAAAAAATCGAAAATTAATTACATTATTCTCTTATCCTTCAGGGCTTATCCCGCTGTGAACAACTGAACACTCAGTCGCAGTAGGACAATCCCGTCGCGTGTTTCCTTTGGCCGTGGTACGTGATTGTGTCGGTTTGACTCGATAGATGGCAAGAGGACAACGTTGGTTGTTGGAAGAGGAAGAGAAGTTTGCCTTTAGTGTTGCCCTGTTTTTTGCTTTTTCAAGGGGGGCCATATAGTTTGATGGAAACATTTTAGAGGTTTCGAAACTGTAACATTATTTGAGCTGTTAATTGTAATTTTTCGCTTTGTTAGTAAAAATTCGAGTGGGTTTCACGATGATGAAAGGTGGTCTTGGCGGCGGTTCAAAGAAAGAAGGCAAAATGCGAATCCGTGCATTCCCTGTAATTCTATTTTTTACATCAATTTAGTGGTGTACCTGAAATGCCATTGTTATTGTTTCTTTGTTTTTCTCCATAAAGATGACAATGGACGAGAGGTATGTGGAAAACATCTGGAGTTTATTGAAGAGTGCCATTCAAGAAATCCAGAAGAAGAATAACTCTGGTCTCAGTTTTGAAGAACTTTACCGAAATGCTTATACCATGGTTCTCCATAAACATGGAGAAAGACTGTACAATGGCCTTAGAGAAGTTGTCACTCATCATTTAGAATCTAAAGTAAATCCATGAGAATTTCATATTTACTGTATATCTAAAGAAATTGCATTGCATAGGTACGTCAAGATGTTCTTGCTTCCTTGAACAACAATTTTCTTCAGACTTTAAATCAAGCATGGAATGATCATCAAACATCAATGGTTATGATACGTGACATCCTTATGTACATGGACAGAGTATATGTTCAGCAAAACAATGTTGATAATGTCTACAATCTTGGGTTGATAATTTTTCGTGATCAAGTAAGTGGTGAATTTGTTAATTTTTCTTATAATATATTTCTTTACATTATCAAACAATTTTCTTTTAGGTAGTTCGTTATGGAGGAATCCGGGACCACCTACGACACATTCTTTTAGAGATGGTTGTCAGAGAGCGTAAAGGAGAAGTTGCAGATAAGCTGTCCGTCAGAGCAGCTTGTCAGATGCTCATGGTGCTCGGAATCGACAGTCGTGCTGTCTATGAAGAAGATTTTGAAAGGCCGTTTCTTTCTCAGTCTGCAGAATTCTACAGGGTAAGTAAACATGGCGTTATGTTACATTGTTTGACTTCCTTTCACAAGTTGAATTTTGTAACTTTAGTCCGAGAGTCAGCGGTTTCTAGGAGAAAATTCAGCTTCTGTCTATATTAAAAAAGTTGAGGCTCGTATTAATGAAGAATCGGAAAGAGCTAAACATTACTTGGACGAGTCGACTGAGCAGCGCATCGTTGCAGTTGTGGAAGAAGAACTCATACAGAAACACATGAAAACCATCGTAGAAGTAAAATATAATAAATACTTAAGAATTCATTTTAGTTTTCAGAGAGAAATAATAATTTTATTCAATAAGATGGAAAATTCTGGTGTGGTCCACATGTTGAAATGCCAAAAAACGGATGATCTGCACTGCATGTATAAGTTGTTAGGTCGCGTATCCGATGGTTTACGAACCATGGCAAGCTGCGTCAGCGCGCATTTACGAGAGGAAGGTAAAGCCTTGGTCAACGTTGACGAATCGGGTGCAAACGCTTTGAACTTTGTACAGGTATTTTTCCTACTTATGTACATTTTATGAAAAGTATCGATTTATATTTTATAATATTATACAGAGCCTGCTGGACCTTAAAGATCGTTATGATACCTTCCTGGTCAAATCATTTGTGAATGATCCCATTTTTAAGAAAATGATCTCCTCAGACTTCGAATACTTTCTTAATTTGAATTTGAAATCTCCTGAATATTTATCACTCTTCATCGATGATAAACTCAAAAAGGGCGTTAAAGGAATGACAGAGCAGGACATAGAATTGGTGCTGGACAAAACCATGGTTTTGTTCCGTTTTCTTCAGGAGAAAGATATTTTTGAACGTTACTACAAACAGCATCTGGCTAAACGACTCCTCCTAAATAAATCTGTTAGTGATGATAGCGAGAAGAACATGATATCCAAATTAAAGGTACGTATTTATTCGTCGTATATTTAGCAAATTCTCAATTGTACATGTTGAATTCTGTTTCTAGACTGAATGCGGGTGTCAATTTACCTCGAAATTAGAGGGTATGTTCAAAGACATGTCTATCTCCAACATGCTCATGGAAGACTTCAAAAATCACATTCAAACATCAGGAGTAAACAAAAGAAAGAAAATGCCAATGAGTAAAAAATCAGCTTAAATTTAATTTTAATTAATCAGACATCTCTGTGCGGAGTGGATTTGAGCGTACGTGTACTTACCACTGGGTTTTGGCCAACACAATCTCCCGCAACTTGTACGCTGCCTTTGGCACCACGAAACGCTTTCGAAGTCTTTCGCCGCTTTTATTTAGCTAAGCACAGTGGCCGACAGTTGACGTTGCAACCTGGACTCGGATCCGCCGATCTAAGTGCTGTCTTTTACGGACCTAGACGAGAGGAGTCTGAATTGAAGGAGAAATCGTAAGAAATTTTATGCATTATTTACTGATTGGAAAAGTGAACATTTGGACCTGCTTCTATTTCTATGAAGAGATGGTCCCAGCTCGTCAACTTCCTCGACCTCAGCTAATGGACCACGAAAGCACATAATTTCAGTCTCAACCTATCAGATGTGTATTCTTATGCTGTTTAACACAAGGGATAGGTTGACTTACGATGTAAGTACTGAAAACAAGCTGGTTGTCAGAAAACATTGAAGACGTTTTCTTTCCTTCTAGGATATAATGAATGAAACTGATATACCGAAGAAAGATCTGGATCGAGCACTGCAGTCGTTAGCAATGGGCAAACCAACTCAGCGTGTTCTTGTTAAAAGCCCCAAGGGTAAAGACATTCTTCCTAGTTCGATCTTTGCCGTCAACGACAGTTTCACGTCAAAACTCCACAGGTTTGTGTCTGTGCTTCTTTAGGTGCCAATCATTCGATACAACAAATGACTTTTACTTTCAGGGTGAAAATACAGACAGTTGCAGCTAAGGGTGAATCCGAACCCGAAAGGAAAGAGACGCGCTCGAAGGTCGATGAGGACAGAAAACACGAAATTGAGGCAGCGATTGTACGCATTATGAAAGCACGGAAAACTATGCAGGTAACGTGGGCTTGCTTGAAGATGTAGTTATTGACTGATTAATTGGTCATCGCTTTTTGTTTCACAGCACAACGTGTTAGTAAGTGAAGTTACTGAACAATTGAAAAGCCGATTCCTGCCTTCGCCAGTGATAATCAAAAAACGAATTGAAGGTTTAATTGAGCGTGAATACTTGGCACGTACACCAGAAGACAGGTTTGTAATGAAAAGAGTTTTCTAAAGTTTAATGTTAACCAGTTTTTTCTTCCACTTTTAGGAAAGTTTATACATATGTGGCCTAGTTCAACTTAGTTTGCTTCCTTACAATTAAACTGGTTTTCCCAATTGCCTAACTGAAGTTATGGTTATTGGTATGTTGCACGATGATTTCTGTAAATAAAGTTTTTCGCTATTGGAAAAATTCATGCGGTACAGTTCTCTTCAAGTGAAGTTTTACCAACTAGTAGAACCAAATTATTAAGAACTGGATGAATTAATAAAATAATTTGCCATTTCAGTTTCATCCAAGCATTTAAACAAATAACATTTAACAGAAAATTTGGTCTGCTCCAACGTGTATTGGTAGGAGGTACAAGATGACAACATGTTTAATCATCACCCTTAATTTCGACTTTGCCACCACGGATACGACCCGTTCGCCTGGCAGCAATAAGACCAACTTTGCGACCTGCAGGTGTGCTTCTCTTGACGGTTGAAGCTTTACCAATGTGTTGATGGTTACCACCTCCGTGGGGATGCTCAACGGGGTTCATAGCCACACCTCGTACAATCGGCCAGCAGTTACGTTTAGCCTTGTATTTGTGATAGGCACGACCAGCTTTCAATATGGGCTTATCAATACGTCCGCCACCAGCAACAATACCTGCAGAGAAAACGCGATTCAGTAAACATATTTAAATTATCCTATAATTAGGAAAAACCAAATTCGCTCAGTAACAGCCTCTAGTTGAAGATCATTAATTCTCATAGATGGATGAATTGCAAGTCATCATAGCCCTAGGTAATTAAAGCATGCATGTTTATAACAACTTACCGACCATAGCGCGATTGTTGGAAGAAACTACTTTCTTGGCTCCAGACGGCAGCTTGACACGGGTCTTCTTGGTATCGGTATTGTGACCAATGACAGTGGCGTAGTTACCAGATGTACGAGCAAGAGTGCCTCGATCGCCGTGTTGTTCCTCAACATTGCAAACAATAGTACCTTCAGGCATGGTGCCAACAGGTAAAACATTGCCAATCTGGAGTGTGGCTGAAATTTAAAAGAATAAGAACCAAGCATTGTAGTTTTAGCTTGAATATTGCATGGTGTAGGATGTATGTTTCAACTAATTCTCAGAAACAACCTCTAGATGGATAATTATCATAGCCCCTCAGCATTGGATTATGTTTACATCACTGCTTACCAGTAGATCATGAAAAGTTTAAAGTAACTCATACCTTTCTTGCCACAGTAGATGAACTGGCCAGTGTACATTCCCTCAACAGCCAAAAAGTTTTCTTTCCTTGTCTTGTATCTGTATGGGTCACGGAAGTGGACCACTGCTAGAGGAGCTCCACGACCAGGATCATGGATGATGTCCTATTTCAGAAGAGTCACTTGAATTTTTTGTCATACTCTTAACATTTTGAAAATTCTGTCTTGTTCTCAGAAACAACCTCTAGATGGATAATTATCATAGCCCCTCAGCATTGGATTAAGTATTTACATCACTGCCTTATTCACGTATTAACTATCACTCCTAACACATACCTTGACGACACCCTTGATGTAACCATGACGTTCGGCGAAATCTTCAGGACGAAATTTAGGTGCTCCCTTGCGATGTTTCGTGTGGGACTTGAAAATTCCTCCGGCACCTTTACGCTGGGCACGAATAACACGACCCATCTTTTATGTTGTAGGTTACGAGCGGCGAAGTAAATTCAGCCTGTCAGAAATAGATGTAAACAGTTTTTAATAAACGAAGAATAACGTTTAAATTCGATAAAGAAAGTGCAATTCATTAGAAGACATAGTATTAAAAGATGTATTTAATTTACTTGGATTTAGTAACTAATTTAACTTACCAAAATGCTGCAACCTTTCCAACGAGAGCTTGGAAGAGACAGATGGAGTTGAAGACACTTTTTCCAATGAAGGGAAGAAATAGTAGATCCCTAAACACATAAACTTGAAACTACTTATTTGTCTCGCCATCGCGTCAGAAAAATTAATTGAATGAACTGATTGATTTTTTTCTTTTTCGTCTTATGTGGAATTAATTTCCGAAACTAAAAATGTCAGGATTAAAGCATATCGTTTTTTACGTAAAGTTTCTTGAAAATGGTGGAAACCATTCAAATTTGAAGATGCAAGGTGGTTTCTATGCGATCATAAAAATACGAAGAAAACTATCAGTCTTATTAAATCTTTTCTTGTAATTTATTTTCTTTGAAGGTACATTTTTATAAAATAAGTATAAGAAGGTTTATGAAAACATTCGACCTGTATTGCATAACTTAAAGTGGTATCGCGCTTTTTGTTGAACATTAAGGTTTTGTGCTTTACATTTTTGTTTTATATTGATGCTTAAAATTAAACTATCTCCAATGAAATCAAATTTTTTTGCCCCGCTGTTTTAGTTTTTTCAAAAACCATCGATGGAGTTTTCAAAATGCAACTACAAAAAAAGGAATGGAAAAAAGGACTTATCAAAATGCACCGATGTATGGTGTTTAGGGAGTGGCCTCGAAGGTTCTAAAGATCGCCGTTATTGGCATGTACCAGCACCATTTCCTCTTTCTTTGTGACGAGGTCGGTAAGGTTTTTTTCTACATCGAAAAAGGAAGCTTTTATTCGGTATTTGCAAGCGTACTATGAGTAGTGTACAGATTCAGAATGGAACGGGTCTAGAGCAGCAAGTAATTATTTACATTTTCATACATCAAGAATTATTTCGGCAATAACGGCTGTGTAACATTTCAACATTATGAGTCATTGTCTCCCCAGCTCATGTTCTCATTTTTACAATTCCCTTTTCAGTTTGCTGGTCTGGACTTGAAGCAGGGCGGCCAATTTATTGCTCCCGGAGGAAGGTAAGATCTCACTTTGTGTTTTAAAGATTTTCAGTTTCTAATGTTACCCGTTTTAAACAGTCGTTATGTGCCTCCTCACCTGAGATCTAGCAGGGGTCCAGGATCTGAAGAAAAACCATTTTCTGTTCCACAAGAAAGAGGTATTATCTTGAGTGATGTTACATCAATGGTAGCTTAATATTTTCTCTATGATTACCAAATATTTCAGCAGATATCCCAAACGAACGTGATTTTAACAAAGAAGCTGGCCGGGGTTATACCCAAGCAACAAATTCCTATAGAGGGCCAAGTTCCCAACGTGGAGTACCCAGCGCTGGTGGTGGCTACCCCAGGCGGGGTGGATACAATGGAGGAGCTGGTGGGACCTACACTGCTCGTCCTCCACAGAGATGGGAGGGAGAATATGAGAATGGTGGAGGAGGCTGGAATGGAGGACCTCAGCCACCTCAATGGAATGCTGATGCTCCACCACCTGTCATTCAAAACGAGCGCTGGCAAGAACCCCCTCCACCGGCTGGTCAATGGGTTGCCAACGATCGCTGGAAAGAACCACAAAGGCGCTCGGCAACAACAGACAGTCGTGGTGGCGGATATGGAAATCCCCGTTGGAAAGAATCTAGTGAATCCGATTGGACTACGCTTACTGCCAAAGATGATCGGGTAGAATTGGAAATGTTTGGCACGGGTAACTCCGGCATTAACTTCGATAAATATGAAGATATTCCCGTGGAGGCGACAGGCAATGACGTTCCATCTCACATAAACTCGGTAAGACTTTGCTCATATACAACAGAACTTGAGATAAATGATGTAACAAACAATTCAATGGTTCCTGCTGAGAAAAAGTGTACAAAATTCTTCATGTGGAAATATCTTTCTGATGTGTTTCAATTATTAGAAATAGCTGTGAAGTTAAAAGTGAAACTAAGATTTTCGTTTGGTGCATTCTAGTTTGAAGACGTTAAGTTGACTGAGATCATCCGTTCGAATATTGCTTTGACTCGCTACGATAAGCCAACGCCTGTCCAGAAATATGCGATTCCGATTATTTTGGCACGCCGTGATGTCATGGCCTGCGCCCAGACTGGCTCAGGCAAGACAGCAGCATTCTTGGTTCCGATATTGAACCAGTTATTTGAACGTGGACCCGTGGTAAGTAGTGCTGCTGGCCAACGCTCATATGCCCGTCGCAAGCAGTACCCGCTGGCTCTGGTTCTAGCACCCACTCGCGAGCTGGCCACACAAATCTATGATGAAGCCAAGAAATTCGCCTACCGATCCCGTGTCCGACCATGCGTGGTGTAAGTCTTTCAATCTTTATTGTTATTTACCTTTAGCTATGATGATTTTACAGACATTTGAAACCTGAATTTACTGGGTGGACACCTTATCTTACTGAGCTTTTTTAATAATTAGTGCAATGTTAGCTATAGCAATAGTTGTATCTTGTAAGTGAGAATGTTTGCGATATCTAGGTATGGTGGTGCGGATGTCCGTCAACAGATGCAAGACTTGGAACGGGGATGCCATTTATTAGTTGCCACACCCGGTCGTCTTGTCGATATGCTTGAACGTGGCAAGATTGGCCTCGAGCACTGCAAGTAAGTGAAAGCAGTCTTGTGATCTTAGCATTTCTAAACTCATCTGTGATTCTTATATTGTTATTCTTTAGTTTCTTGGTGTTGGACGAGGCGGACAGAATGTTAGACATGGGTTTCGAGCCGCAAATTCGTCGCATTGTGGAACAAGACACTATGCCTAAAACTGGAGAACGGCAGACACTCATGTTTTCTGCCACATTCCCTAAAGAAATCCAGGTCGGTATCTTCATTCAATTAGAAAAAGTATTTCACGCAAACCTAACATTTGATTGTGATTTAACTAGATGCTGGCGCGAGATTTCTTAGAAAATTACATTTTCTTGGCAGTTGGCCGCGTCGGATCGACTTCAGAAAATATTACGCAAAAGATCGTATGGGTGGAGGAACATGACAAGCGTTCTTTCCTTCTTGATTTGCTTAATGCTTCTGGTCTCAACAAATTCAACGGTCAAGTTGAAGGCGAAACGACAGAGCACGAGCAGTTGACGCTGGTTTTCGTCGAAACAAAACGTGGAGCTGATGCCCTGGAAGAATTTCTGTACCGTGACGGATATCCGGTGACATCAATCCACGGCGATCGCAGTCAACGGGAACGCGAAGATGCGCTCAAACGATTCCGTTCGGGCAAGACGCCTATACTCGTGGCTACAGCTGTTGCTGCTCGTGGTCTTGATATCCCTCACGTCAAACACGTCATCAATTTCGACCTCCCCTCAGATGTCGAAGAATACGTTCATCGCATTGGTCGTACCGGCCGAATGGGCAATCTCGGTAGGTTTATTTGTTGCTTGCTAGCTCTTCACATCATTTGAACATCAAAACGTTGGAATTCCATCAACTGTGGATGAATTATTCTAGGTGTGGCTACTTCATTTTTCAATGAAAAGAATCGCAATCTCATCAGGGATTTGGTTGAACTGATCATCGAGACCAAACAAGAACTGCCCTCTTGGCTCGAAGGCATGGCCATGGATATCAAGCACCAGACTGGTGGAGTAAGCCGTCGTGGTGGCGGTGGAAGAGGAGGAGGGTAAGATTATTTGACGCGTATTGTTTTGTTACATTATTTAAAAAAAAAATTTCTTGTTAATTTGTGTTAAGGCGGTTCTCCGGTGGTTTTGGATCCCGAGATTACCGTACTTCGCAACCGAGTACCGGTGGCAGCACTCGTCCTGGTGGCTCTGTTGGTGGTCCACGTACCAGTGGTGGCGGATCCTATCCCAACTACAGTGCCCCACCTCCAAATCACGGTACCCAAAACTTGTTTTTATCTATTTGAAAATCGAGAGCGATTGTTTCCTATGTTCTTTACTTTATTTTTCGTTGCCTTCTGCACGCTTCCCTATTTCCTTTGCTAATGCGGAACGATCGAAAACAAAAAAAAAAAAAAAAAACGAAAACAAAAAAAGAAAACCTTTCCATCACCCCCTGATTTCAGTTATCTTTATTGGGTTTTGTGGCATTTTTCTTTTGACTGTCTCGAGCGCATAAACTGTTCAGAGGATTCAGGGTGTTCGTTTAGTTGAATCGAACAAACGCTCCGCATCCTCTTGTTTTTTGTTGCCTGCACGGCAGGAGTCTTTCTTGAAAGGCTTCTTCCCACCCACCCCAATAATGCTCTAACATCAAGATGAAATGGTTTTTTTTTTTTTTTTTTTGTTGGAGATGGGACCGGCGTTAAGCAAATAAGACTGGGATTTTTTGTCTTTGTCTTTTTTTTTTTATCTTAATGAACAGTTGTTCGGATGGCGCCCATGCCTTCTATGCCAATTTTCACAGGAGGATATGGCGGTTACGCTCCAAGTGGCTATGGTTACGCACCGCCTCACGCTCATCACGCCGCTCCGGATTGGTGGGGCCAGTAAAGAAAGTAGAAGAAAACCTCGACCGGCGACTACATTTTGTTGAAGAAAAGGAAAAAAAACAAAACAAACAAAACAACCCTGTTGATGCGTCGTTCTTTCTCGATACGGGACGATGGAAACGAGGTTGGTCTGAAAATGCCGAGAAAATGTGTTTTCTCAACAAACAACTTCGACGTTGGTAGTGATTTAGATTTATCTTTCGTCCTTTTTTCCCCTTTACACTTCTCTTTTGAACTCCATCATATTTCCCGTCTCAATGGTTTTTTTTTTCTTTTCTTTTTTTGGTACTCGTAATGGTCTCCTATTTTCAGCACTATTTACCTCCTGAATATTTTTTTTTTCTTCCCTCTTTTTTATGCAAACAAATTATTCTAAAATGTATCGTACGCCGCCGCTCTGCTCTCTTTTTTGCCGTCCCTTCAGGTGGGATGTCCGCGTGTGATACCCTCTGCACAAAGATGGCATTACGCGCACGTGACGTCCTTGACAAAAGAAAAAATCGTTTGGGAGGGACGCGTTTTTGACAGGTCCTCCTTTCCTACCCACCTTTAATATTTCCCTTCCCTCCGTAGTTAAAACAAACTAATTTTTTTTTTTATTTTGGCACACGCAGATGTTGAATCCCAGTTAATATCGCCAAGATTTCAAACTTTTTTTTCTTCTATATCTATTTTTTTTTTCTCTTGAAAGAGACGAGTTGCAGTTTCGACCACTAATGGGCTTTTCTCAAGATGTTTTTGAGATCAAGACGGCTGTTAAAAAGAAAGCGACGAACTACTACTGCTAGGGGAAATTATTATCATTTTTTTTTCTTTTCTTTTCTAACGAAACGTAAGCACATTGTGTACCACAGGTGTCGTGCCTAGAAGAAAAAAAAAGAGAAGCTGAGAAAGGCTAGGCTGGGTTTTCGCTTTAGGTGAATAATATCGTTTGTGTCTTATTCCCAATCGCCGCCTCGCGTCCGTAATATAAGATCTTAATTATTTTTTTTTTCTCGTGTGTGTGATGCAAACCTAAGTAACTCCCTTGAATTTGTTTTATCGAAACCACTCGACACTGCGAATTCTTTATGCGTTCTTAAACGAACATTTTGGCATGGTAAACTTAAAAAAAAAAAAAATCTGTATTTGATTTGTCTGGTTTTTAATGGACAAACACTTCTCGGAGGCCAATTTGTTGTTTTCATTGTTGCCCTATCAGAGACGAGGAAAGAAAAAAAGAAAAGCATTTTTTTCTTTTCTTTTGTGGTCTTTTTTTTTCCTTTTTTCGTTGTGAAAGAAGATCTTTAAAAAAAAAAAAGAATACAAAACCAAACTGCTGTGATACGTCGGGCACGACAGTGTAAATGCGAAAAGGGAGAAACTTGTTATACCGGGTACACACACAATTAGTGCCGCGTTTTTGTGAGCATTATTCCTTTTTTTTTTTTTTCTTTTCCCCATATTTGTTGTTTGTTTTTCGGTGTGAGAGCCCACGTTAAATCACTTCAACATTTATGAATGATTTTAGGTTGAAACTCCCCAATTTTTTCCAGTTTCTGTAGTAAAGCGTTTCTTTTTTTGTTTGATTGAGAAAATAGAAAGAAAGAAAAAACGATCGAGAGGAAAAGTGTAGAAAGTTGATTGAGGAATAGGAAAATCGCCTGCTCGCATTCCATAGCTCTGCTGACCATACACTTATATATTAGGCAAATAATGTTCGAAGGGACTTGTTTATTTTAACTAATGGAATTCAATCGGCACATGCATACGATGTTTTGCAAGTCTTGAAAATGTATTGTTTTTCTTTTTAAGAAGACGATTTGAATTTTTTTTTTTTTTTTTTACTCAAGCAACGGGAATGGACGTGATTTTTTGCCTTCTGTCGATTCAAACGCGCGGTTTCATCCCCCCCTCTCCCAGCCCCCTCACGCGAAAGTCTAGTCTCATCAAAAACCCTGTTGTGCATTTTCCTCTTTCCCGATTACATTATAGCGAAGTACACAACCGATAAAAGGAAACGTAAACAAATTTCTTCTTCTTCTTTAGTCCTGGCAGGTTCCAGTCTTTTCTCGTCGATTTTTTCTTTCTTTTAAAAACAAAAATTTTTTTTTCCTTTTTTCCTTTTTGCAGCTAATAGGCCCGAATTTAATATCCCGCATGTCTATCTCCATCGCTCATGGAACAAAATGTGATGGCATTGAAATTTCGACTCGTTGCGGAGAACCAAGGTGGATTTGGTTGTTGAATTTTTAAAAAAAAAAGTGTGAAATCTTGGGGGGAAGAAAAACCCAATAAAAGTAAATTTCCAGAAAATTGCGGGAGAATCAAACGTACCAACTGCCAAAAACTAAAATAGGGAAGTTTTATTCTTTTTTCCTTTGTGCGTTATCTTAGTTGTGGGTTTCTTGTTTTCGTGTCTCTCATGGGGACGGAGCACCTCCGACTTGCCAGTGCACTGTGGGTCGGTGTGTAATTCGTCGGTTGTGTTCTCGTGTCTTGTTTCTATTTTCTTCACCGTCCCTCTTGAACCCGAAACCACAAAACAAAAACAAACAAAAAAAAAACAAAAACAAAAAAAGAAATGATTATGTCGAAGGGATGGATACTCGCTCGTTTTTACTCCTCTCGTCTGAGCGCCGGTCGAAACATGATTGTTTGTTCCACTCGTCTTTAGCGAGCATCTGATCTCTTAAAAAGAAAGAAAACGGTTAAGTTGACACACACGTCTTTCAGGATAAATGATGTAATCCACTAGGCGCGCCCATGCTAGATTACACGCATACACAATGGGGTTTGGGGTTTTCCTTTCATGTTTATACCTATGTGGTACGGCCGTCTTGGGTGCCCCAGTGCCTCGTCGAACAAGTAACTCTCTTTCATAGACCAGTAAAGAAATGATTTTCCTTTCATTTTTTTTTTAACTTTATTATTATTATTATTTTTTTTTTTTGTTATTCAATAAAATATTTTCTCATCCGCTGCAGACGCCAAAGCGTGTCCTTCCAAAACGGGTTGTACTTTTCCTCCCCTCATTTTTGCGTATTTCTTACATCATTTTCCTCCCCCGCCTTATTATTATTATTTCCCCATCCCCCCTCTCCTTGCCTATTTAAAAAAAAAAACTTGCGTTCATTTGCCGGAACAAGACTATGTGACGAGGCGGAAGACGTGATTTAAAGGAAAATCGCTTAACATGGGAAGGAAATGAGTTCCATCTCTCGTCTTCTTTCGCCTTTGTCTCACTTAATTACTATTTTTTTTTAAACAAATTTCTCTCTGGTCCAACTCTCGATTACGAAGAAGGGAAACAGAAACTATTCTCTGCCAAAGTCAAGTCTTTTTTAGGCGCAGTGCGGTACGATGCATCTCTCTTTCACACCTTTTTTTTTTTTATTTCCTTACATTTCTCTCTTTCTCTCCCACAAATTCATCCCCAATTGTAATTCGCCCTCATGTAGACACCTCCCATCCCGTTGCATATCTCTTAAATGGTTCATTTCTCTTCTTTTTCTCTTCTGCGCAGAACACACATTTTCTGTCATTCGTAATTGTACCATTTTTTTTTTTCTTATAACGGAAAAAAAAACTAAATATTGGACGTCGAAGGCCGCCCTTTCTTGTACTAAGCAAAATTTGCTCTTAGTGTGTAGACGACGAAGTCCTACACGTTTCCGTTGTCGTTGTCGTCGCCATGAAATTCAGCGAGGAAAAAAAACAAACAAAACAAATACAAGAATGCTTCCTATCTGGTGTTTTTTGTTTTTGTTTTTTTTACGACTTCATTTTGAAATTTTACAGCCGTAATTACCATACATATGCTGCCAAAGTGTTGACTAAAAAAAAACTGTTTTGTTTTAATGTTCCACTCTTAGCTATTCTTTTCTAGACGAGGAGAAAAGCAACGTGGGGTGCCATGAATTGTTCACGTGATTTTTCTTGTCGACCAGACCAAGGGGATATCCAAGATGTTGACCTCTCCAGCCCGGGCAGTCGGATGTTTAGGTCAAATGTGGATGGAGCTGAGTTTAGTTTGGTTGTTGTTTTGTTTTTGTCAGTTGGTTTCCATGCCAAGGCGAACGGTTAGTTTCCAAGTGGAGGGAGAGCAACGTGTCGTAACGCAGCAATGACTGTCTATAAATTGGGGAGGTGCCACACAGCGAAGCAGAAGTGTGGAGGAGTCTGGCTTTTTCCTAGAAAGCGGTAGCAGCGTGTAGAAGCCGGCAGCAGTAGCAGTTCGTCAGTTGAACGATTGACATCGACTTTTACTAGTAGCGCAGCGCCATGGAACGTCACGCACCACGCGCGTCCTTCTTCTATCTCTGCCTGTTGTCCAGCTGTATGGTTGTTGCAGTCAACGCTGTGCCCGTCCCGACCACAGGAAAACCATCTACTCAGACGGTTGGCGAAGAAAGTTCCAGTTTCGGCATGCCGTATGAATTTCCTGACGATTATTCAATCAGTCTTGAGGAAGCAATGGTAAGTTGATCCTTCGTTTGTCTTTATCTATTTAACCACAGTTGGTGTATCCTATGTTTTTGCTTTGTGTTTCAAAGGCCACCCGGAAGGAGTTTGCCAGTGCGGCAATTCTTAAGATGGTCACGGACATAATGACTGAGATTGCACAAGGCAAGAGGGTTCGAGAAGAGATGATGGAGGCAATCGAAGATCTGCAAGGCAGGCTGAAAGGTCAACACGAAGAAGACGCGATCCAGATTCCGCTGGATACAACAAGTCAACATGTACGTGACGACAGCAAGAGATCAGAGTCCAAAGAGAAGAGACCCAAGTCCTGCCGAGATCTACAAAAGGCTGGCCATTCACTCAGTGGATTCTACCTCGTCAGAGGAAAGGCCCAGCAGCGAGTGGACGTTGTCTTTTGTCCGTTTAGCAACGATACGGAAAACGGTAAACATTTCAAGCAACGATTAATTGGAAACGTATATGATGTTTCTCATTTTTTCTTTTTCGACAGAGAATTCTTTAGTCGTTGAAGAAGCGATTGATTTTGTTGCAGCCTAGGCTATCACACACAAAGAAAGAGGCAATCTCCCGTATACATATATAAATATATCTATATCTATATCACATTTATTTTGACATGCATCGTTATTAATAATGGATGATGACGCGATGATGTTTTAAACCCACTTAGTTTGCAAACCGACTGTTGGTCTGCTGGATGGTCCATGTATTTTGTGGCTCGTATAAGAAGATTCGCACAAGTATTCAGCTGCTATTTTGAAAATTGCCGTATCTTGTTCTGTTTTATTTCTTTCTCAACTGAATACAAACTATTTGACGTTGTTAAACGATGATGTCCTCTAATTTGTCTCTTGTTTTAAAAGAAATTAAGACTCAGTCGTCAACTGGAAAAGAGAAAAAAAAATGTTCAAAAGAATTCTTTTTGACCTATTGGCTGTTTATCCCAAATTTGTTCGATAAGAATTGGGAAGTCCTAACAACATGCCATGCTGACGAATACAACCTGACTGTCTGCGTATCAAATATCTTTGGGTAGGGATAGCCGTCTAGCAAACACAGGCTTGTATGCCAAGAAAGGGTTAACTTGTTTTTCTGCACGGAATGAACTTTTGATTCATTGGTTCACTAGAATTTGATTGGGAAATCAGGGGAGGTGATGCAGTATACATCAAGATTACAGATGAACTGCTCTATGGACGTGAACTAGCGACATTTTCGTCCTTTGACCAAAGCCGATTTATACTTAAGACCATCCCGACACGTTACAGTTATTTTGTAAAAGAAACTCGTTCTTCGTGATATGTTACGCATTAGAAATTTTTCTTTTAATCATCTGAATACTGTAGATGCATATAGTGTGATTGCTGAATGTTGTTTCTAGAAAGATGCGGTCATCCGTCGTCTGCTATTTTATTCTTTTCAGTGTAGACCAAGTGCAAAAACATGTCCGTCGTCGTCATGACTATTTCGAGCAAGCCAGACAGGGAAGGTCTCGACCGATTTCTCCCCGGGTCAGTTCCTTTCCTCTTTTTTGCAATTTGTTTTTTCAGTTCGCGATTAGAAAATGTTGTCGAAAAAATCATGTAAAAGTAATCTCGCATATACTGCGACATCCCGGTGTTTGTGTTCCACCCCAGAACGGTGCGTAGTAGAGAAAACTTCATTCACGGATGTTATTTGCGACTGAATTTGTTTCCAAGGTTAACGAGATTGGGCAAGAGTATCCGGTGGGGAAAACTATTGAAGAGAAAACGTTTGATGAAATTTAGAAGAAAAAAAAAACTTGCATCCCGTATCAAAGGAAGTGATTATTAGGGCCTACTCGTAGAGCTTAGTGAACCTGAAAAAAACTACAGAATTTAGTATCAAATAAGTAGTTCTTAATTTCAATATTTTTTTTTGCAGGGTTGACAAAATATCGAGATACTTGGAAATATGAATAGTACAAAATTCAAAAATAAAAAAAAATAAATCTGTTTCTGGGGTGTGAACTCTTGACCACGATCCCGACATTTGATTTATTTGTTGACAGGAAATGGAGCGATTGAAGGCGGGGCAAATTTGTCAAGCTGACGACCAATTACTTTGAAAACCTATCTTCTAAAAGCATCGTGTACAGCTCCTGGATGTGCTCCAAATCGGTAAAATCAATTAGCTCTTAGATGGATATTGCGTATCTACTAAAATCCTTGCCCTTTCTAGTGAGATATCTAACATGTATAAGTCCCTCTGTAATAAATAACAATACAGTCAAGATGGGACAAAGGTCCGCAAACAAAATGCAATGAAAAAAGACGGGTTGTGAGTAAACTTACGACAACAAGGCTATTTAAATGCCTTTTGACTCAAAAAGTCTGGTTCGTGAACTTACTTGGCTTAGAACATTAACATTATTTACCGTCAATTCATTGGCTAAGGCATAGGTTTTACTAGAATGAAAGGATTTCCCGCCACGTCTACATACGTCTTCCTATAGACGTCTTCTAACTCAACGAATTGTGTCAAAACGAGTAACGTTTCACGTCGGACTGACATCCGTCTGTGTGCAACGACAATGTCTCTACATCGAAATCCAGCCTCTCCTGGACGGTGTGTCATTCTTCAGCCAATGGTAGAAAGCCAATTTCAAATAGGAGTACTACTCATGGAACAAGGATGTCCAAATTTAAACACTCAAACCATTTTTATCCACTTGTATTTATTGTTTACAATATTAGAAAGCTCGTGTAATAACGACTAATTTCCTAAGCGTTTCCTTGTTCTTTTATAACATTATTACATTTGAAGTAATGAACCAAAATGATCACATCATTGAAGACAGTACACTGCGACAAAGCATTACGTAGTCATGTTTCAGAAAGTACAGGATTCGTCTTTAAACGGTTAAAATCAACTTCTAAAATATCCAAAGCTTATGACGTCATTGGCTGATTGCTTCCTAAGGAGTGCTATCGCACATCTAATTCTGTTCCTTTTGAGATCGTTTAATCGTCATTTGACTTAAATTGTTGTGAATTAAGAGATGGCTTTGTTTGTTTAAGTTTACTAATCAAAAGCTGTTCGCTACTTCTGCTTGAAAATACCTGTCAAATACTAAAAAATGTTCGCAGTCCATGTGTCTTTCTGGATCCATTCCGCATCGAGTCTCGCATTTTGGGTGCCCGTCATTTCGCTTTTGCATTTTAGCGACGTCTGCGTTCTAAGATTTCTTATTGTCAAATGACGTCTTGGATACGTTAGTTTGTTTAAAATGAGTGAGATTGAGGGATGTCGCATTAGTAGCGAGTATAATGGATTATATTTTTGTAACACATTTATTGCGAGAGAACTAGTAGCACTTATTCTTACGCAAGTGGATTATCAATCACTTATTGCCAGCTGCCGACTTGTTTGTAAACAGTGGAACTCCATAATTACAGACCCGTTGTTTTGGAAGCACAAAACTGTATCAGAGAATAGGAAATGGCCTAGTCTCCCCCGTGAATGCAATATTCCCTGGAGCTTCTATGCTAGTGTTTATATTTATGATCCTGTTGATAGAAATTTAATTCGTAATCCTAATGGCAAATGTAGGTTTTCATTGTTTGGATTACGATTGCATATATTGCTGTCTGCAAAAAAACTGTTACTAAAAACCTGCTGTATACCCAGATAGGTTACAACATTGGATAGTCCTAAGCAAAGCAGGTGATGGATTTGCATTCGAGCAGCCTCCTGTTGGCTCTGACATTGTACCTTTAGAAGCTGAAAATGATTGCAAGCTAGTTGAAAATGCTTGTTTTGCAACATCGTACCACTCTTGCTCTAAAGAACAAATAATTGATTTATCAGCTCTGGGGTTTTTTCCAGATGTTCTTAAGCAATGCAAACCAAATATTTACTTTAAAGACTGGTTAGTGTAATTCCAATATGTTGGGCTTTGTTATAGTTTTCTAAATTCATTTATTTTACAGGTATGCTGGTCGCTTTGACTGTGGATGTGTTTATGAGTGCACATTCTCACTGCTAGATGAAGCCAAAAATGTGATTGATGATTTCCAATTTCGTACCAGTATCAACCAGTGGGAAGGCAGAGAATGGCACAAGGTCAGTACTTATTACACAGTTGCTTCTTCTACTATGCCTGTTTGTGTTAATGCTAACATTGCTTTACTCTTCAGGTGGAACATTGCTTTAAAGAATATCCAGAAAGCGTACGCTATGTAAAATTTTATCACGGAGGAACAGATCGTCAATTCTGGGCCGGTCACTATGGTGCGAAAATGACCGGGGCCTCCGTCGTCGTCAGTTTCACTTGATGGTGTACCCTGTATTATATCATTTCCGTATCTAAGCCAAACATGCAATTCGAGTTTACTTATAATGAGCCTAGTGTCCACTGGTCGTGTACTGATTTTGTTGAAAAATCCATGGTGCGTCATCTATTTCAGCACTAGTTACTGCCGTCGCGTGAAAGGATAACAGCAAAAAGGAAAAAATTATTCAATTTAAACAATAAGAAAATAGAGAGCTAGTTGTTAGTTGGCTAATTGCTTTCCTTTCTAAATTCTAGCAGATGTATTCCTTGAGTGAGGAAAGAAACGGTCAATGCTAGGGTCCATCTTTATTGCCTCATCGATAGAAATTTAATAATTAATCCTAATGGCAAAGCTAGATTCCCATAGTATGAATTTTGATACCCTGTTCAACACCTTAAAAGATGTGTTGCTGGAAACTTAACTAATCCAAGATTTTGCAACGTTCCTCTACAGCTTGGTATGCCGTTTACATTGTTTTTTTTTTCACCTATTTGTTCTTAGCTCAACCCTGCATTTGAATTAACAGCTTTTTATGGCAAGTTTTTAGTGCCACCTATTTCACCTCAACCCGTCACCTCAACCCATCACCTCAACCCGTCACCTCAACCCTTCACCTCAACCCTTCACCTCAACCTGGCTATTTTTTTGGCGCCATCTAGCGGCCAATATAATGAATAGTCCTACGAACTATAGAGACCGGCATCTCCCTCGATTTTTCCTTCGATTTTGACACCAGTAGCGCCACATGCTGCGTGAATTTTAACAAGCCGTGCGCGGAACAGTTCTTCCTGTCAGCTGAGTTCATAGTTCAAATGTCAGTTTTATTCGAAAAGGGCCTCACGTGTGGGGCGTCTATAGAACTTTCTATCCTCGAAAAACACGTTACAAACTGGTAAGTTTCAGACCCCAAATTTAAAACTAAACCATTTTTTAACAGGGCTGGTAAATTTGTAATAAGTCTGTGCAAGAATCTAATGTCACAGTGCTGACTGCTGAGTGTTCGATATAAGAAGTTCGTGCAATAGTAGCTTAATATATACCTTTGTATTAATCCCTATGAGTTTCTTTACCCTAAATTAACCTAACCTAATATCATATTGATTTCATCTATTTGTTTTTTTGTAGTTTTATCCCCCACAGGAGAAACCCGTGTTCTAGAAACAGTATTCAAGTTCACTTTTGCCTCCTGTCAGCCGAATTCATATGTTGTGCAAGAAACTACACCCCTCTTTCTGACAAGAATTTAAAGGTTTTTACATTATTCGTCATTGGTTTTCCAACTTTGCAGAAGCAAAAGAATGTCTTGAACTGGAATTGAGCGAATTAAGATAAAGTCGTGATCACCTTTCAGTGGAAAACCACAGACTAAGTTGCAAAATTTTCATTCTTTAGAGGTATTTTGTTTCAAATTTAATCGAATAAAACTGACATTTGAACTATGAACTCAGCTGACAGGAAGAACTGTTCCGCGCACGGCTTGTTAAAGTTCACGCAGCATGTGGTGCTACTGGTGTCAAAATCGAGGGAGATGCCGGTCTCTATAGTTTGTAGGACTATTCATTATATTGGCCGCTAGATGGCGCCAAAAAAATAGCCAGGTTGAGGTGAAGGGTTGAGGTGAAGGGTTGAGGTGACGGGTTGAGGTGATGGGTTGAGGTGACGGGTTGAGGTGAAATAGGTGGCACTAAAAACTTGCCATAGCTTTTAGAGTTTAGATGATATTTTTATAAATTAATTTCATAGCAGTGACGTATGACAATAGTGGGATGGACGAAATGGCATTTGTTTCCATAGGAGTCACTGAAAACAGTAGCACAGCAGGAACTGGGAAACTGTTGCAAACCGTGTGGCCGTAAAAAATGGAGTAATAAAAAAATGAAGGCGATTTTCATAATTCTCGTTAAATTTTGAATCGAAATCATGTATTTTTAACCATATCTAGAATTTTGTCAAAAATGAAAAAGTGGGAAGGCTATACCCTTACCACTTTTGTCAAAATCCGCAAAAAATGGGATCTCATGGAATTCGATGAAAATCCCACATTATAATCAAAAGTTAACGCTGATATCAAGAAAAGCATTCGTTTTCTTGTCAAACTAGCCTTTTTCGAAAAAAAAAAAAAAACGAAAGAAGAGTACCACTCAACAAATTTGTTCATCCGTTTTTTATGCTTAGTTAAAAAACTATAAGCTCAGCATTTAAAAAAAACTTGATTTTCGATATTCTCGTTCAGTTTTGAATCGAAATCATGTAGTTTTAAGTATTTCTAGAATTTAGCGAAAAATGAAAAAGTGGGAATCCACTTTTGCCAAAATCCGCAAAAAAAGGCTTGTCATGAAATCCGACAAAAACACAAATTGTTACCAAAATTTTACGCTGATTCCGAGAAAACTGACTCGTTTTCAGCTTTAAATTTAATTCGGAATATTTTTATTCTGTTCTGTAGCAGTGGCATATAAGATTTACGAAATGGCATTTATCTCCACAAGAGGTGCTGAAAACAGTTGCAATCAGGTAGCATTAGAAACTGTTGCACACCAGGTGGCCGTAAAATCGCGAGAGTCAGAACCGCTCAAACCAGCTAATAAGATTGGTTTTTCGCCTGGGATTTTAAAGTTTTTGACGTCACCATTAAGTACTTAATGACGTCTCGTTTGTGAAGAAATGTGTTTATCTTAACAGCGGTTCCCCTTTGCAGTATTCACGTTATAACCAGCAAGCAGAAAATTGATACATTTTCTTTCGTCAAAAAGGTAAACTAGGTTTGAATCATGTTAAAACACATCGTGGGTCGTACAATATGAATGATTTATTTTACTGGTTGTCCAAACAGCGTTTCCATGATGCACGTCTCGCAACCGACCAGCAGAAAATGTTTTTTGAATTTCAGTTCTTGCAAATGGGTGAATAGGTTTGAATAATTGTTACAACTTTTCTTGGTCTCAAGTTGTTTGCTGTTTCTTCTTGTAGAATTTGTTCCTTCTTGCCATTTAGGATGTTAAGCTGCTCATCATAAGAAAAATGTGTCAGTAGCAAGACTTTTTGTCAAAAGGACATTGTTGAGCCAAGTAGGACAAAAAATATTCTCATTTCTTACTGGCTGCCAGCAAACTTTTACGTTGATAAGCCTCTGAGCTTTGGGATTAATTCTGAAAATCTGCAGTACCACATTGTTCTTTGATCATTTCCTGGAAGTAGTTTTAACACAACTTTGTTTTTGTTGTAATTGTTGTTGTTGTTACTCGTTTTCTTTATTCTATACAGTTGCTGAAATGTAGGCATGTTGCCGATTCTACAGCTGAGATACAGATTGCATCTATGTCAAACTGGTCGTATCAGCTTGCTCATCATTAACACACTTGAAGTCAATATTTAACTTTTCTACATGGTTGAAGCTGCCACCCAAGATAGTGCTGTCCTAGTGTGTTGCTAACAGCATAAAGATGATTTCCTGTTACGAATTCACGCCACCAATTTCGGTTTGGTAAATGATAGACGTCTTCAGCGATGGTCCACTGCTATGGCGATCACCTTATTACACCCGGGAAAAGGACGTTTAAAAACTAACGCATGACAACGTTCACAGTGCGAATGTCTCCCATACCTTTCCTCAGTAAAAAAAAAGAAAAAAAATCATTATATTTCTAACATATTTAATGTGGTATTGAATGAAACTGTTTTTAATTTAGTTCGTAAACATGAAGTCGGTTTACTTGCATTGACCTGACGGTGGTTACACCCACATCGTAAGAATTGCGCTTCAGGTCCAATCGCTTTGTCATGGAAAAGATGATTTAATGGAATGTCACCCGAAATCATGCTCACCTTTCATTTTCGTTTCCGAAGAAGAATTTTTCAAACGTTTAAACGGTGAAGGATTGCCTTCTCATTTGATTTTTGATGCAAGGTGACTTGCTGGTTAACTAACTGTTTAGGTAAGTCTTATAAAATACCACATTGGATCAAACACTTCTCTCATGTTTATGCATTATTTTATGGACCGGATTACGTCTGCAAATGTCAGATTGTACGAAAGGACACTGGAACCCTTCCGTGTGACTTCACATAAAAAGAAATTAGAAATTTTGACGTTCGAGTTTAGTTGAACGGTCGAGATTTGTATTCTGGAATTCTTATAAATTCTTTCTTCTCTTCTCTAATATTGGAGAACAGGTATACTGATAACTGAAATCAAGGGTCTATTGGATCAGCTAAATGACATCTATAAAACATCGCATTAGGGGATGTGTCATTACACTGGAAGTAGGGTAAAGATTCAAACTTGGAACCGTGTCTTCACCTAACGAACATCTTGTTGGCCTGGCCAGTTTCGTAAATTTTTCCTACATAAACTTTATTTTAAACTGATTTCATACTTAATTGCTACCTAAATTTCTATTTTGTTTTAAAGGATTTAAGTCATATCGGAAGGGATTGCCTCTACCGCACATGATGCTCTTTTAATGTAAATTATTGAGTGTTCATTCAATGTCGTGTTTGGATTTCACTTAGAAATCCAGGCAGAAGCTCTTCAATTATAAGACCATAAAAGGATTGCACACATTAATGTTTACAGTAAGTTCCATAAACAAAAATGTTTTGTGCTGATTTGTTTTGTTTTTTTTTGTTTTTTAGGTTACTTATCATTATAAATCCGAAATGAGTTTAAGAATGAGGACGGATTTTTAATTGATGCTGGCGTTCGGAAACACGATCAGAAATACCTATGAAATGAATAACATTCGCTCGCGTTATGGTATTTGTTATACATAAATTGAAGTGCATATCTGGGCTCCCTTCTTTTCTGTGGCCCCGTTTCCCCTTGACTCATAATAAGCCCGTAGGGGGTCACGCCCCTACTGTACGGTATATATAAAAACAACATATATCGAGGTTTGGAGGGCTCTGGCCGGAAAGGGGACGTGGGGGTCCTCATGGTTCGATGAAATGCTTATGGAGGGCCATGTCGCTACCCACAAATCCGAATTAAAGGTTAATCGCTCCTGTAAAAATGTTCCAAATCTTCAGCTCTTCTTCCGGCTTCTCTTAGCCACGCACTGGGTAATCTCCCCGGTGAGTCAACCGAGGCAGTGTCTCCCCCTGCCTTGGTTGACAGCAACTTTTGAAAGGGTTATTTTGCCTTTTAAAAGTTGCAAAATATTTCATTATGTGAAGAATTATCAATACAAATTTTGTTTTACATTAATTTTGAAAAAATTGTCTCTCATAATTTCTTGGTATTCACACTCTATGACATTTGACCTTTCCATTTATTTCTTTTAAGGATTGAACTCTTTAACACTGCTGAGATTCCACTAGTGTTCAGTTTTTGTACTGAGAAGACCGGAGTTCCTTTGTATCAGCTTGTATCCTCTTAGTTGTAGCGCCGATGAAATTCCAATCCTGGAATAGGTTGTTTGCTGTTATAGATAGTAGAATGTCATATATTTGAGAGTCTTATTAGCCTGTAGATAGAAATTGTTTAGAATCTTTGAACTTGTCTTTTTATCAGATAGATAGAAATGCTTCCGCAGATTGTAATTCAACTCATTCGGGTATCGATCCCTAAACTTTCACCGTGCATTGCCGATGCTCAACCGTTGAGCCATGAGTTACATTTACTTGTGCACTAATATTAGAAGGAACTAAAAGATAATAAAGACAATTTTCATAGGCTCGTAAAACTATATGCTAACCTGGGAATCAAGATCTCAAGGATCTTAGCTTTGTGGTAGAACGTTGGATAACGGATTTAAAGGTCTCGGGTTCAACTCCCGGTTGAGAGTTAACACAGATACTTATAATTGTGTTTGTAATGTGAGTTAACTGATTAATTAACGCAATAATTTATAAATTATCTTGAATCACGCTACAATAATTATTCTAAGTCCAAATTTGTTGAACTCAAACAACACAAAAATATAGACAAATTAATTACATGACTTATGGCTCAGTGGTAGAGCATCGGTGTGGTATGCCGAAAGTAAAGGGTTCAAACCCCAAAAGAGTCGAAATAGTTGCTATAGACATCAAAATTATGTATTACAATCCTATGTAGGATTGATCAAAATCAAGAAGAATCTGCTAGATCTTTCGGCAGAGTTTGCCAATGGTTTAAATCCGTTGCAAAGTGTTTAAGTAGCTAACTACGCATTCACTACGATAAATCAAATTGAACAATTTATTGAAATTTGTTATTGGATATTATATTAAACATTGCCAAAATATCCATCCCATTACTTCGTAATGGGGAAGTTTCTCGACCCGACTGGCAGACGTGGGAAGCGGACACCTGGGAATGTTGGAAGCCCTGGACTCCGGGAATCTCCTGGGAATCGAACCGCGGACCTTGGAGTTACTAGGCGGATGCGATACCTTCCTGGCAACCCCCCCTATATCCCCCCCATTGATATTTGATCCCGTATGTACAACTTTGCACAGTTACCTTAATGTGTTGAAGACTTAGATTTCAATATAGTATGTATCGTAGCTCAATGGTAGAGCGCTGGACTGAAATACTATAAACTTTGGGTTCGAATCCCATTCAGTTGTAGTTGAAATTGGTGTTCTTGATGTATTATATATACTGGGATATAGCTTCCATGGTGAGGAAAGCTGTAATATTATTTTAATTGTTTTTTTTTTATTAACAAACAATAGATTGAGTAGTACTATTCATAGTATGTGTTCAGCTATACGTTCTTCATCCGGGTTGTAATGGTCCAGTATATGCAACCAATAGAACCAATGGCATTTTACTTAATCCGCTCTTACTTTACTCAGAGATTTTGTAACTCACAAGTCAGAATTATTCACGAAGACAATTGAATTTCTGTGAACGTTTTTTTTTCCGATGGAATTTATTATTACTTTGAGATGTAACTTGACTCTTTTGGGAATCGAACCCTAAACCTTCGGCGTACCGCTCCGATGCTCTAACGTTTAGCCATGAGTCATACATTTTTACATTCAACTTTTACCAGGAGCTTAAAGGTAACTTGTTCACACTTGTTATAATAATTTAAAGTAGCCCAATGTAAATTACTAAAACGCTTGTAAACTGTTAGTGATAACGTCAATAAAGTGAATCAGCAAACATAATGCGTACTTTTTACCTCTAATGGGATTTGATCCACAAATATCCAGTCCCACAATAAAAAAATTAAAAAAAAGTAAAAAAATGTTTCGATAAGACGAGCATCAAGGACATACCACTGGCCATTAAAAGATCTAGACAAGAGAAAAAAAAATACCTTGGCGTAGATACGGTGGCACCTATCGTCTCCCTTGAATAAGAGCTGATTACGATCGCGGCATTATTACGAAAACGTCTAAATTGCGAATCTTCTGTACAGTATATTGCAGAAAAATGTGGCAGTTTTTCCTATGTTTTGTTTGCCATACCCAACACATTTTTCTGCAACCTCCTGTACCTGAACACCGACAGTGCGAATAGGCAGTAGCGTGGCAACATACTGGTTGTGACTGGACAGTTCTTCCAGAAGAATACGCTCTTCTTTCGACGTCGTGATTTCAATCCGATTGAGCAAGGCATGTTCCTTGGCTGCTATGTTGGCATAAGGGACCATCAAACGAATCAACACTTGCGTCTCATCGAAATCAACTTCGGAGAACGGTTCTTCGGCGTAAATGATTCCAACTGACAAACCGGGACCAGGAAACGGGTGACGTTCCAGTAATTCTGCGGGCGAACCCAGCTCACGATCTAAGGCTCTTACCTTATTTTTATGGAAGTCTATTGGGAAATGTTGCGAAAAGAGTAAGATCTTACTGGAATGCCAAAACACCTTAATGCAATTACCTTCTAGAGGTTCTACTACACGGCCGTGAAGGCGCAACTGACGAACAATTTCGGAATCGTTATGATGAGTCATGAAACGAAAACATAAAAACATTCGAATTATTTTACTACATAAATGTTATTTCTGACATGTAAATACTGCTGAAAAGAACAATTTGAATGATAAAAATGTGATATAAAACAGAACTGGTTACCTAACTTGTTGTTGGGTATTTGCTTGCCATGAAAAATTCCCAGCACTGGAAGACCGCAGCCTAAAGATTGCTGGGTCGTATATAGTGGGGTATCAATCGCTTACACTAGTTAGGACCTGTTCAAAAGTAGTATAAAGTTCTTTTTTGGCTCAATCATTATATCGATTTCACCCTGAACATTTGTATACACTTCTATGTTTTCAAAAGTTAAGTGTAACAATAACACTAAGCAAAAAAGCCAACTAAAAAATGTCTGTGCTTTGTTTTTGGTTTCAGTTTTTACCTCCTGAAATTATAATTGCTTTATAGCCTTGTTGAAGCAGAAAGTCACCTGGGGTTTCCAGGGCTAGAATATCATATTCCACACATTGTTCTCTGACTCTGATCAATAACCTAAAATAAAAATTTTTTAAATAATTAATTTTTATATCATCTATCACTCCATGGTTTTGTGGGTGAGTGTCTGCGTGGGAAGCTGAAGATTGTGGAATAAATCTCCATTAGTGAAAACAATTGATCCAAAGTAATAGGTCATGTGTTGTTTCATTTTACCAATTTACCATGCGCCTCAGCATTTTGTTTAATCTTCTTGCACTTGATTTCCCGAAGTCTAATTCCTGAAAAGTTTTAACAATTTATGAAACGGAATATGCCCATATCAAATAAGTATATAATTCATACACAGACTAAATAATATTGGTAAAATGAGAAGAAAAAAACCTTGAACTTCATTTCTTTCTTAATGCTTCCAGCTGTTTTGAATACTTTGTATCCATTTGAATTAATTTTTCTTTTAAGGAGGCTAGCCGCTGACCCACTTCAATCTCTCTTTTCCCCATAGCTGCCCAAGCAGTTGGGAGATCCGTTCACAATATGGTGGTTTCCCTATTTTTTATACGATTTAATTTACAGTCTTCAGTTTTTTTCTTTTAGTAGCTCTAGCTCAACTTCATCCACCAACTTGGCTGTCACATTACTGTTGATATTGATATTTAATTCTGTAGCACCTTTTTTAATAAACCATTCCACGACTCTTCTGTAACATCGAGATTATTGACAAACTGACTGACCCAAAACCCTCGTTTTTTCGTATAGTAATCCCCGCAAGAGGTTACCACTTTTCTGAGAGGGAAAATAACCATAGAGGAGGAACCAGGGGTCTATGACTCTGCAAGAGGCCCAAGAAGAAAGCTAGCAGCCGAAAGTTTGTGTATCGGGCAGTACGCAGTAGTAGGATTGACTCGGCCGTTAGTAGACGCCGTTCAGTAGCCCAGTCACTTTCGTTTCATCCCCCTTTTTTTTCTTGGAGGTATTCCATCTTAAAACCTTTTTATTAATTTCGTTATTCATGAAATAAGTGATTTTTTTGTTGTAAGTTTGCATTTTTTAAATTTTGTTTTTAATTATTTATTTTTTTTGTTTTCTTTTATTGTTTTCTTTTTATTACTTGTTTTGCAATCCGTTTTACATTGATAGGATGTACGACTGTACGAGTCTTATAATGACATGTGTATGTGTAACGTGTTTTCGGTTTCCTTTTGTTAAAGTTACTGCGTGTAAAAGTTTCCTACCGAGAATTGTCTGGCATTTATTGATGGAGTCTAGACATTTACCGAAAAGACCGACTACTTGTTTACACGGCTACCGTTCTTGCTGCTGCTGCCTGCGCGAGGAGTGTGAGGAAAGGTAAATGTCGATTTTTTTAAAGGATCTTTTGTATTGTTTAAATAAACAAACTTTAGAAAAAATACATGCAAAACAACTATTTTGCAGTAATACCTATTAATGGTAACGAATTAATTACTCGTCAGTACGATTTCAGTACTAATGCTCTTAAGTTGAATATTTTCAAACCTGTGCAGAAACTAACTATTTTTCATACATATGTTTTTTCCTTTCTGGTGAATTTAATTTTGAGCAAGTTCTACTGATTTTTTTAAAATGCAAATGCTTTGTGAAGAGGGAATATGTTGAAGTACAACAGCATCTGTCACAAAAGGTAGTTAATCTCAAGAAGCGTAAATCGACGACCAACAATTGATTTGGTATGTAGCAATATTAAAATTCAGGTTACATTTAATTTGCTCTTTCTTGGTAGTCAATGCAAAATCCAACGTTATTAGTGTCTGCTGGAGTCGCTACTAATGCCGGAGCACCAATTGCCGATTCGGTACCATCAGTTACGTAAGTAACCTTAAAGGGTTTTATCGGGGCTGTAAGAATAATGGTAAGGTTATGGTAGTCTTATTTTCATCATAACTCTGAGAACAAGTGTCCAACTTACTGCATAATTGAACGCTGGTGCTGGCACCATTAGGCGCTCGTGCTGTGTTAAGATGTTCTCCACAAAAACGATCTCCTGCAAGACCGGTTATGGAATCGGTTGCAGAACGGATGCCAAGAAAGTCGTACGTGCAATAGCCTTGAACATTATTTCCGAGTCCTAAAAGGGAATTACCGGCAACGACGGCATTGGTGGTAATAGAAAAGCCGGCGCCCGTATTTGTCGTCGGGCAAACTGAAAAGCAGATTTCCGTAGCTTTCTGTGTCGTTATTAAAATAACGTGTGTTAATCGGTAAAGAAGGGGAAATTCCGTATAAGTAAAATGGTAACCTGTCGGTCAATCAGTTCAGTCCTAAAACAGGCGTTATAATTTTGATTGTTTAATTGGCGGACAGCAGTGACTGGAACATCTTTCCAATTAAATGAGCTAACTCTTCCGGAGGGTGATGTAAAATACTGGAGACAGTCAACAGGCGCTGTAAAAATGAAAGACAAATGAACGGTATTTCTCCGACTGCTGTTCATTGACTTGTTCAGGATAAATCGAATGATGCAATTGTTTGTTACCGAGATACGGAGCGCCGCATGGGAGTAGTGCAATTTTGATGTTCCATAAGCGAGAACTCGGAGTTGCTGTCCGTGCGAAATTGAACGTGAGCTGAATATCAGTAGTAAGGTCGGTTGATGGAACATCGAGGTACACTGAAACATATGTTTTAAAAATCAGGAAGCTATTAAGTTTAAGTGTAGCAAACGTAATTACTTACTGTGTTGACCACTATTGTCACCGCAAATGATGGGTGGGGTGGTAGAAGCCCCTCCAACTTGGAAAGTGTCTGTGCAAGTTCCGGCAGTCGGTTGCGCAATGGAGAATGAAATGAAATCCAATCTAAAAGAAGTAAACAAAAGTAAATGTTCAATTTCAAAATGTTTTTGGTTGCTTTTTTTCAGTGGCAGACAAATGAAAGTGCCCCCAAAATAGTTAACTTACCGGATTTGGCAAATCGGTTTGGCTATTTGTTCTATGAATTTGCTGTCTAATTTGATGTTCAATGCGCAGATTGTAGACCCAATTATTTCCGTGGGTGGCGATTGCCAATATGTATTGTTAAGTGTAACTGTTCCCCCACAGGTGTTAACCTCATCTATTAGACGTTGAGCGAAAAGTTGAAACCTTTTGCATAGGCTACTAATGCTAAAATGTATCTTACTTATGCAGCAAACTTTTCCCAAGATACAGGAGCCGCTAGGCCGTCCACCAAACAGTGCACATACCGAACCCGAAGTACATACACCGGCGTCACCATTCGGCGTTATGCAAGCATCCAGCAAAGGTGGACGAATAGACATACGACCCAAATGTGGCCTGAAAGCGTTTACTGGGCGGAATCGGTTGTTGAAGACGGCTGCGTTCAGCAAACTGCCGAGGATAAAACGGCTCTCTGCTTGGTTTTTCTGTTGATCACCATTAGCGATTTCTAGGTAAAAATTTTTCAGGTTAATGTCTCTATTAGTTAGCTAGTCAAATTAGATAGATAGATTGTAAATGATAGCTTTAATATGCTCACTTCTGATAAAGTATTTTGTGAATGGATTAGCTGTGGTTTGCTGCTTGTTGGGACGATTTCGTCCCTCTGGCTGGCGATATGAATTGTCATATACTACAAAGAACGTCGATTTTTTAAAAAAAGAAAATAGAAAAACTCTAGTCAAAGAATTGGAACCTTGCATTTAGAATACCTTTAAAAATACCTGGAACATTCTGGTGGTAAAAGGGTTTACTGTAAACCAACGTGTCAGGAACCAATTCACGAACAAAATTAAAGTAATAATCAAACTCGTTTTCGTTCACTTGTAATTGCTCTTCAGGATGACTGTCACAAGCAAAGCAGCCTTGTAACACAAAGGCGACGACTATGAGAGTTAGACAATGTTGTTTCGACATTGTTGTTTGGGATTCTTCGTTTAAATATTTGTCGGCGATGATGACGCTTTTCGAGGACGTAAAAGATCTGAAAAGATCTCCGGAATTGCTCCGTCTGGGGTAGGCTTTATACACCGTCAGCGGGGTTGGACTTCGACCTTTATAGGAGGAGTTTTCTGAAACCCATCAGCAAATTATTGCGGGGTGTTGTTTCCTGGTTGAGATATTACAACTGCTGCTGCCATTGTGTTTCGCTAACAGCTTGTTCTCCCTACGTCTTCGTCGTGGTATCAAGCACCGACCATCTGACCCTACGTTTTCATCGATAACGCAGCGCTGTTAGCGCAATGCCGAAAGAGAGCGAAGTCTACTTCATGAGCTTGCAAAGAACAATCTGATGAAATTCCTAACCCATCGAATTGTTAATGTTGCAAAGTTTTACGGTGTTTCTTAATATGATTTACCTCCACAACATTCGTGCACCGCGTCTAATAGCAGGGCAAATGTAATGGCACTCTTTAAATTATTTAAAATTAATTCAATTACCTAACACATTGGGACGTCAAACATAGAACTGGAATGCAGAAACATAGGAATGATAATCCACATGGTTTTTTTTCCAACAACAAACGTTTTTTTTTTTTTCAATCTGAAATGGATATGCCAAACATACTTCGGAAAGATTGACGTAAAATTTTTGTGTTTAGTTTTCATACATACTTTTTGTAAAATTCATCAGGAACTGAGTAAGTCCCGTTATTACAGCGAGCTGCAAAGCTTCGTTTAGTTATCTGAATAGTTTAACGTATTCGCGAAGAAAACGTTTTACATCTGCTGCCTGCAGTCTGCACAAGCTTTTAATACGACGCAAAGGCCTTGATCAATGTAAATTTTTTTACTTAATATTCCTAGCTGAAGCGCATTCCACTTAACGCATTTTGTTGGCATTGGAAAGAAACCAAAACGGTTAACGACGAAATGTCTACGTGACACAACGTAAATGCAAAACCTGTGAAATACATTTGAAGGTGAGCAAGAAAATTCCGTCTAGACATACCTCGCCTTCTGCAATCTGCTACCATAAAAAGGCAAGCGTTCATCGGGTCACCGTCGATTGCTATCTATAAAAACTGTGCTCTACCGCTATGGAAATGCGGCGTGATATGTGATGACAATTTAGCTTTATAATGTAAACTTACCTTAGACAATTGTGCAGCGACGTGTTTACCCAAATGGAAAATATACTGAACTGTTTGCTATATGGTATGATATTCTAAAATATCCGGTAGCTTAGCGGTTAATGTAATTGAAAATGTGGCGCCAAAAAGACCACGCAATTTGTCGTTCCGGAACGTTTGATTTCAACAGTTTGTGCTTTCCCTGTTGACAGCTACCATACGTTTTCAGGTGACTATGGCCTTACGATAGTATATGCATTTGACAGTTGAAATTAGAATAGGAATTGCACTAAGGAAGACATCTTGTTTTACCTGGGAGGAATTGTACGACAGTTCAATGGTCTCATTTCAGCAGTTGCAATCGAATGTTAACAGTTCATTGTCTCTCTGGGACCTTGGCTAGCAGTTAAGGTACAGGACACCCATGAAGATTATAATCTGTCTTAACACAGACAATACAGATATCTGCTTTTACGACAGTGGACTCAACGAACCAGCTTCAGGAGCAGAGCAATTAAGCACGACGGGACGGATGTTGGCAACGAATGCAAAACATGTCGTCTGCTGTGCAGTAATAAAACGTTTTCTATAGTGAGCCTACGCCTCATATGGTTTCATTGATTGATTCATGAAAAACGATTAAACAAAACAGTTTTCATCAATTACTTTTCATAATATAACCTTTAGCATTTCAGTTGCAAGATGCCTGCATGTAGGCCTTGAGACAATAGCTTGTTACGTTTGTTTTATTGTCGTAAAAAAAAAACAAGAAAGGCAAAACAGAATTTAGAATGTTACATTAGTTGCAGCTCGCAGTCTCACAGTCACAAGTCACAACCACCATAGTGATCAAAACGAAGCAAAGGTACAGTATATTGCAGCAAATCTATTTTTAAAAATTATGCCTGCTCAAAGATGGAGCTCATGTAGCATTTAAGGCAGTGCTCCTGGGATCAACCATATTTTCTAGAACTTATTGAATCCGTTTCCAGACACAAGGCATATTCGACGTTTATTTAGGTTAACACAGGAATAATTAAAGTAGAAGATAGCAGTTCATCTAACTTGACCTAGATAACCGCCTATTATCAAAACAGACAAAATTCAATTAACTTTATGGAAATCTGTTTCTGTGATAATCGTGGTAGATACCAACCAAATCAAATTTTCTACTCCAGCTGTGACGAGACGAATCATTTGATCTCGCAGCATCATCTATCCATAGAGTAATTGAACTAACAGATTTGTTGCTATTCCCCATTAGACATACGCTAAGTAGAACTTTACCTCAGTATAGTTGAGATCTCAGGTTCGTTAAGTTTCTTTCACGTGGAAGAGGTCAGTGGCATGGAGTCCACAGTGGCAGTGGATGCCAACAATACATCAGGCTTTAATTATTCATGATATCCACGGACAAGAGCGAGGACAAAGTTGTGAACAAGTTGCAGAATGCCAAACACGATACAACTACAATTAGCGACAAGATAGATTCCACGTATGGCTACATCTATCCGTGAACTGGCTTTCGTAATTCAGATGAGTACACAGTTCTTGTTTTTTTAAAGGTTTTCAGACAAACTTTTGGCAAATAATTTTTGGTTTTTCTTACGAATTACAAGGTTCCATGGTGATGATATTTGTAGCCACGTAGTCCATTGTCGTGACTCAGTGTTTTCCTCGTAGAATCCATGGCGACGACATTTGGAGCATCTAAATAAGTTAAAATTTGCGTTTGTATGAAACTGATCTGTTTACAATAGCAAGTGAGTGAACAACAGCTAATACTAACACAAACGTACTTATCATCCAGTTCAATAAATTTGAACAAAAATGACCGTCAAAGGCCGCCAAAATTTCCATGAAGAGTCCGGAGTCGAGACGTGCTGCACTGTACAAAAAGGAAACTATATTCTTTAACCGAGATAAACTTGGGCACCAGTGTCAACATGTATGTTTACCAGCAATTGGACGATAGTATTAATGGTAGTTTGCAGAAAAAATCTCTAAATATTAATGGTGTGTTGATGATATGCATACCATGGGCGTAGGAACATGCACCTTCAAAATAAGTCCGAGTGCTGCACAACAATATAGTTTTTTTCGCAATTCCGATCCATCCATTTTCAGCTGGCATTTGATTTTCTCGCAACAAAAACACGCAAACTTTTTTCAGTTTGATTTTCTATAAGTACGTTTCGTGTTTGAACTCTTATCAGATTTGATTTCATTATTCACAGTGAGAAAGTTAACAATGAATAGTGTTTTGATCACCTACAGTACATCTTATTCATAAGACTTTGGTTAACAAACGACGTTCAGATCTGATCGTTCTTACAAGAGCCTTTTACTCATTGGAGAAAAAACCGTTAAATTAAATAATTTTGAACAGTAGTTATTATAAGTCACGATTTCTGTAATTTTACGAACGTGCGTTGTTCGCCATGACTTGCGAAACTCGAGCCCGTGCAAAATCTCAGTTTCGCAACTGACCATCACATCGAAAGCAAAGGCACGATAAGAATTCAGAAAAATTCCAAATTTGTATTGAAGGTCCTGTAAATAGCAAACAGTACGCGTGATTGAGGTGGCTATAGCTTTATATTCTGACAGCGACGAATCTGACGCAGTCAGCGTCTAATATGGCGCAATCATTGACCCACCCCACCGGTTCTACACATATCAACAATCAGATATTAATTTTACGCCCTTGGAATGCACCTAGACGAATAGCGCAAAGAATGACATTCTAGCCTTTAAAACCAAATAAGCAACTCTTCTATTGTCGTTTATCCATTGCATTCCTACAACTAAGTGCGTCGTGCTGTCGCACGCAATTGTTTTTAGGGCTACTGAGCATGGCGCCTGTTGTTGGGATCAATAATCAAGAAGGGGATCATGAGCTACGTTAGTGAGAAGAGTGCAAAAACAATAGAGCAAATGCGTATGGTGGAGAATATAAATGAATCCCCTGGAAGGACTAATACGTCAAGACTAAACCAGATTTGGTTCTATGTTTTTCAAAGCTGAACAGCATTTGTTGCTTCTTTTAAAGTTACCAGGGTAGCTTACCTTATGCATTAACCTTTATAATCAAATTCTGAAGGCTGATGATGGGTCAAACCAATAGCCCTATTTCTCCAAATAACTGGTATTATTACTTTCAAGCAACTTTCAAGCATAAATCACGTTTTGTTTTCTCCGTTGCTTAGCGAATAGTGACGATCATGAATTGCGTCATAAAACAAAATAGTGTGGGGCGTGAGCAAGCGTGAGTCGGCGTTTTTCAAAGTTTACCCAATGGTAGCCATGGCTACCCAGTTAGTATATAAGATCAGCCCCACTTCCAAAAAGCATTCGTCTTTCCTGTTTAGCTTCGTCAGTGAACGAACAAGCAGGTTCTTTTAAGTTTTCTATTTGTTAATCTCATTCTAGCCAAAGTTGAGTATTTCTGTATTTTTATATAAACCAAAAACAAACACACAAAAAAATATCTAAAGAAAAATGGTGGGTAAAGGCCGTCACAACTATCACGAGGAGTCTGAAGCCTCCATCAACAAGCAGATCAATATGGAGCTGAACGCTCATTATCAGTACTTGGCTTTGGTAAATGTTAAAATATATATTGACATTTTTTTGTAGAATTTCAAAAAATGTTGTATAACTCCTTTCTTTAGGCTGCCTATTATGATCAAGATGACATGGCTCTGAAAGGCTTTGCCAAATTGTTCAAAGAATTTGCTGAAGAGGAACATGAGCATGCTTGGAAGCTCATTAAATACCAGAATGTTCGTGGAGGCAGAGTAGTATTCTCAGCCATCAACCGTCCTGTTCAACAAGATTGGGCAACTCCTCTGGCTGCAATAGAATTTGTTCTTGATCTGGAAAAGCAAGTCAACCAGTCCCTGCTAGATTTGCACAAGGTGGCCAGTGATCATAATGATCCACATCTTACCAACTATTTGGAAGAAGAGTTTTTGAAAGAACAAGTGGAATCGATCAACAAGTTGTCTAAACACCATACAAACTTGCAACGTGTTGGGGATGGTCTAGGTATCTTTGTCTTTGACAAGGAATTGCAATCTTAATGGTCCAGTTAATACACATACTGGAATCAAGCTAGAAAGCCCTAGTTATCAACAGTTCACACTTGTATAAGGTAGTAGCAGAAACCTGTTGATTTTGTAGTTCTCAGATGCAGCACTTCTATATTGAGCCATTTGAATAAAATATAAACTTACCACCCTTTTTCCACTTGTTGTAATTATGCTCTTATTGACATTCACACTCCTAAGCTGAAACATGAAGACTATACTACAATAATAATGCCCTACGAGCACCGAACGAGAACGAAATGCAGACTATAAGTGGTAATCTGGTAAAAGAGTAAACAACATGCAAGCCAGATGCAAGCTGAATGAAAAGTATAAATAGCAATTCCATGAATTTGATGAAACATACTCCACTCAGAGTCATAGACCCCTAAATGAAACGGACAGCAAGAGAAAATATGTTAAGACTTACAGGTTGGGTATCGTAAGGTCAATGGTCGCTTATCTCGACCTTCACGCATCACCTGTTAACCGTTTGTGATACTGTGGAGTTGGTTGTAGCACTCAAACAATATTGCGAATGAGTGTTTGGGCAGCAGCACAGTTGCAGTGGAAGATCCTTGCATGACTGTGAATAATAGTTCTGTCTGCCGTCTTATATACACGGCGACAAGTTCCACATCCTGCAGGAAGTGAAGGGCATGCCCTTGCCGGAAAAGAGTTAAGGGTAGAGGAACAAAATTATGAAGGTCGATAAAAGTTGAAGGTTAAATTTCCATATCGACATGGGCTCGGGGATATTGCCGTTCCCCCTCGATTGACCCAATCTCGTGCAATGACCTAATAGATGAATAACCTTGGGCAATTTAATAATGAAGAACCAAAACCCATTTTTGTATTTTGCAGCTCAGTAGCTTACTCACCTGCACAATATGCACTAGCTAGTTCGATTTTTTGCTTTTGATTCCGGTTTAGATTCACACAAATTTTTGCACATGGATATAGTGATAGTTCTTCGTTCACAGCTGGATATGTTTCGCAATTTGTAGATTCATTAATCACGCACAAGCACTGCATCATCACTTAGTCTTGCACTGGTTTAGTTTAGTTGCACAAGCTGAGCCGTATTTTGCTGGGTAGTATAAGATTAGCCTAGGTAGAATAGTTAATTTAGATAGATCTAAATGTAGTTTTCTATCGCAAACCATTTCTGTGCAATGAAATCTATGTTTTAAACTCTTTTTCGCACAATTCCAAATTCCCTGTCAATTCTAACGACCTACCAACCACTAACTAACGAATAATCAATAATGACCAACTTTTTTTCAGGAAATTGTAATCATATGTGATTGATATCTCTCTATATGATGCATGTTAGAGTTAAGTTGAAACTGGTTGTTAACATAATAATTCAAAAGCTTTTTCCTTTTTTTTTTTTTGTTGTTGTTCTCTTTTCTGTGTGACCAGGAGGGCAATCTCTGGGGCCGAAGAGGATGCTGGACATCGAGGATCGATGCCACGGATGTGTCAGGTATATGTTTTATCAATTAAAGTGTCTAACCATGTTTTTTTTTATGTATCTAGAAGGGCCCCAGCAGCACCGAAGAGGACCACGGGACATCGGGGATCATCGATGGAGCAACTAGATCGACGCCATGGATGTGTCAGGTATATGTTTTATCAATTAAAGTGTCTAACCATGTTTTTTTTTATGTATTTAGAAGGGCCCCAGCAGCACCGAAGAGGACCACGGGACATCTGGGATCATCGATGGAGCAACTAGATCGACGCCATGGATGTGTCAGGTATATGTTTTATCAATTAAAGTGTCTAACCATGTTTTTTTTATGTATCTAGAAGGGCCCCAGCAGCACCGAAGAGGACCACGGGACATCGGGGATCATCGATGGAGCAACTAGATCGACGCCATGGATGTGTCAGGTATATGTTTTATCAATTAAAGTGTCTAACCATGTTTTTTTTTATGTATTTAGAAGGGCCCCAGCAGCACCGAAGAGGACCACGGGACATCTGGGATCATCGATGGAGCAACTAGATCGACGCCATGGATGTGTCAGGTATATGTTTTATCAATTAAAGTGTCTAACCATGTTTTTTTTTATGTATCTAGAAGGGCCCCAGCAGCACCGAAGAGGACCACGGGACATCGGGGATCATCGATGGAGCAACTAGATCGACGCCATGGATGTGTCAGGTATATGTTTTATCAATTAAAGTGTCTAACCATGTTTTTTTTTATGTATCTAGAAGGGCCCCAGCAGCACCGAAGAGGACCACGGGACATCGGGGATCATCGATGGAGCAACTAGATCGACGCCATGGATGTGTCAGGTATATGTTTTATCAATTAAAGTGTCTAACCATGTTTTTTTTATGTATCTAGAAGGGCCCCAGCAGCACCGAAGAGGACCACGGGACATCGGGGATCATCGATGGAGCAACTAGATCGACGCCATGGATGTGTCAGGTATATGTTTTATCAATTAAAGTGTCTAACCATGTTTTTTTTTATGTATCTAGAAGGGCCCCAGCAGCACCGAAGAGGACCACGGGACATCGGGGAACATCGATGGAGCAACTAGATCGACGCCATGGATGTGTCAGGTATATGTTTTATCAATTAAAGTGTCTAACCATGTTTTTTTTTATGTATCTAGAAGGGCCCCAGCAGCACCGAAGAGGACCACGGGACATCGGGGATCATCGATGGAGCAACTAGATCGACGCCATGGATGTGTCAGGTATATGTTTTATCAATTAAAGTGTCTAACCATGTTTTTTTTATGTATCTAGAAGGGCCCCAGCAGCACCGAAGAGGACCACGGGACATCGGGGATCATCGATGGAGCAACTAGATCGACGCCATGGATGTGTCAGGTATATGTTTTATCAATTAAAGTGTCTAACCATGTTTTTTTTTATGTATCTAGAAGGGCCCCAGCAGCACCGAAGAGGACCACGGGACATCGGGGAACATCGATGGAGCAACTAGATCGACGCCATGGATGTGTCAGGTATATGTTTTATCAATTAAAGTGTCTAACCATGTTTTTTTTTATGTATCTAGAAGGGCCCCAGCAGCACCGAAGAGGACCACGGGACATCGGGGATCATCGATGGAGCAACTAGATCGACGCCATGGATGTGTCAGGTATATGTTTTATCAATTAAAGTGTCTAACCATGTTTTTTTTTATGTATCTAGAAGGGCCCCAGCAGCACCGAAGAGGACCACGGGACATCGGGGAACATCGATGGAGCAACTAGATCGACGCCATGGATGTGTCAGGTATATGTTTTATCAATTAAAGTGTCTAACCATGTTTTTTTTTATGTATCTAGAAGGGCCCCAGCAGCACCGAAGAGGACCACGGGACATCGGGGATCATCGATGGAGCAACTAGATCGACGCCATGGATGTGTCAGGTATATGTTTTATCAATTAAAGTGTCTAACCATGTTTTTTTTTTATGTATCTAGAAGGGCTCCAGCAGTACCGAAGAGGACCACGGGACATCGGGGATCATCGATGGAGCAACTAGATCGACGCCATGGATGTGTCAGGTATATGTTTTATCAATTAAAGTGTCTAATCATGTTTTTTTTTATGTATCTAGAAGGGCCTCAGAAGCACCGAAGAGGACACCGAGGATCGTCGCCGGACACCGAAGATCGTCACCGGACATCGAGGATCTTCGTTGGACATCGAAGATCGCCGCCCAGCTCCGAGATTCATGCCCATGAGGATTAGGAAAAACTGAAGATGGTACGGTTGAGTATTGCCTAATCGGCATTCACTTACTTTTTTCCGTGATTGTGATTGTGATTTGTTTGGTTTACCAATGTGCCTTTATTCGTTTTACCTTGCCTTTATCCCTTTATTTCTTTTTCCCCTTTATTATGGCTTATGGTTTCACCGTTGCACTGGGCACGCAATTTCACCACACCTTTACTTCACGGTTCGTACTTGATTTATGATAGCTTTCATGCACCAGGTAGAGGCTTGTGTTTAGGTAATGTAACCTTGCTCATTGGTATCACACTTAGTCTTTGGTTGATTTACTAACACTAATTGCTTTCAGCAAAAGCAATTAAAAATAAATTGATCAAACTTTCTCTTATTGAATAAGGGACTAGTGTCTCGAATCAATCTTTACTTATAAACAATCCATTGCTTGTGATCGGGTCCCGCATCCCGATTTGGCGACCCGATTGTAACCCCACGGGTCCAAAAAAGTCAGCCCATACCCCATCCGATCCACCCCGAAAACAAAAATGACCAAACCGATAAACCAAAATCCGAACCGATCGACGCGGAACCCAACCCCACCCCCCATTCCTCTCCCTCCCCGTTTCAGCTCCGCCCATAAATAAAATATCTGGCGAAACTGGCAATGCTGGTTTATAACATTGGTTGAAGGGTTCAGTTTTTGGTTCAGTTTTTGTTTCCACGTTTTAAGCTTTTGCTAAATTTGTAAGCTTTTAGGATCATTGTAAGTTTTAGAGTAAGCTTCAGCTTTTTGTAAGTTTTTTAATATTGTGTAAGTCTTTTCAGCAAAATTGAATTAGAGTCATAGATTAGATGATCAAACTACTCCTGTACGCTCGACTCTCACTTTTCGCGAACTCCGCTCCCTCCAATAGTGCTGCATCAAGCGGATTTTGACTGGGAAAGGATAGTAAGGATAGCGTTTTGCATTGCGGTTGGTGCAGCACTGTCGGAGGGATCGAGCTAAGGCTCGGCCCCGATTACCCGAGAACCAGCTTACTACCGGAAGGTACTGACGCTAAACAAAAAAAAAAACTTAAAAAAGCAAATTTTATGTGTGTCGCGCCAGTTCATTCCAGTTGGGGTCTATGACTCTGCTATAGTGGAGGAACCAGGGGTTATGATTCTGTGGAAAGCTAAAAAACAGGCTTCATCAGACAAGGTTCTTCGTTTCGTTTTTCAGAGTGGACAGTGGAAATACCGATTTTTGGTTGAACAGTTGCTGCTTCCAGCGGCCTCCAGTTTTTCGTTACTTGAAAGCTTTCAACAAATAATCTAGTATGAGAAGGTATTTAATATTTACGACATTCTGTATTCCCCCGGCCAAAAAGCGTCACTTCCCGCAACTAACTTCATCCCGAAAGCTTCGCTGTTGCACCTGATAGCTTATTACGTTAGCAAACATAATAGTGGGCTTTCTAGTTACATAAGCATATTATTCACTTGTTTTCAATTTAATCTGTTAAAACGTTCAAATATTTTCTTGAATAGGATCAGTGTTTGAACCGGTGAGTGCATTTCACTGCATTTTCTGTCCGTTCTGAGAGATCCATAAGAAATGGACGTTTATCTTAATTTTCTTTTCTATCTCAATCTTGTATTACAAAAAGGGAAACCACTGCTTTTTCCATTAAATCCAATGCTTACCTGATATGTTATTTCGTTTGCAACACACTGATCACTCTCTTCTCCGAAGTTCTACTGATCCATGTAGAATTTTAAGTTATTTCCTACCTGTTTTGAGACTGAGAGGTTTTGACGGTCATTCTTAGAGGTAGGGGCTGAAAGATAAGAAAAAGGAAAAAAAAGGGAAGTGGCCATCTTGGAAGTTTGATCCCCCTTCCTACAGTTTCAGTTCGTTGGTGAATTTCTCAGCTTCTCGGAATCGTTGAACAAAAAGATATACAAAAACAAAACAAACGAGGGACGATTGGAAAGAAGGAAAGGCAACCACTTGAGGCGGTAAACAGGTGAAACATTAATTACAATATAACCTAAAATGCTTGTAGGTATTTGCGATTTATGTCATTCATTTTAAAAAATCCCATTGCATCTTTACCGAGATTTGAAAAAAAAAACTGTACAAGATCAGCTTTAGAAAAATATTGGATCATGTGGCTAAGCTAAAGGAATGAGGTAACCGAGATAATTATTGTCCTCATAGAAAAATACAACACGACATTTAAAAAATAGTAATAACCCGTGACCTAACACTTTGCTGATTAGAGGCTTAGAGTGAAGCGCATTTAAGGAGCGCAAGGAGAAAGTGCGAGCGTTCGCTGTGCAAACAAAAATGCAACTGATTAAGAAAATAAAACAAGGTCCAAAGAAAACGTAAATAAAATAATAATCAAAGATGAATACTAAGAGAAGAAAGTGTGTTTCGTCCGCACCGACCGTCTTGGGCGAGGACCGAGTATCGGCCAAGGACAGGCATCTGTTATCGCTATCAAACACTAGTTGGGTTATGAACTAGGTAACACCTATGTATCCTTGACTATAGCTGTTGCGAATGTTTGAAACAGGGCGTGGAATGGATGCCACGAATTCGATTGCGATTCTAAGAAGAAGCATCAACGAGCTTGTTAAATTAAAGTTAAGAAAATGGGCGAATCGATTATAAGAGAAATTTCAGCGTGCCCTCCAAAGGAAGAACGTTTTCCATAAGGATATCGGAGAAAACACTAGTTTCACCTTAATAAATCGTTGCAACTCATTTAGAGAATAATGGAAAAGAGAAAGAGGTAAATAGAAAGCAAAAAGGGTTGAAAGAAGAAGACCAAAATATAAAAACTCCATTGGGTTTTCACGGACTCGGGTGACGTCAGCGGTACGGTGCATCCAAAAAATCTGACATCACTAGAGACAACATGGGACCTACTTTCTCTTGCTTTGAAAGGCTCCACATTACGTAAAAAAGCAATAAACTAAAGAGCCGACGTGTCCCTAGAGAAGGTTGAAAGTATTTGCATTTTTATGACGACAACAGCTGAAAGTGAAAACGGAGAATTGGCAGTAAGTTGCACGTCCCCCGTTTCTCGTTGCAATGAATTGCAAATGCAACTGCAATTTATTCTTCGTTGGCACGTGTACATAATGTCACAAACAGTTGGGTTTTCAGTACACAGGCTTCCAAACCTGATTTAAACTGTGTTAGGATAAGACGCAAAAAAAAACTGGAACAAATGTGATGTCCCAATTTGCTGGAGAATATCAACACGTCAAAGTGTTTGTTAGGGAATAAATATATATCGACAATATAGCTATTTTTGTTCTCGAGGATTAATAGAAAACCTAAAGGCAAAACGTTAATCTTTGGCCTTAAAAAAATAGTTAAAAATCAAACCCTATGAATCGTAACGAAAAATAATTTGTCAAGTAAGCTCAGGCGGATATGTGGACATAAGTTTCCTTATGAATAAAAGGTGATGACAGGAGATCGATCGCTGGTTTGTGAACCAGTTCAGCCACTCGAGGTGACCATACAAAGTCACCGTGACTGAACGTTGGACTCGGCACTCGTAAGGAGCCCTTCAAATTTCCCAGCTTCCCCTTCAACCAAGAAACATCCTGGAAAACAATTTAATATTTTTCTAAATTAAAGTCTTTTGTGAAAAAAAACAAAACATGGTTGTTAATGTCAAACCTGTGGCGGAGCAAAAGGATCGTTGTCGGCGTGAACTAAAAAGACAGGAGCAGTCACCAGCGTGAGATTGTACTCAGGCGGGTATGGTGTTCCATATCGTTCCAGATTTCGTTCTGGCCCATAATCGAATTTAAGAAACGATTCACCTGTAAGAAACGATAAATATCAGAAAGAGCTATTGTGAATTTGAATAGTTAATGATTGAAACAACTTGCCGAAATTGTAGTTTTGAAGAAGATGGACCATGGTGTTAGCCGATCCTCCCGCAGGATAATGTCCGATCAGACGGTAATAATCGATCTTGTCAAAAACATCGGAATAGCCAAAAATTTGGGATAGCCACAAATAGCCGAATTTAGCTCCAAGTTCGCTAGTCTCGCAGATGAAACGAGTAACGGAATGCAAGACTCCATTATTCGTGTGGACCTCTCCTATACCGAACAATCGTTGATAAAGCTAAACAAAATAAAAAGGGGTTCAAATTTTGAGTAATTTTGCCTAAACAAAAGTGATGAAAATAAATACTTGATAGATATTCACGAACGGTGCCATGTAACGGAAGTAATTATTCAAATGCGCCACGCTGACAGTGGGGCCCAGGCCAATCATGATGTCAACTTGATCGTTCATTCGCGGGTACTGAGCAGCGCTCATGAAGAACACGCTACAACCGAGTGAGTAGCCAAAATAAGCAGCTAATTTCTCTTGTCCAGTTACGTTGAGAACGTAATCGATGCTGGCTGGGATATCGTATCGACCCATTTCATCCCACCTGTTTGAAAAAGCAATTCATCATCACTCGAGTAGAATTTGTTTTTGCACAGAAAAATGACTGAATTCACGCTTACGAAAAATCCCAGAATGCTTCGTCTTTATCGGGATTGAGATTGATGTGTTTGCGTGAGTACGTGTTCCCCCTGGAATTTCCCATCCAAACATCTGGGATAAAACAAACAAATTAAATAATCTAACTCTGCTAATAGAATTTCACTTGAATTACCATAGCCATGGTCAGCCAAGAGGAACGCTGCGCCATACAAATTAAACCGTAGAATATTACTGAATATTACGATGTACAAGATGGGACTGTATAACTTACCCAGTGAGTTGTTGCTGGTAGGTACCAACCAGAAATGATCGGTGCCCATCATGCCGTGTTGCAGGAAAACCGCTCGACGCTGGAACGTGCTATTAGGCCGATGCGCATCACGTTTCCCGAACGGTATGCGATGGAGCTCGAGAATGTATCCATCGTCAGTGACGACGTTATGAATCTCCACCGGATAGCCTCGATTGTCGATAATCTCCGGCTGTAATTACAAAAATTACAATTTTAAAGTTAAATAATTTGTTTGTTTTTGTCAAAGGTTACCGTTGTCATGAAAGCCTCTGGCACCGCGATAACATTTCGTTCCATACGTGGCCGGATAGTTTCGAAAAACCATTGCTGTAATTGTGTTAATGGACTGCTGACAAACGCTGGTAATTGTCTTGATGAATCGTGTGGATAAAAAGAATAAGCGACAGCCAAGCTGATGGCAATTTTAACGTACGTCGACAGTTCCTTCATTGTTACGAATGGAACACACACACGCACTCTATTGAGCTGGATGATGTTCCGTCAGCTACTTCCAAATTATAACTGAAGAAATAGTGGGGGAAAAACGCGAGGCAGTTCATGCTAGAAGACCTCTAAGAGCCCTGGCGTTTATTCTTTCTCTATGACTCAAGGGCAATATAAATGAGTCGCGGAGCAACAATGAAAAGAAAAAAAACGACGAGATTCCCTTTTTTAGCTGGATACCGACATTCGTGCCGGCCATGGAAAGAGAAAGTTTTTTTTCGTTGCTTTCGATGTTACGTTGTTAAATAATAAAAATCAGAATTTAAGGTGTCTTCTTTGAAAAGAAAAAAAAAATTTTGCGTTCCAGTGAAAGACATGCAGTATAAAATTCGTTATTCGCCAAGTGGCGTAAATGCCAATAACTATTCCTTTCACAAACACTAAAAAAGAAAGCTCGAAAATGAGGGGAAAGAAAACATGAGGACATTTGGGCCCCCCCACGAAAGTCAGCAATTTTTGTTTTGCTTTTTTATTTCACTCGCGTTGGTGTACGTGTAGAAGCGGATAGAACTCGAATCAAACCTTTTGCGCATTCGCACTTGCTATACGTATTCGCCATTAGGTTTCTCTTTGAAATTTGTTTATTGACCGTTCGCAGAACGTATCATCAATTAGATTGTTTAGTTGCACACGACACCTTTCACTATAGGTAGGGAGGAGATACACGTAAATAACATTCCGGATGTGTATCTGTACCTTTTTACAAAACGTGTTGCCAAAAATTCATAAATTTAACCTGAAAACGGGTCGACGACTTATCAGTTTTCTATTTCACTCTCTAAAAATTTTGGGGGGTTCAGCAAACTTTGCGTAACTGTGACAAGTGATTACTTGAACACGTCATATTGAAGTGCACATGGAGAATACTGGCAGTAGCCTACTAATGGACGTCAATAAATAGCTTAAATCCAAACATAGCTTTTCATGTTCGAAGAGTAACAAAATGACAGTGTTCGTATGATAATGGTGAAAGTGTGACACGAACCGGAGCTGCAAATTCAAATTCTGAATGAAATGTTTGCTTGATAACGACGATAGAATAACACACACAATGAAATTGTTATCTGATAATATTTAATGATTGTTCGGTACGTGATTTAAGCATACGAGAACGTCAAGGACTCTTCTCCAGTTTAGGTCACGTGATAAGCAACGACATTCGGTCACTAACACAAGGACGCCCGTTATCCGAAAAAAAATAAGGGGAACAGATAAGAAGAATTACCAGACATAGGGAAACCCTACCCACACATGTCTGTGTAAGTTCATCTACTCTACAGGTGGATAGTTAGCTGGAGGCGAGTAGCAACTTCAGTTCGTCTTGGATTTCGGCTTCAAATTTGGGTGCCAAAACAGTTAACCCAAATTTGTGAGCCAATCGTATAAAACCGGAATAGCAACTGGAATTTCGTGACTGGGATACTGTCTAAAGCACGATGCAAGGTATCGGTTTAAATGTCTAGACACATAAATGTCATCATTAAATCGTCAGCGTTTCGATATTGCGTCTACCAACAAAGAGGATTAGCAATAACCCGTCCAGCAGTGGACGCATCGCTAGACGTCATTTTTTTTCGGGAGGGAACAAAATTAAAAACGTGGTATAGTCACACGACTGTAGATAAAAAAAAAGGGCTGACCATGAAATAAAAAGGGAAAGTTTTCGTTCGTCGGCATACCGAAGTATTCAATGAAAGGAAACCATAACCAGGCCTACGTCGGCTGAAAGGAAATGGAAGAAAACTAAAACTACTTTCACTTGTATGACCTCGTCTAAAAATATCAAACGCTTCCATCTCCAAATAACACATGTAAATCAAGAAAAAATTATGTTTTGTACCTGAAGGATTTGACTGATGCTTCTTATTTTCCCAATAGCGCAGGGTTTTTCAGTTGCACAACTGTCAGCTTTTTCCAGCGTTAAAAGTAGGTTAACTATTTACTGCGTCGCACGATGATGGGTGAATCCTAACAAAGGAGAAACTGACTTAACATTGCAAATGATTTCACCGTGATACAATAGTTCCAAAAGGGTAACACGTCCCTTAAAAGGACACACAAAAAAAGGTTTAAAAACTCACGTGATCGCGGTCAGTGATATCCACTCATTACGGGATTTCTCTGAAGAAAGCAAAATAAACAAAATGAAAACTGAATGTTCATCTCGGGGCAACGTATAGTACAGTTAAAAATTGAACAGTTGAAATTTAGAAACAGTTGAAAATGAAAATCACGAACGTCGTGACTAGTGTTACACACGAGTACGAATTCACCGAGTGGAAACGATCTGGTTTGATTAAAACGAAACAAAAATTACTTACGGTAAAACAGTTCGCACTACTTAATAATTAAACATAGTTACCTATGAATATCACGTCTTTATTGTTGTACAAAGAGAAGAGAAACGTGCACAGCATGTGGAAAATTGCAATTTAAGAAAGAAAAGAACAACCGCAAAAAGGAAGATGATTTTGAACTGGTTACTTTCCAGAATCATCCGGTTGTTTGAGCGATCTCTATTATGTCGGCTACTGCGTACACGTGCTGCTGCGAAAATGTAGAAATGAAGAAAACAAACTTTCACACCGATGAAAAATGAAAGGCTTCCTGCATCGTGCCTTTAGAACTCGTCTCTTCCAGCCCCCCACATTTTTTTTTTTCGTCTTTATTATGTCTCTCTCCAGATGCTGTTCCAGTTTTCTCGCACTCAACCCCCAGAAAAGGCTAATACAGGCTGGGCAGGAGAAATGACATAACCACCAGAGGCGAAAGGGTATTTTCTTTTTTCTTACTTCTTCTTTTATCGTTTCGCTTTCTCTTGGTTTTCACTACATCCCCCCCCCTCCCCAACCACCTTCTCCTCTTTTGTTTTCGTTAACATGTCGTGAGAAAGCAGGCGGTTCGTTTGAAAAGGAGGAGGGGTCGATCATTTTCCTGGCCGGGGTTTACAACTTTGAAAAAGCTTCGCGTTGTCTTGGCAGAGAGTTGAAAATTTTCGTCTTCGGAGATCTGCTGGTTGCTGAACCAAACGGATGGGCGGAGTGAAAAAGGGAATGATGAAATTCTTCGGCAAAAGTCATCGAACAACTGTTGTACTTGATGATCGGTCCCATAGAAAGAGAGTTTTTATCTTTCTTTAGTTTTGTTTTCCTATTTTTAGGGTACTCACGTTTTCCTTTCAGACTGCGCCAGATCTGTGGCGAGCATTGCCACTTGTTGTCCAGCTTCTCACCAAGTCTAACTTGATCTTGCCCGTCTCTCCGACTCGACAAAGTGGACTTCAGTTAACGTGCAAATATTCAAAGCTTTGAAAGCTTTATTTGTTTTAAACTTGCAACCATTTAAAACAAAACGTGAATCCTGGAAAGATGAAGAAAAACCGTAGAGTTTCGGAAGTGGTTGTTTCATCACATCAAATTAACGGTGAAACGGAAAGTGCAGGTGACGCTGGCGTGCCGGCCGTACTGGTCCGCGATGCGACGAAATGCTACGGTGTGCGGAAGAACCGCTGCGCCGTACTCCAATCACTGGACATGAGCGTTCAAAAAGGGATTATGTAAGTTAACGCTTGTAAAACACTCGTTTACGTAAAACAACTTTTCAACGCCTAAAATGGCGAAATCATCATGTAATCTACTTTCTAATTTTTTTTAAAGATACGGATTGCTGGGCGCTAGTGGATGCGGCAAGACTACCTTATTGAGCTGTATGGTTGGCCGTCGTAGTTTGAACAGCGGTACCGTACTCGTCTTCGGTCATAAACCGGGCTCTCCGGAAAGCGGAATTCCCGGTCCGAGGGTCGGTTACATGCCACAAGAGCTGGCCTTATATGGCTACTTCACAATAAAAGAGACACTTCAGTACTTTGGCCGCATTTACAATTTGAAACCAGCCTTTGTCAACGCTCAGCTGGAGTTTCTCTCTAATTTGTTGCACCTGCCTTCGAGCGATCGTTTCGTTAAAACGCTGAGCGGCGGTCAGCAACGAAGGGTCTCGTTCGCCGTTGCCCTATTTCACGAACCCGAATTGCTCATCTTGGACGAGCCAACGGTCGGCGTTGATCCATTACTCAGACGCAGGTAAATTTGCAGCGAGTTCATTGACGCTAATACCTGGAATGCGAAATGTCGATTACATCTTCCGTGTTCCCATTTTTCGAAATGTATGCAGCATTTGGGATCACCTTATCCGTCAGAGTGTCGATCATGGAAGAACTGTCATCGTCACGACCCATTACATCGAAGAAGCACGACAGGCGAACACAGTAAAAGTTACTTTAAATGATTGACGGGAGATCCGTTTAACTTGCTGTTCATTCTTGTAGATTGGAATGATGCGATCGGGCCGTTTGCTTGCGGAAGAATCGCCCTGACAATCTGTTGAGGAATTACAGACTTCCATCGTTGGAGGAAGTGTTTTTGAAACTTTGCATGAAGGACGACGGTGAAAACCGAACTGAGCCCTCCCAGGCAATTGAAAATTGCACAAATGGAACACTGCGGAGTGTCACTGGAATACGACAGCCTGTAGGGGGCCATACCAATCTCGCGTTTGATCACAGTACAAGCCAAACTAACATCACGGAAATCGACACTATCGAAAATCATTGCAATTCTAACGAAGCTTCAATTTCCCCAGCTGATTGCTTTGGAGTGAGAAAAATCATTGTACTCGTTTTTTTTTTTTTAAATGAGCTTCTTCATTTTGTATGAACTAGAACGCTGCACTAAACCTCGGTGTCAGTAGCACAAGACCGGCCAATTCCAGTGAAACGAATGCGGTAGTGTCACGCAACAAGAGCCGGCTGAGTTCCACCATCAAAATGGCCCTACCTTCTGTGCATCGTCTCGGCGCCCTAATTCGCAAGAATTTTTTGCTGACATTCCGCAATGTTGGGTACACCAATTTCAAACGTTGGAAAACGTTTAGATTTAATCCAACCTGTCTCTCTATATAGGATATTCATCTTCATCTACTTCATGCCTGCTTTTCAGGCCATCGTTTTTAATGTGACCCTCGGACATGAACCGACAGGACTTAAGATGGGCATCGTTAATGACGAATTAAATCCGAGTCAGGGCCGTGTATGCAACTACACAACAGACTGTTCGTATTCGATGCTCAGCTGTCGTTATCTTCGATACATTAAAAACAACATCATACAGGTAACTGTTTTTTTTGTGTGTTGTTGCTGGGGACGATTGATGACGTTGATTTTGAAATTTTAGGTTCCGTATGAAAGTGTATCGGATGCTTTGGAAGCAGGAAAAAATGGACACGTCTGGGGTCTTATCCATTTTGGGACATAACTTCACTGAAGAGTTTGAAGTTCGACAGGCTTCTGGAGACTCGGCCAGTATAGAGAACATCATCCGAAGTCAGATCGGCATCAACATGGATTCAACTAGTAAGATGAAATTAAAGCAGTGCGTGTAATTGTAAAACATTATCTCAATTTCCCAAACATAATTGTAGATCAGCAGATTGATTTGTTTATTGAGAAATGGCTTTTGGAGGCTTTTGGAGATTTCTTTAAAGATTTGATGAGATCTTGCCAGCACGAGCCGGAAGCCGGATACATCCCAGTTGTGGTACACCAACGTTATTTCTTATTATACTTTTCTGTCTTTTACACCCAAGGATCTAGTTTAAATATTCATCCTCTTTTTCTTCGTAGTTTCTCGATCCTGTTTATGGTCAAAAAGACACTCCATACACGGAATTCATGGCTCCTGGTCTTATTATTACGTAAGCCCTTTCCAACAACACGTTACTGTCTTACATGAATCGTAATTGAGTAAAAAAAAATGCCTTTATTTTGTTCGCAAAAGGATCGTGTATTTCATGGCTGTCTCCCTAACTTCCGGCGTGTTAATCGCCGAACGGAAACAAGGACTTCTCGATCGTTGCTTAGTGGCTGGTATACGTTAACGAACGCAATCCATTAAATTCATTTATTTAAATGATTTCTTGTTATTCGACAGGCGTACAGATGAGAGAAATTTTATTCGGTCAATTAATTAGCCAGTTTACCGTCATGGTGGGCCAAACAGCGCTAGTTTTCATGTGCATGTTATTGATTTTTAACATTTCGTGTCACGGAAATTTGGCGCTGGCTGTGTTCATCACGTTTCTTCAAGGCCTCGTCGGAATGTGCTTTGGTGAGAACCTATTTTTCAATACAAAATTTCTCTTTTATTCTAGTACATTTGTCTTTAACTTTTCCTTTTTAATTGCCCCACGTTTGCAAAAAACGTTCAGGTCTGTTGATAGCCACGGTCTGCGATAACGAAATCAGCGCCCTTCTACTTTCGCAGGCGAGTTTCCTTCCGTTCACCGTCATCAGCGGAGTGTGTTGGCCGATTGAAGGTATGCCGTTTTACCTTCGAAGTATCGCTTATTCGATGCCACTGACGTACGCCATCGAATCTCTGAGATCGATTTTCTCGCGAGGTTGGGGCGTCGAACGTCCCGACGTCTTTGCGGGAATTTTCATCAGCATGACGTGGATCTTAATTTTGTTGGTCTTGTGCATGATTGTCATACGCGTACGCAAGTACGCGAGTTAAAGTTGCTGGCCTCCTTCGATCATTGACTCATTTGCATACGCTCTGACGGAATTACTGGAAGGCTCTTTTTTTTCTCTCTGTACCTTCCCTTGTTCATTATTGCGTTCCTTACATTCACCACAAGAGATGACCTGACATGTGGTATAGTAGTATCGTACCATGTTTATACCTTCCCATCTAAATAAGGTTTTTTTTTTTTAAATATTTGCTTGTATATAAGCATCTCAAAGAAAATTTGTTGCTTGCCAACTGGGCGGAAACATACCTGCGTTCAGATATTAAAATAAGCGTATCCGGCTTCATGACCTGACAGAAATAAAATTGAATAAAAGTAACGTGTTTTTATAATGTCTAGGGGGTGAGAAAATTGCAAGGAAAGCAACAAAAAAAACTGGATTGGAAAGCTATCTATCAGGAAGACTTTCGCTCGTTATACGCTTGTCGTATCTAGTTATTCTTTAATCTATTAGAGGCTTTCTGTGATGGATTGCGGTAACTTGCAGACCGGTTTTTTATGCGATATAGGAAGAATGGACAGGATCTCATCAAAAAAGTCGAAATCAAACAGGTTGAATCACTTGTAACAGATCTCGAGTGAATTTCTTCGCCATAAAGTGTTAGTTCGATATCCATAAATGTTGCTCTATTTTATTCTTCCCCGAATCATCTAAATTATCACAATAAAAAATGGGACTGATGGATGAAACAATGGTTTCACTAAATGTAGGTCAAATTGTCCAACTCCGTCTTTGATCGGTTTGATGTCCAAAATGAGCTTGACGTGACAATGTCATTCACCTGTCGAACGATCAATTGCATTACGATCCACTGTGCGCGTTAGAAACTGTTAAAGCTATAAGTGAGAATGACTGATGCAATTATTTTGCGTGTTCCTCTTGGTACCATGGTGGAATTCCCATCTTTTATTAAAGAATTCTTTTACCATTTTTCTGCGAATTTCAAGTTTAAGATCGAGCCATATTTCAAGTTACGTTGGCGTGCTAAAAACAGAGTCTGGAGACATAAGTCAGAGACGCTGAAAAATTGTCAGACAGGTGAGACATTCGAGTTTTATCAGCAGTAGGTCACCGATACAAGGACGTCCGTTCGCTGAATCTCAGACTATTTGGCCATAAATGAATGCCTAGCAAATAAGGACGTCCGACGCACCTCTGCGATGTGTGTTACATTGTAGCGTGACAAAGACTCTTCTTGTCTTTTAACAGTTTTAACTCTACCATCTGGTGCACTTTGCGCAAAATCAATAGGTTGCACCCGCCTAATAGATTCCCTTCGTACTATCGCCAGAAATTGTGTTATCGTGTCTAACGTTCGACACGCATCGATTCCAATTCCTAGAAAGTGAAAACAAACAACGCAATTGTTATAGGTTGCACTTCGTTCGTGAATAACCGAGTCATCGACACAAGCCCAGCAATGTTTTGGAACAAGTTTTCTCGTGTAACGAAGACAACGACCCCACTACGAATTGAATGTTGCAAACGAATGTCGTCATCGCAGTGGAGCACGTTTTTTCCTTTTGTTGTAGGATGACAACACCCGACAAAAAATGCGGCCATGAGAAAAGAGAAAGTATAACTCATTACTTACAAGAGTGTAGTCACTGACTTATAGGTTTCTGCAACTCTTAACAAGTTCCAGCGTGGAAGGTCGAGCTCGTAAGTTTGACCGTGTATTACGGTACATGTAGACTGTGTTTTACAAGGCTTTTTGAGCTTGGTAATTATTATACAATTAAACATTGCAGATATGTGTAGGTAGAGGCCCATAGAATATTTTCAAAAATTCCAGATGCCGCAACAAAGATCACGCGGGATTACAGCACTGGTGGATGAACTCACGAATCGGGTATGTGATCTGCAACCTTAACCGTGGGAATTAATTTTTAGGAAGAAAATAGGAAACGATACGCTACATAAATTTTTTAATATTTTTCTATCGGTCTAGCGGAAATTTACGTCCGGTTGTATAATATACAGCAAGTGGAACTTTGTCCTCTCGATCGGATTTCTCAAAAGGTATATGTAAGGCTACTATATCGATTAACTGACTACAATGTTACATTACGTACAAGGCTATGTAAACAAGGTTACGTTGTCAATGGGCCTTGTGGGTTTTCCGCTTACCCGTTTATCCCAACCACTGAAAATTGGGAAGCGTAGGAAAAGTAAGTCACACCATTATTATTGTTTTCATTTTCTAAACCTTGTGAAATCAAAACGCGGACTATTTCCTTCATTGGTGAGGAAACGTTCATAGACAACGGAGGTTGGTCCCACAAACTAAAACGTTAGTTTCCAATCTACACTGTATACCCCCTTGTGTAATAAATAGGACAATTATGGTTAGTTAAGTGTTTACGAATAGCTGACTGACATGGGCTGGGTGTATCTTGAACATTCAACCTTGTCTATAGATGATGATTTATCGAGTTTTTAAAGAATTATTATTCCAAAACACGTGCCAGTAAATCACTTGCTTGCGTGACATTGGCTACTTCTTTCGTCGTTGTTATTTTCAACGAACGACGTCGTCCCAAGAAGATTTATGTGAGGACAACAAGAAGTCGAATGACTTGGCGCGTTGTGTCCAGGCCATGGTTATACAAAAATAATGATAATTGAACAAATTCTCATACAAAGAGTTTGACACTAGCACGGTAATTCCCTAAATAAATTCACGTTAGTCACGATCTTGACCCAGAAAGCGTGTCGTACTGCGCATCACGTTACGAAGCTAAAAAAGAACTACAAAAATTCGCTTTTGTATTTCCCGGGCTTGTTACATTACATTGGACGGCCTCAACTTGTTTGAGACGCAGTTGGAGCATAAGAGGAAAGGACAAAGCCTATAAGAGAAAAAAAAAAAACAACCTGAAATTTCTCAATAAACTCATCACTAAAGAGTCTTTTTCATTTTCCGGCCTTGGTTTGTTAGAAAACCAGCACAGCATGACTTCATATATGATTGCACGCCTTTTACGTTATGCCACTTCGTGGCTCTTTGTTAGCCCTTAGTTTTTAAAAGATCACCTCTCTGCCGCATCGTCACTCGTTACCTGACCACTAACCACAGTGTTACATCTCTTCACTTTCCCTGATTTCGACCTATGTTTCAGTTACAGCCCAATTGCATCGCTACTGGATTTTTAAAAAATTACATTTCTCGTTGAATTGACATTCACACAATGCAGAAAGACATTGAAGATTTCAAAGTTTTCGTTTCTTCTCATCGGTTCGCAAGTGAAACAAACAGCGATCCAGGCGGTGGTGTTTCTCGTGGTCACGCAGTTCTCGTCCGGAAGGCGACGAAAAGCTACGGCGTTGGAAGAAGCCGTTCTACCATACTCGACGGACTCGACATGACCGTTAAGAAAGGCAGCATGTAAGACACACAAAAAAAGTTCATTTGAAATGTGGTTATCCAATTGATCTTGTTCATTAGCAAGAGAGAGAGAATAAGATTCTTAATCAATGTCATCAGATAATGACGTAATTTTGGGGAAAACAGATACGGATTACTGGGAGCCAGTGGATGCGGGAAGACGACCCTGTTGAGCTGCCTAGTTGGTCGCCGTAGTTTAAACAGCGGAGAGATCCTGGTCCTTGGTCACGAGCCAGGCACTCCGGAGAGCGGAGTGCCTGGTCCGCGGGTTGGCTACATGCCACAAGAACTGGCATTGTACGGAGACTTTACCATCAAAGAGACGCTGCAGTACTTTGGGCGTATTTACAACCTACGGTCGGCGTTTGTCGATTCGCAGTTGGAGTTTCTTTCAAATCTGTTGGATCTTCCACCGAGTATTCGTTACGTTAAGACGCTGAGCGGTGGTCAACAGCGACGAGTCTCATTCGCAGTCGCTTTGTTCCACGAGCCTGAATTGCTTATCCTGGACGAGCCAACTGTTGGCGTCGATCCTTTACTCAGACGCAGGTAAAGATCAGCAAATAAATGCGTTCACATCTCGTTTCATCTTCTTGTACTTTTTGGTAGCATTTGGAATCATTTAATCCGCCAGAGTGTCGATCATGGAAGAACAGTCATTGTAACAACCCACTACATCGAAGAGGCCCGAGAAGCTAACACGGTAAGAAGAACGATGAGAAACACATCAGTTAATGTGGTTGATATCAAAATGAACATGTTTTGCCTTTTTCTTAGATTGGAATGATGCGGTCTGGTCGATTACTAGCGGAAGAATCACCCAAGAATCTTTTAAGGAATTCTAGACGTCCTTCGTTAGAAGACGCATTTTTAAAGCTTTGCATGGATGAGATTAATGACAGCGATGAGCAGTCCACTGTCGTCGCTCATTGCACTTCAAACGAAGACGGCCAGACATCAGCAACGGTACAGCCAGATGACAACATAACAACTGACAACAGTTGCAATCAAGTCGACATTCATGAAACGGACACTGGGCGTGTCCATCACACGAATGGGCAAGCGTCATCTGCTACCCCGGCTGATCTTTCTGTAAGTAAGAATGAGCTGCTCATTTAAAAAACGGATTTAATTAAAATGAAATTCTTTAAAAAAATAGCGCGAATCAGCGCGTTAAATAGTTTTCTATGTTTTAAATGATGCAGAACGCTCTGTCAAACCTTGGGATTCCAAATAAGGCAGCGAAAATGAAGCGTAAAAATCATACGACCAACGTAGCCTTACCTTCTCTGCAACGACTTGGCGCTCTCATCCGCAAAAATTACTTGATGACTTTTCGCAATATCGGGTACAATTAGCGCTTTAACTGTTAATCGATCTTTTTAATTACTTCCTTTTACATTTATTTTGTCTCCGATAAAAGGATATTTGTCTTCATCTACCTGATCCCTGCTTTCCAAGCAATCGTTTTCAATGTGACACTAGGACATGAACCGATGAATCTCAAACTTGCCATCGTTAATGATGAACTGAGCTCAGGTAACACCTGTAATTACACGACGGAGTGTTCGTATTCGATGCTCAGCTGTCGATATCTTCGGTACATTAAAAAGAATATCATACAGGTTCGTTACTTGTTTGATTGATCGTAGGACAATAATTCAAACGATATTTTTTGGTTATGAATATGTAGATGCCATACGGGAATATATCGGATGCTTTGGAGGCAGGTAAAAATGGACAAGTGTGGGGCGTGATCCACTTCGGACATAATTTCACGGAGGAGTTTGAAATTCGTCAATCGGCCGGTGATTCGGCAAGTTTAGAAAACATCATCCGCAGTAGAATCAGCATAAACATGGATTCTTCTAGTGAGTATCCGTATATATTTAACAATTCCTTGTAATGAACATCGCCTTGAAATTAGTTGTGAAATTCTTAATAAGACCAACAGATTGACGTTTTTATTGAAAAATGGCTTTTGGAAGCGTTTGGAGATTTCTTCAAAGATTTCATGAAAGCGTGCCAATACGAGCCGGAAGCGGGTTATATCCCTGTCGTGGTACTTAACGTTTATACCTTCTTTTCATCTCAATAATTTCCTGCGTTGCACACAACAATAAGCAATTAACCTAAAATGGTTTTTTTTTATGAACCTAGTTTCTCGATCCGGTTTATGGTGAGAAAGACACTCCATTCACTGAATTTATGGCTCCTGGTCTTATTATCTCGTAAGTACTTTTTCTAGATCATCTTGTTGTATATCTTATTTTTCTCTGCTCATTCATAAGCAACAACTTCCTTACTCCATTTTTGCTAAGGATCGTGTACTTTATGGCCGTCTCGCTGACTGCTGGCGTTTTTGTTTCTGAAAGAAAACAAGGTCTGCTCGACCGTTGTTTAGTGGCTGGTACACACATCAAACAAAATACATTCAAGTATTAGTATCTTCTAATTTCTGAAAATCTTTTCGACAGGTGTGACGATGACAGAAATTTTGATTGGACAGCTAGTCAACCAGTTCTCGATATTGATCGGCCAAACTACTCTGGTCTTCCTGTGCATGTTGCTCGCGTTCAACATTCCCTGTCACGGCAATTTAGCCCTGGCCGTATTCATCACTTTTCTTCAGGGCTTTGTGGGAATGTGTTTCGGTAAGAAATATCCCCCACAATTTTACACTCAACTGAATATCTAAATTAATTCTGATCATGTGTCTATAGGCTTGCTTATAGCCACTCTATGCGATAACGAAAACAGTGCGCTGTTACTATCGCAAGCAAGTTTTCTACCGTTCACAGTTATCAGTGGCGTTTGCTGGCCAATCGAAGGTATGCCACCTTACCTTCGAAATATCGCCTATTCGATGCCACTGACGTACGCCATCGAATCTTTGAGATGTGTTTTCGCCCGCGGGTGGGGCATCGATCGACGTGATGTCTACGTCGGAATCCTCATCAGTATTGCCTGGATTCTTGGCTTGTTAATTTTATGCCTTTTTGTTATACGTATCCGCAAGTACACCAGGTAAAAGCAAATCGTGTGTGTGGATTAATGAAATTGCATTTGCTTTCATTGAGGAGCCCACTGTCATGACGATGTTGATCCAGGTCAGTTTGATTGGGCGGCTGGATTTGCAGGTGCATATTAGGGAACTTATTTATTATCGTTGAACGAACACGCAAAAAACGTATCCAGCATTCTGATTTATGTTATTTAAATTTTGATTTATTTATTTATTGAAAACCCGGTGTATATCCTCTCATTATTCCAATACTTCCATTAAGACAGCTGGACTTGAGTATTGTACAGTGTTTGAACATTTACAAGTTATGATTGTCTTCTTATCGAATCAAAGATATTAAACAAGAAAATGGAGGTTGTCAATAAAATTGGTAAATTTATTGAGGACTATCTTCGTCACTGTTCATAACGTTGTCCCTTCGTTTGTTTATCAGTCACAAACCTACAGGAATACTCGTGGCTATCGAATCTTGAAATAAACATACTTTTTCTCAAAACTTTGTTTCCTTGTCCCCTTCTTACTCACCTTAAAGCCTTATTGGCAATTTGGCGTACCATTAAACAGTTCGCCAGTCAATTGTCGCATGAAAATGACGTTCATTTCCTATAAGCGCTTCGTTACAGATAGCTGCCTAAATTGCCGTTTTTCATGGAATGTCCTAAAACTCTGCGACATCCTCGTGGTTGTTCTGCTTTCGTTCGTTTGCCAATCACTAGAATGGTGATGTTTGCAACGCTACAAAAAGAGAAAACATGGTGAACGTACGGTGAAAAAGCTGCCACGAAGAGGTCGAATGTCAAGTAGAAGCATCTACAGTCGAGACCTTGAAAATCTGAATTTTTGAAATATCCGGAATAATCTCAAGTCAGCACTAGAATCAGGTAGTAAACCAATGGCTACCTGAGAGAATCGTTAGATCGTTAGACGTAGCGGAAGATATACTAAAACAAACAAGGGTTCTTGTTATTGTTTAAACTTTTCTTCACTCTCTTTGTTGTTTAGTTATAGCATAAACAAACACGTTGTTGGGTGAGCAAAGTTGATTTTTCTTCAGTGTACTTGTTAATCTTCAAAAATTTCATTTAAATATTTTCAAGTTGGTTGGTAAAAGAAGGAAAAAAAATATAACCGAATAAATTCATCGGCAAGTTCTGTTTTGCCTTATTTATGAGTCATGCAAAAGAGAAATTAAATTAGATCAGGGATCAACACACCTGAAGAAGAGATGTCTAAAAAACGACATGCATATTGCTTCGTTGCTATAATCCTTTTCCAAGGTCAGAGCAAATTATTTAAAACAAAAAAGTTTTTAAATTCGAAATTTAAATATTTTTGTAGAGCTCCGAGATTTTGCGTCAAAAAACAAACAAAATCAAACAAAAACAAAAAAAAGTAAATGTCGAATACTTAAGTGGGCATAATCCTTTAAGCCTTTTATGCCTACAATGCCTAGGCAATTGCTTCATTTCTGTAATCCTCTGCCAAGGTCAGAATAAATTATTTAAAACAAAAAAGATTAAAAATTAGCATAATTTTCGTTCAAGGACATAGGAAACTAGATGTTTTGCAAATGCTATACTTAATGAACAATCCCCGGGGAAAGTGTCTTTCACTCTTGTTTTTCTTTGCTTGCAACATCTAAACAATTTACTTATCTAGTTTCATTGCTAATATTCTATCGATCGTGTTAATTCATTTAAAGTTTTCCAGACATTGACGTTGGAATTTCGTCTGAATAGAAACTCTTGAGACTGCCAGATCTTGCACAAGACGATCTTTGCCGAAGTTCGAGGTGAACCGGCACATGGACTGGATTGTAGTAAAGTTCAGTGGCTTTCTCAAATATCTTATGAAAGCGTGCCACCACGAGCCGGAAGCGGATTACATCTCTGTGGCAAGGTACACGAACGTTACCTCATTTCTCAGCTTAATTGTTTCCTGTTGATACAACAATAAATGGACTTTGCATCGTCTTTCGCCAAAGTATCTCCATCTGGTTTACGGTGAGAAAAACACTATCCATTGACTGTTTCACTTATGTTCTACCCCTCACAATTACCAAAGGCGTTGGCTGGACAATCAAAAGTATGTCACCTTACCTTTGAAATATCGTCTAATCGATGCCACTAATATATGCAATCATATCCTTGAGAATTTGGCCCTCGGATGGGGCATTGATCCACACGATGTGTACGTGGGAATCCTCGCCTGTATGGCCTAGATTCTGGGCTTGTTCAATTTGATGTCTCGTTGTTATTCGTGTTGGTAAGTACGCCAGGTGAAAGTAAAAACCCGCCGCATGATTCATCAGTTTGTCTATGGTTTCCACTGATGGTATACTGTTATGACGGGGATAGTCCTAGTAACATAACTGGCTGTATTATGCCTATGGATTACCGTACATCTATTGCTGGGATAGGAAACCGCATTAGGTAGATCAAAGCCAAACAAGAATCGTTAAGCAAATTAGATGTTAAAAATAGAGTTGAGGAGAAATGTATGCTGGCCTTTGAAAAGTTTCTCATTTATGATGTAGCAGAATTGTTTTTTTAGATTTATCCATATCATATCTATATTAGATAGTTTTTCATAAAGAATATTTGATTGCACACCCGGCCAAGGTTGTATGCAAAAAAGGGAAAGGCACACGATACGAACTAGGAAAAAATTGCTATAGAGAACGCCGATTACGGGCTGTAAATAGCAAAAAATGGATGCTAGTAATAAACAATAATGGCCGTTGCCTAGAGTACGTACCTGACCTAGTAAGTCGTTATAAACGGGACTTTTTAGGGTGGACGTCAGCTTTTCATTTTTGATAAACTAGATTGCTGGGTGAGAGCGCAAAAACGGAATTCAAGGAGAGATTGCATCACACATTCTTGTCACCAAATGTCAGCCAACGCCTACATTAAGAATATTGAAATGAATCACTTTCGATTTCTATAAGTCCTTTCAAAAACTCTGCATACCTGAAAATTCAGCACCATGCGTATAGCATCGAGGACATCACGGCAGAAAAGGTAATTAAGCAGCAGGGGACATCCGCTGGTCTGTTGGACGTTCACGTGATTTCTTCCATTGGCCGTCTAGGATTTCCTGGTTGAAGATTCGCTAAAGAACCGGAAGCTTCCATGCTGTGAAGAGAGGACCAACGCGACATCTTTCATATCCTGAAATTGCAGGTCCAAAGCTCTTTTAGCTTTAAAGGTATTTAGCCATTGAAAGAACCTTCAATCATTTTTCTAATTCGAAAAGCGAAAGTTCTTTTTTAACTAGTAAGTGCAAAATTGTTTCTTTTTAAATAATAGAAAAGTTTTTTCAACTTCTCCACGCAAGGCCATCCTCCCTTTCCCTATTTATATGACGTTTAGGTTGGTCGATGGGAAAATTGCCAACCATTCACCATCTCTATAGTCGAGGTTGTAGTCTTACGACGGTAAATTTTACTAACCATGCAAGCCACGCTGACTGATAATATACGTGCAATTTAATGGCATACGTGCTTCGTTTTGCATCCATCGCTTTGGCTAGGACAAGGGATGTAAGGTTAACTAAAGAAAAAAGAAGCTAACGTGACGGAAAGCCTTTCTCACAAAATTTATTTGTTTTTCCTTCAATACTAAAAAACAACAAAAACTAACTTTGAAAGGTTTGAAGTCTTAAACTGACATTATTTCGTTTGACACATCTTTCATTCAACAACTAAAAGTACTTACGCATTTTCTTTTTGCATCGCTTGTCTTCCGTGCTACCCTCTTCTAGTATATCAAATGCTCTCTCAGGTTTCCCTGTGTTCTACGCATACGTGGAGTTAAACACGTCTTCTTGTGTGATGCGCTCCTCGCTCACTGTCAGAGTACGTCATTGTTTCGGTCACGGAAAACGATTCGACTTTCCTGTATGGTTTTGAAGGTCAATTCCCAGAGATGTTACCTAGGTGTATGTTTCCCCTGTTAGCAAGTCACTTGGTGTACTAACTCATCATCGTCAAATGTCATTTCCATCCGTTTGTTTCATGAGGAAACAAATGCAGAACCAAACGTCACAACAAACTGCCAAAAAAAGGTCGTACGTGCGTTTCTTTTCATTCTGATTCGTCTTATTGTTTTAAAGTCTAGTCAGGTAATACTAAACTTAAAGACGGGAAACAAATTCTATAGAGCCAATTTAGCTTTCACCTGCAACGATGTCGACTTTAGTGATGTCTTATACCAATTAAAGTGCATCATTTTATTGAGGTCAGGTTGCCAAACCCCCCAAAAATAAGGGACCTAAGTTTAACTCAGTAATGTCACAATGAGAAATGGCTTCGTACTTTTGTTTAAGGTGAACTTCACAGGTGAATGTGCCTCTATCTACCTGTTTGATGAGTCGATATCAACGAGCCCATAGGGTCTTTTGATAACTAATCAACAACTTAAAGCATCATATGGGACTTTCTTGAAATGTCTGGTATTCCAAGGTCCCCTTTACAGGTTGAACGGAGAAACTTTCTTTTGGTCTTCCCGACGAGTCAAAGTTGTTAACTAAGGAAATGAAGGTTAGGCATCTCAGCCGAAAGAGAGAGAGAAAAGAGAAAACCTTTCACTAACCATACACAGTATAGACAGTTATCACCATAGTGACGAGAACAGCTGTCGCTGTTTTTCGCCACGATTTTTACGGGATCCATTCGGCCTTGGAATGCGAAAGATAACACGCACTGCTGCACAGGTAGATATTTGCTGTGTATAGTTCCTACAGGTGAATGCTTACCCATCCAAACAATAATAGGAAAGAGAAAATCAGAGAAATGAAAAAAACAACTCGAAAAATCTTTTTCCTTTCCAGGCTGTAGGCCTACTTCTCACCTGTTCAAGCACCCAGTTAGATATACACAACAAGATGTAGCCCATCGCCTGAAGCAATCATGTCTCAGCAGGATTGTATTTTTCGAGATGGCTTTTACCTACGGATGAGGGTTAAAAAAAAAAAAAAAGTCTGATTACGGAAGGGAGTGTATGTACTCTCTTTCGAAAAGCATGGGGGATGCCGCAGAAGAACTGGAGAAGCGACAGAAATGCTTCGGGCATTGGGCTACATGTATCCACCCTGCTATGGTGGTGCCACCGCACAATGTAGTTGTTCGTAGTCTGGCGGCAAACACAGTCCTATTAGATCTTGTTGTCTCAGTGCTGTGTTGGCTTTCGCTGGCGTGTCGCATGTTGTTTTACATCAGTGGGGCAAAGGTGCACATGCACTTGTTATCCTAACAAACTTTTGCGTGTGAAATAAAACATTAAAGAAAATGAAGAACATCGCCGGAGGATCGGACGTGATTGTTCCAGCGAATCGGATTATTGGTGAAACTAACGAAGGATCAGACGAAACTGTCGTGCACGCGGTTACGGTCCGTAATGCAATTAAAGTGTACGGAAGCAAAGATAACCGATGTGCAGTACTTGATGGGCTAAATATGACGATCAAAAAGGGAGCCATGTAAGTTAATCCATTTAACCTTTAGCTGAAAAATTTGTTTCAAATGGAATATCTCACTTGTAAGGATCGAAATGACCAAAACATGTTTTTTGGCTATTCGTAAATTATTCATTGAAAAACGAATGCGGTGTGGTAATGCAATGTATTTGCATGTATAGACCCGAGAGCACTAGAGAAGATGACTACGTCACACAACATAGAGAAAGAAAGAAACCGGATTTATCCGTTAACCGTTTGGATGCATTCTAGTTAGATACCATGTTGCCAGCATAGTTTTCATTCATTCACGAATACTGCGTTAACCGTTAGCCAATTAAATTTTCATTCAGATACGGATTACTTGGAGCCAGCGGGTGCGGCAAGACGACCTTATTAAGCTGTCTGGTTGGTCGTCGCAGTTTGAATAGCGGCGAGATCGTAGTACTGGGTCAGGAGCCCGGCACTCCAGGCAGCGGAGTGCCCGGCCCGCGAGTTGGCTACATGCCACAAGAACTGGCATTGTACAGCGACTTTAGCATCACGGAGACGCTGCGATATTTCGGCCGCATCTACAACTTGCGGATGGCCTTTGTCGATTCACAGCTGGAATTTCTATCCAAGCTGCTGGACCTTCCGCCCAGCGATCGTCCCGTCAAGACGCTCAGTGGCGGCCAGCAGCGGCGTGTCTCGTTTGCAGTCGCTTTATTTCACGAGCCTGAATTGCTTATATTGGACGAGCCAACTGTTGGCGTTGATCCTTTACTCCGGCACAGGTGTGTGGGTATTCAAAATACGTTTCATTCATGTCCGACTGTCTACGACCTCGACCCTTAAATGGGACAGTTGTTTTGATTGTCCAACACTCATTTTGTGATTTGTGAGAAAAAAATGCAAATGGGTACTTTTTGTTTCAATCTCCGGCCATAAATAGTCCTGCACACTGTTTTTGTTGTTTTCGTTTTGGTTTTTGATGATGGGTTTTTGTGGAATTTGTTTTCTCTTTTGCATATGTTGGCCCTTTTAGAAACTAACACAGGACTTTCCCTTGCGTTTGATGGTTCGAAACTTTCTGAATATTCAATTCTTAATTACTTTTGTTGTGTGTAATTGCAGCATTTGGAATCATCTTGTTCATCAGAGTGTCCATCATGGACGGACAGTCATTGTCACCACTCACTACATTGAAGAAGCGCGGCAAGCTAATATGGTATCCATTTCAATAAGAAATGAAAAATTCAAACAAGATTGCTATTGAATTCTTAATATCTTTAGATCGGAATGATGCGTTCTGGTCGTTTATTAGTGGAAGAATCGCCAGACAGCCTGTTGAATCATTACCAACTGCCATCACTGGAAGAAGTATTCTTAAAACTTTGCATCACGGACCGCGGTAATAGTCGCAACGAACAACTTACCGAGGTTGCAAACGTTCCCAGTCACGTAGCAGCTCAATTACCACAGCCTTCAGCAGATCATGTTAATATGGCATTTGACGACTCGCTTAGTCAAATCAGCGTCCCTGAACCAAACCGTGACGAATCTTCTGCATCACCGGCTAATGGCTCGGAAGTATAGCTACTAAAATTCAAGCCCCACCCGCTAAACTATTAATTTTAAACGATATTTAGACACCATCAGTCGACATCGAAATGATTAGCAGAAACAGGGATAACTCAAGCGAATTAACTGTTAGACCCACAGCAGCCAATAACGTTATTTCTGCAAAACGCCATCAAAGTCGTACCTTCCGAATTGCTCTTCCATCTTCGTATCGGCTGAATGCGCTGGTGCGGAAGAATTTTATGGTTACGTTTCGGAACATCGGGTGCGGTTTTATTTTTTTAAACTTTCCAATTGAACAGATGTCGAGCAAATATTTGACGGTTTCGTTTATTGTCGGTTGATTAAGGATTTTCGTGCTGCTCTACTTTTTGCCCGCATTCCAAGCGACCGTATTTAATGTAACACTCGGACACGAACCCACTGGGATCAAGATGGCCATTGTCAATGACGAACTGAATCCGAGCCAGGGCCGCGTTTGCAACTACTCGACAGATTGTTCGTACTCGATGCTCAGCTGCCGATATCTTCGATACATTAAAGACAACATCATACAGGTTGAATGCTGTTTTTCTTTTCTCTTCGTCTGACGCCTTGCTGATTGTAAGCTAAAATAATTAACGCAGGTGATTGTACTCTTTCGATGTAGGTCCCCTACGAAAGTGTGTCGACCGCGTTGGATGCGGGCAGAAAAGGGAGCGTCTGGGGTGTGATCCACTTTGGACATAATTTTACGGAAGAACTCGAGATTCGGCAATCCGAAGGAGATGCGGTGAAAATCGAAAACATTATCCGAAGTCGAATCAGCATCAACATGGATTCCTCTAGTGAGATTCAACGGTGTTTTTCAATTCTCTAATCAAAGTGTAATTCCTTTTTTGTATCGTGCAGATCAACAAATTGACGTATTTGTCGAGAAATGGCTGTTGGAAGCCTATGGAAATTTTTTTCAAGATTTCATGAAATCGTGCAAGTTTGAACCAGAAGCTGGTTACCTCCCAGTAGTGGTAAATGAAGTTTTACAGCTAATCTTTTTCGTCATACTTAAGCAGATTTGTACAGTTTCTAGATCCAGTGTACGGCCACAAAGATACTCCCTACACTGAATTCATGGCACCTGGTCTCATTATCTCGTGAGTTGATTTTTATTGATTTAATCATTTGAAATGAACATTAATTTAAAACATCTGATATTTTAAGGATCGTATACTTTATGGCTGTTTCGTTAACTGCTGGAATCTTCGTCGCTGAAAGACAGCAAGGTCTTCTTGACCGCAGTTTAGTGGCTGGTACGTCATACAGGATACTTTCTCGTAGTCGAGGAAAGACCCTGTTAAGTAACTCAAATTAATGACACTATTTCTTTTACAGGAGTGCAGATGACCGAAGTCCTGATCGGTCATTTGGTCAACCAGTTCACTGTCATGATCGGCCAAACAGCGTTAGTTTTCATGTGCACGTTACTGATCTTCAGTATTCCATGTCATGGCAACCTGGTCCTCGCCATTTTTATCACTCTACTGCAAGGCTTCGTCGGAATGTGTTTCGGTAATAAATTAATCTTGAGTTAATCACCTTTTCAAATGTTAACCTTCATCGATAAAAATTCTAGGTTTGTTGATTGCCACGTTATGTGACAATGAAAACAGTGCCCTTTTGCTGTCGCAGGCAAGTTTTCTTCCGTTTACGGTTATTAGCGGGGTCTGCTGGCCCATTGAAGGGATGCCGTTCTATTTCCGCAGTATCGCCTACGCGATGCCACTGACGTACGCCATCGAATCTTTGAGATCGATTTTTACGCGAGGATGGGGCATTGAACGACTCGATGTTTACGCAGGTATTTTAATCAGCATTGCGTGGATCTTTGCACTGTTGATTATGTGCTTGATTGTCATCCGCGTTCGGAAATATGCCAGTTAAACATTTGTTGTCTATCCAGTCCCTTTTTTTAAATATTTTGAACCTTTTTTCTTATGTATTATCATCTGTTTGTATCTGAATTTTAATGTCGTGTTGACGTGGCGTTTGCTATATAGTTAAATAGGGCAATGTTATACCTGTTCCAAAGGTTCAATCCTCTCCGGATCATTGAATTTCCTTTGGAAATCTATTCTATTTTTTTTTTTACTTTTTATTTGTACGGGACAAGGTGAAGGTCAGATTTCTGGGGAAATCGCTGTGTTTTGGGGACAAGAAAAAGAAAGCTCAATCAAAATGAAAATAGAATTGAAAAAATAGCTGATGGATCGTTGAAATGAAAAAAAAGCTTTATTCACAGCATGGAAAATAAGGCCTCCTGTAGAGTTTTCAACAACAAAGTCAAAATCCCTTTCCCTTTTTTTTTTCTTCCCCTAAATTCCCCCAGATTTCTATAAGGATATTGTCTCTATGGTCGCATGTTTCCAGAATGACTTCCTCCCAAATCTTTTTTTATCGCAGTTTTTGTGCATCCCACTTTCTTTCTGAGCGTGTATTGCTATCTATTCATTTTATTTTATTATTTCAAGGGCAAAAAAAAAAAATAATAAAACAGGAAAACGTACTAAAAGGTCCAACGAGTAAGTCCCAAAGACAAGACGGGTCTCTATCGTACCTATGCGGTCGCAGGTTTCCCTTTATTAAAAAAGGGGACTTCCTTTTTTTCTCTCATAAATAGCATAAGGACGCTGTTCAATGCGCTGACCATGAAAAAATTGAAAGTTTTCATGCTGCACTGTACAAAATTTTAAACTTTACAACTGTCGACTTCGTTCTTCCACGGGATTTTAACTCTCAAATGAAATGGATTTTTGTTACTCCAATGTTCAGAGACTCGCGGTGTTCGTGAAGTTTTCGACAGCAAAGAAGTCAAACCTTGCTCGTGAGCACATTAGTTCACTTAAAATCAGCAAATTTCATTTGAATAATGAGATCTAAAATACAAAAATAGAACAAAACCAGAACCTGGTTGGGGCATGGGGATGAGTGATTTTCCGCCCGGTGGGACTGCCATCTGTTGACAAATGAGTTTCTGTGTGGAGTGAAACCACATACCCACAAGAGGCGCTCCCACCGGGCGGAAAATCATTCTTTCGCCCCGACCCAAAACCCCCGTTTTTTTTTTAATAGTAATCCCCGCAAGAGGGTACCCCTTTTCTGAGAGGGAAAATAGCCATAGTGGAGGAACCAGGGATCTATGACTCTGATTTAATTAATTTTCGTTAGGAATTAGGAAACCAGGTACAATTTAATATTTAAAATTATTGCAGAAGACGCAGAATGTTCTTAATATTTAGTGTTCCAGAACATTTCTTTAATGGGCAAAGCATGTAAAAAAAAATAAAGACCCCACTTCTGTCTCTCCTATCCCGCCTATTTTAAAAATAATAATAATTTAGAGACACAATTAAAAAGTTTTCGACGCAGCATCCGCAACTGGTCTGTAAGTTTTCGGTATCACTTAGTCATATTACTCATATTAAGGTGTTATATTTTATAAAGTTTTTGGTTTAACGAACAACAAAACTATTTTTAGTTTATTCTTGTCTTAATCAGAAATTAATAATTAAAGAAGCACGTTTTACCATATAAAATATATAAAATGAAGTAAGTCAAGACGCCACCGCTAGAACAAAATGGAAGGGAGGGTAAAGAGAAGGGAGGGACCGCTTGCTATATAATGCCTGAAAATTTTTGTATGCAATGCCATTTGGCTAATTGTCTTAGTCAGTGAAAACAACTACCAAGGTAGTACTTCAAAATTTGGTGAGTTTCTCTTGTTATCTTAATTACGTTTCATATTTTTAGTTTTGTCCATTTTAAAATTATGTGTTTGTACGTAGTGTAAACGGTAAATTATATATTTTCTTCATTAAAAAATTTCAGCGAGTATCATGTAAATTTGATGGACGAGAAGGTCTTACGAAGACCACGTGTTCGTCAAAGTTCGCCCGGTTATGTTTTCAGTATGTTTCTTACTGATGTATACAACAAATTTGCAAGTTGTTGCGGGAGAGTTTTATAAAGTTTCTATATTTCAGTTTTCCCATGTCAGTAGTTATAATTTACTTTCTGATTGGAGTGTCTGGATATTGATTAATGTAGTCTTTCACTATCTGCTTGTAGGAATGGATATATTGCTTCCAGTGTTGCTGATTCCATAGTGTCATTTCATTGGGTTTTGAAGTTCTTGGAGTTAGGTTTTCAATTTGGTTTCCTTTGTGGGTCTGACAGTCACTTTGAGGATTCTACTGGTCTTCGGTTGGAGAATGGCTTGTTTTCAACTTTACAATTGAAGGGCAATATTATGTTCAACTCCATTCCATGGTCATGTAATGGTGAACACTATTTGCTATTCTAGGATGTTTGGGTTATGAGCTGAAACACTGTCATTGCCAGGTGTAACTTTTGGTCTCTGCAGTGGTTTGTTGGTTGACTAATTCCCTTGAATTCCTGTAGGGTGTTGGGTGCTATGTGGTTGTCTTTTGTTAGTTTTGTGCTTAAGCTGTTTCTTTGGGTTGTATTGCAGTTATCTTGTCTGAGCCCTTCCATTGATCTTTATTGGCGTTTTAGTTCCTCATTCCAAGCAGTTTAATGGGGGTAGCGTTTTGCGCTTAGTAATTGGGATAGTTGGTGGTAGACTGTTTCGAAACTTTACTTTGATGGAATTGTAACATTTTGACATTCTTAATATTTCTGTGGTTATCCGTTATTCTTACTCATAAATGTGCTGACAGGTGTTTTTATGCCTTTCGTCGTCGTTCAGTAATAATGGTTTTCGTATGTTATTTAGTTGCGGCATTGTCGATTGTGTCCCAAGATGAAAACGATGGCTGGATATACGAAGCGAAGAATATTTATGTTTTAGATCCTGGTTGTAGGGTGAGTGACTCCAACCCACAGTCCTTGGTTTTGTTCGGCTTCGGGTATGTTGCAAAGGTAATTATCGGAAATTACTGGTTTGTAAGTGGAAGTCGGCTTTGCTGCAAAATAAATTTTCAATCTTGATGTAATCGTTGGATGCCGGGTTTAGCTATTCGGGTTTTCTATTCCGGTCATCACTTGTCCTGATAGTGGGAGAGCATTTATGCCTTCAGCAGTGTTTTTGTTGTTGTCATACTTACCGTTGTATTTAATCTATTCTAGTCAAATTTTTTTTTAAATAAATAAAAAAAAATTTTTTTTTTTTTTTTTTTTTTTTTTATTAAAGGAAGAATAGTAAAAAGTAAAGGTTTTTTTTTTGTGGGTTTATTTTTTTTTTTTTTTTTTTTTTTTTTTTTTTTTTTTTTTTTTTTTTTTTTTTTTTTTTTTTTTTTTTAGGGGTTAAATTTTTTTTTTTTTTTTTTTTTTTTTTTTTTTTTTTTTTTTTTTTTTTAAAATTTTTTTTAAAAAGGGGTTTTTTTTTTTTTTTTTTTTTTTTTTTTCCCCCAAAAAAAAAAAAAAACCCAACAAAAAAATTTTTTTTTTTTAAAAAAAAAATTTCCAAAAGGGTTTTTTTACAATTACTTTTTTTTTTTATTTAACCCGGAGTTGTTTATCCATATGTAACATTTGCTTTCGATTTGAGCTCTGCATTGTTTAGTACCATTTCTACAACTTGTATGATAAATCAAACTGTCGAGATGCATTCGACGGATATATTGCATCGATATAAGCAAAGCGTTTAATAGATAAACAATGATTTGTCGATGAATAAGCGTTAACAGTTTGCGTACGTATGTCCGATTCTTATCACTTCTCACGGTAAAGAGAAGGTTCGTTAGAATTTCATTATCACAGTATGATATACTATTCTAAAATCGCATAATGAAAGAACAATGGGGAAAATTAAAGAAAATAAAGAATGCCCATGCATACGACTAGATACATAATACCGTAATTAATTGAAATCTTAAAGACGTCGCATAACATGTCAATGTGTTCAATCCAACTTTCTTGATGTATCTGAAAATTAACATCAAAATTTCCATCTCTTACCTTGCTGGCACATTGAAGACGATATCAACACGTCATGATACTGAAGAAATACTACAGAAATCAACTTAAACACAGGCAATGCGACGAAAAGGTGAAACGAAATAATGCTTTCATTCGTCCTGCCACCGTTTCGTTGAATCTTTCATTGTGCTTCCCTCAGCGAACAATTTTAATAATTTCGCCAAGTTAAAATTAGACGCTTATTCCAGATATAATAGCAGTTCGCTATTAATGATAATTTCAAAACTACTTGCTCCGTGAGAAATAAACTTGGTTTTTGTACTTGTCGTTGAATTCGAAATCGAAATCACGTATTTTAAACTAAATCTCAAATTTAGCAAAAAAACGAAAAGTAGGAAGGCTATACCGTTACCACTTGTCAAAATTCGCATAAAATGATATCTCTTGGAATTCTATGGAAATCATCGAGTATGTTTTGATTGATTGTATATTGTGAACGTTAATTTTGAAAATTGTTAATTGTGAAATTTAATTTTTTGTTTAATTTTTCTTGTTCAACAGAACCAAAATTCTGTTAACGTAACCGATTTTGGTTACTATTTTTTTAACGTTTATTTCAAAAACTGTAAACCCCAGGAGAAAGCATTGGAGTAAGTTCAGAGAAATCAGAACAAACGGGGAACGAATAAAACGATTTATTAGGGAATTCTAAGGGTAGAACAAAAAAACTAGAATAATTCCGATGAGCTGAAAAAGGAACGAAAATAATAAATGTAGGCAATATGTGAAGCATTGTTTCCGTAGGGAAAACGGGGAAAACCCCCACAATATTTTAAAAATAAATTCTTGAAACGTTCTCATTTCTGCGACTCACCACCGGTAACACCGAGCATATTTACCTCCACTAGCCCAAGGCCTACTTAAAGCCTCGCTTACACTAGAGGTTTTTTAAGCTTTTAATCTTTTAATTTTAAGAAGTTAAGGTTAAGAAGGTTAAGGCTTTTAAGTTTCTGGCTTACACTTATAATTTTTGAAAGTTTAACAGCTTAATAACTCAAAAGCTTAATATCTTAAATATCAAACTGGTTTGATATTTGAGCTTTTAAGTTGTTAAACTTTTAGGAAAGTTTAAGCTCTAGCCAATAGGAATATTCGGCTAGTGCGTACTTCTTCGTAAATTTGTTTGCACTGGTGCCACCACAAAGGTTATTATATTTGTAGTTTTATTTCGGATGTCTTTTACGAATAAGATATTTCTTTTTAAGTAGAGTTACCGCAAATAAAAGAGCTGTGAATCCAACAACACATTTCGTTTCCACTGGTACACGTAAAAATCGTAGTTATCCATTTTGATGACGCTCAACATCAACACAAAAATAGCACTTCGTCTGCTTATATTTATTTGCGTTTGCACGAAAACTAACTCCGCCTTCTTTAAAAAAAAAGTCACTTGACAGTGTAAGTTGAAAAATTAAAAACTTAGCTTAACTTCTTAAGAACTTAAAAGATTAAGGAACTAAAAACTTAAGAAGAACCTCTAGTGTAAAGCCTCGCTTACACTAGAGGTTCTTCATCTTTACATCGATAGATCTGTAGATCTAGTTCTTTAACCATCATCTTCATACCGATGAAAATTTTTTTTCAATGGTGATATTTATTTAATAATGAGAATATTACTAAGTGGACATAAATCTTTCTCAAAGAGGTTTTTTTACATATGCTGGAATTCTTTGACTAAAAGTTCAGGATTACTCTTAATAAAAAAATACATGGAAACCCTGTTATTGCTTAATCTTGTATTTAAGTTTTCGAAGCAGTCGCAGTAGCAAGCGCCAGATAGCGCGGTCATAACCCTTTTTTTTCCCCTCTGATTGGTTGTTGCCAGGATACGCAACACCGTCATAGGAGGTATTCAAGTTTACAGGCCTTAACCATTAAGTAGGCCTCGACGCCATTGCTTCTCATTTTAATGGCGCTTGTAGTTGCAGTGTAGGCTGCCATTGCGGCCTACACTGTGTAGTCCGTTGTTGTGTTTGTTGCGTAGTTTATAATTATAAACTATTCGTATTTCAAAATAAGCGTGATGAATCTATTGCCCGAAATGAGTTCTCAGTTCAGCAAACAAGATTACTGGAAAAACTTTTGAAAAGAAGAAGCAAGAAATCATTTGAATGGTGCAGTATACTTGCATGCTATTTCTTTTAGTTTTAATTTGCTATCACACACACAATGTTTTCATTTCTCCAGGTATAGAACCTATCAGTAGCGCAACAGTGTATTTCATAAACACATCAACCCCTGAGATTCTAATTGGAAATTGTAGAAATATAAGCTTTTTGTGTTGGTCTGCGTAATCCTGGCTCTGTCTTATATCATCCATAAAGCATCAACACAAGTGAGTTCATAGGTATGCAAAGAATTTTCTTTAAATGAAATCGAAATTGATGATTGTGTTTCCTGGCAACTTTTACGATTAAAGAGATCATTAACACCTCAAAGGCTGCTGGTATACCTGTAATCTCTAATCAGCTCCTAAACAATTACACCAGAAATATGTGCCACCAATAAAAGGAAGGATTTATAAAAAAGTGCCCAAATAAGTAAATGGGAAACAATGTTTCCTTTCATTTTTTTACTTCTATCTTTTTATAGATGACAGAATATTTTGAAAAAGTAATATGTGCTATATGACGGTTGCAAATTGATTAAATTTGACATGAATCGAATCTGCTTACTGAAACTAGAGGTGGATGCAGATTCTAGTTAATGAAGGTAAACAAAACATTTTTTGATCTATGAAAGTTAAATTAATTTTGGGTTTAACTTTTTTGAATTTTAGCCCCTGCTGGAAATAAAATCTGTTTTCATCAGAATCATTAGTTAAATAACAGTTCTGATTTTTTCAGACGCAGTTGGACGCTGAAACATTGCGAAGATTAGATTGGCTTTTTTTACGTATGATAGAAAAGCCGTCCACCTAGTGGAACAAAGGTAGTAGTAGTAGTAGTAGTAGTAGTAGTAGTAGTAGTTTATCTTATTGCATTTGGCTTTTCTATCATGTGGTGTGATTTATTTGGACGGCTTTTCTATCAAAGTATTTTCCATCATCATTCGTGGACGGCTTCTTTGCCATAGGAGATCGCCTAGACATCAACTTCAAAGAAGCCGTCCATGAATGATGATGATGGCAAAATATCGATCAAAAGGAAGTCAGCACAGACATCTCGGTTTTTAGTAGTATATACGTATATATAGTTTTAGTAGCCTATTACTTGCATAATTAGTAATCTTTTGGCCCGTTTCTCCTTGACATGTGATATGCTGAGCCTGGAGTGGATTTGCACAATGAGACTTAGACCTCGAATGCTTGGACAACAGCAAGGAAGGTGTCCGTGAAGTTTTCGACATCGGACCATTTCTGGCTGTTCATTTCATTGTCAAAACCGTCTATGTATCATGTAATGAAAAATCTCAAGAAACCATTGTTTACGGTCATCATAAAGGTATCTTACTGTAACCAAAAAAACCTTCAACTTGCATCCTTCTTCATCGTATGCCAACTGTTAGCCGAGTTGTCATTAAAATGGATGATAAAAGGAAATCGCTCACATATTGCAGGCATGTAGCGGTTGACAATATGGTGAAATGATTGCGACCTACGTCTTTCACGGAACGTCTACGGATTTGTACAATTGCTGAGTGGCTTTAGCACTTTGGGAAATGAAGTCCCAAGTAAAATTAAACTTTTCTTCTCTTGCTAATTAGTTAAAAAAGAAATTTCTAATAATGCAAGGAGACGATTCTGATGGAAATTCAGTATACAATGGAAAGTCATGGCGTGAGTGTTGATCTTCCGTTGCCTCGCTATCCGATCTGACTAGTTGTCTGGGTAAAATCTTTGGCATCACCAACAACGGGTTGATTTAAATGTAAAAGTTTGCAATAGATTCTTACCAAGTTATCTTTCTAGGTTTTCGCTGTGATTTTCAATCAGTATGCCGTTTCAGAATCACCTGCCAGAATTTTTTTACAGGAACATGGCAAATGGTAAAATTTCTATCATGTAAGCTATGTAAACAAGAATTTGTATGCTTACCTCTGTTTCATTTTCTTACTATAGATTAATAACCATAGATAGCAGATCTGAAAAAGTTTTGGTTGGGTCAAGATACAGAAAAACCAAGAAATTACAAAAATTGGATGCAGGAAATCGAATTTCCATACTTAAATCGCATTCTTGTGTGTTACGGTATCAATTTTTAAAAAATTTGAAGTGCATATCTGGGCTCCCTTCTTTTCTGTGGCCCCGTTTCCCCTTGACTCATAATAAGCCCGTAGGGGGTCATGCCTCTACTGTACGGTATATATAAAAACAACATATATCGAGGTTTGGAGGGCTCTGGCCGGAAAGGGGACGTGGGGGTCCTCATGGTTCGATGAAATGCTTATGGAGGGCCATGTCGCTACCCACAAATCCGAATTAAAGGTTAATCGCTCCTGTAAAAATGTTCCAAATCTTCAGCTCTTCTTCCGGCTTCTCTTAGCCACGCACTGGGTAATCTCCCCGGTGAGTCGACTGAGGCAGTGTCTCCCCCTGCCTTGGTTGACAGCAACTTTTGAAAGGGTTATTTTGCCTTTTAAAAGTTGCAAAATATTTCATTATTTGAAGAATTATCAATACAAAATTTATTTTACATTAATTTTGAAAAACTTTCATACTTTCTTTGTGTTCACATTCTATACAATTCTGGACTTTCCATTTTTTTCTTTTAAGGATTGAACTCTTAACATTGCTGAGATGACACTGGTGTTCAGTTTTTGTACTGAGAAATCCGGAATGGCTTTATATTAGCGCCGATGAAATTCCAATCCTGGAGTAGGTTGTTTACTGTTATAGATACTTGAATCTCATATAATGAGAGTTTTATTTTCCTGCAGATTATATTTATTTACAAACATTGTATTTGTCGGTTTATCAGATGGATTGATATGCTTTCAGGGATTTTAATTTAACTCATTCGGGTATCGATCCCTAAACATTCGGCGTGCATTGCCGATGCTCAACCATTGAGCCACGAGTTACATTTACTTGTGCACTAATATTAGAAGGTACTAAAAGATAATAAAGACAATTTTTATAGGCTCGTAAAACTATATGCTGACCTGAATAGCTAGAAATCAAGGATTATAGCTCTGTGGTAGAACGTTGGGTAACAGATTGAAAGGTCTCGGGTTCAACTCCCGGTTGACGGTTTACCCAAAAAATATAATTGTGTTTATTATGTGCATTAAATGCGGACATGTTAATAGAAAATTATCTTGAATCACGCTACAAGAATTATTCTAAGTCCAAATTTGTTGAACTCAAACGACACGAAAATATAGACAAATTGATAATATGACTTATGGCTCAGTGGTAGAGCATCGGTGTGGTATGCCGAAAGTAAAGGGTTCAAATCATAAAAAAAAGGTGAATTATCCACAATAAATTTCAACAAATTCAGTTGAATGATAATGTATTACAATCTCATCAATATGTATTACAAATCATCAAAATCAAATTGAACAATTTATTGAAATTTCTTATTGGATATTATATTAAATATTGCCAAAATATTCGTCCCATTACTTCGTAATGGGGAAGTTTCTCGACCCGACTGGCAGACGTTAGAGGTGGACACCTAGGAATGTTGGGGGCCCTGGACTCCAGGAACCTCCTGGGAATCGAACCACGGACCTTGGAGTTGCTAGACGGATGCGATACCTTCCTGGCAACCCCCCCTATATCCCCCCCATTGATATTTGATCCCCTATGTACAACTTTGCACTGTTACCTTAATGTGTTGGAGACTTAGATTCCCACATGATATCTCTCGTAGCTCAAAGATAGAGCGCTGTACTGTAATACTATATACCTTGAGTTCAAATCCCATTCAGATGTAGTGGATTATATATCGAGTGGTGAAATACATTTACCCAGTACGCAAGACATGGTGAAGAAAACTGTAATGAAATTAATAAAAATTAAATCGTGTTTTATTAACAAACAATTAATTTAGCAGAATTAATCGTTATAGAATGTGTTCAAGGTTTCGTCTTTTATCAGAAGCTTATTACGATAGCGTCAATAAAGTAAATCACCAGACATATTGAGTACTTTTTACCTCTGAAGAGATTTCATCCACAAACATCCAGCGCCACAATCCGATTCTCACCCATTGAGCCATGATTCATACATACACACGGACAATACCTTCTTGTTGCTTAAGGGCAACCTTTTCCCACTTGTAAATTATTAAAGTATAGTCTCTAGCCTATTCCTCAACGAGCAAATAGGTACTTCGCCTGCAAGGCCCACGTGTGAACGATTTATAACAGCCACCTTCAGAGTTTGATGGTTTGATGTGGCGACCGTCGCATTTGTTTTCTGGGCAAGGCGAAGGCCGGCAGGTACCATAGTCGTTGGTATCCGGCTCAAAACATTGGCCATGATCACAAAGACCCTTTGTCATAAATGACACAATTTTTCAACAACAAAAAATGTAAAAGAATTAAAAGACTACAAAATAAGTGACATAAACCCAAAAAATCAAGTTATGTTGCAAGTATCTTACAGAAAATGATCATATTATAAGGGGGTACTTAGCTTTTAAAAAAATTGCTTCATGTGAGATTTAATGAGAGATTCAATATGTGAGTCAGAAGCTCTAATATCAAAATTGAAGGCAATAATTTGTTTTAGTTGTTCTACAATTGCTGTCAATACTTTAAAAGTAAAAAAATTAGAAAGTAAACAATTCTAAGGATACAATGCGAAACATTTGACTATAGCAACTAACTTCTTAAACACCACACAAGCACAGTGTGTTACACCTACAAAAGAACTTGCATCTCAATTCAGCTGTAGATGAAAATACATTCATCATATTTGTTGTTATCAACAACATAGTTTTTAAAACACAGCAGTTGGATTTACAATGGACTTTCTTTGAATTAACAGCTCCCTTTTTGCAAAGCTTTTTTGTAGAACTTCTTGTCAACAACACACCAACACCTGTAAGAAAAACACTTATAAAATTAACAAGGAATATTCATAAATACTTGAGATAAAAGTTGGCTGGCAACCAATAAGAAATATAACCCTCTTAGCCAGAGTTATCTAAAGAATGCACAATTAATAGAATGTTTTTGTTTCAACAAACCCTAGGCCATGATGAACAGCTTCATATTCCAAAGGGCTGGATGGCACAAATTCTAGAAGATACAGCAAAGAAGTGAGACCTGAGAAATGCTTTAAGGATTGTTCAAACCTATTTACTTATCTGTGCAAAACGAAAATCAACAACTATTGTCTGTTGGGTGGTTACGACACGTGCATAATGAATCTGTTGGAAAAACTAGTTTTTAAAAAATTTGACTTTATATACAACCCAAGATGTATTTTAACGAAGATTATTCAAACCTATACCTTTTGTGAGAAATGGAAATTTTGTTTGTTTTGTTTTGTTAGTGAGATTATAACACTAACTATTATTTCCTTTAGTAATTTTCAAGGAAATTTATCACAAAAATACCTCTTCTTAAATTCCTGCCACGCTAGAACACTTGGTAAGCTTCAAAGTTCAGACTGTATCAAGGTTGTTACATCAGCAACATGCTAAGATCTTGGAAACCGGGTAGGCAAACTGCAAAGAGTAAGGATTACTAATCAAATTACAAAATTAAAGCAACAAGAATAAAATTGAGATTAAGTAAAATCAAGGAGAAAGAGGTATGATTTAAAGCTAAAAAAAAAAAAAAAACTTAAAGCCTACACAATAAAGGACAAAAAATAATAATCTGTACATCTAGAAGTGACGAAGTAACTAACTACTTCAACATTACACAAACACAAGGTGTCAGCCCTGTGAAAGAAGTTACATTTAGTTTCAGCTGTTAATACGTACAAATATATGGAGCATGTTTTTGTATTAGCAACAAAATAGTTGCATAACTCCATCAGCTTACTGTTACTCTGAACAGCTTGAATTCTCCCGGTGTAAATCTCTATTAAATTTATGCCAACCATAAATACAGACATCTAAATGAAAAACCCATACAATTAATAATTTAAAAAGAATAATTCATATTTACTAATCAAGGCAAATAGTATGTTAGCACCTAATAAGAAATAAAAATCCTTCTAGCCCAAATTATGAGAATACATTTTTAACATTTTTAACAAAGTTTTTTTTATGAACACATGTTTGCTATAACAGTTTAACATTCTCATTCGCCTAGATAGAACGAATTCCATGAGATACAGCAGCAAACGATATAAAACCCTAAATATGATTTAATAACGATTATCCAAACGTATTGACCCACTTGAACCCAATGAAATTCAATAATCATTTTCTGCTAGATGGTTGCAACACGTGCATCATGGAAACGCTGTTACCATTAAAACAAATCATACATACTTGAAGACCAGAGATTTTTTAAAACGATTATTCGTTTTTTAAAACATATTTGCCTTTTCGCGAGAAATTGAAAATTTTTACTAGCTAGTTGAGACAAGTGCATAATGGAACCATTGTTAAAGACAAAGATTTTCACAAAGGAGTACTAAGACCCAGACCAAAAACTAATCAAATTGACTACCTTGTGCGTTATGCCTTGTGAATCTACGGCCACCTGGTGTGCAACAGTTTCCAACGTTCCCAGATGTGCAAATGTATTCAGCGCCTCTAGTGGAGCCAACTGCAACTTCGTTTGTCTAAAAATTAATATTTTTTTATGCTCACAAAGTATACCAGGAGTAGTAACGACTGCAAAAACCCATTGAGTTACACGTGTTACGGTTCAGACTACAGCCGTTCTTTACGCAAACGCCAGTACACTCTTGACATATTTTGGGACGCCAGAGTGCTCCAGTAAAAGACATTGTTAGTACAGTGGCGCTACCACGTCCAATAGGACCGTACTGGAGTTTGCTTACAGATCAGTGGCTACGCCATCTAGTATACATACCTCACACTCGCAGCTCAGCCATAGCGTTTCCGTACAGAACATGCGCCATCTAGTATACCTTACACCTACAGCTCAAGCTCTAACGTGCAAAGAGAATAATACCCACATAACTACTCCTGATATAATACATGATACAGTCTGAAGCTGTTAACTCAAAAGCAGGGTTTAGCTACGTACAAATAGGGAAAAAGGTAAACGGCAAACCAGCCTGTAAAGGAACGTATCAATTCGATTTCGTTTGCTTGCAAGCGATAGTGCTCAAAAGGGCATTTTAAGCTAGTGCTCGGCCATGACCTGCGTTGAACAACCACTGATCGGGTTGGCCTTTCAACAAATTGACCAGATCAACGCGGGACTGGCCCCTGTCGTAACCTGTTAGTCCGCGGCGCGTTAATACAAAAAGTCGCGGGCTTTGGTTGATATGAAGACAGGCAATCAAATCTTGCACAGTCGCCAGGCTAGACATAACAGTCCGATTCTAAGATGGTTCTTCGGTGATATTATATACACGTCGTGTTTCTATTGTTCTCTTGAAGGTTCATGTCCAAGAGTTGATCACCCGGTCCTGAGCCACTTCCTTACAGGACTAGAATTCTGACGGTGAGTTCTTGCGTACATCATTCTGTTAGAGTATGCTTCACACCTGATAAACCAAGGTAGTGGTTAGTCAATTTAACATGCCAGATTAAGCGGTGAAAATCTTTGATTGAATCACAGAATTTTACCAGAAACAAGAATACTCCATGGCGGAAATAAATTTTGTGGCTGTAAACCAACTACAAGACGAAAGCACCGATAAAAACTTTTTCGACGCTGATTTTTTCACCATTCAAAATATTAACGATTCCTACTCCCACGATATGTTCTTCATCTGCCTCCCTGATGTCCTTCATTACATCAGAAAATGACACGAGAGAAAAAGATTTATATCAGGAACCGTATATAAAATGCAATTTAAAGTAATAATTTTTAAAAGCATCACAGTGGAAAAGTTGTTTTCTAATGTCAATGTTTTTGTCGGCAATTAGCCAGTTTTTACCTAGAAGTTCCTGCGCTTGAACAAATCTTATAGCAGGAAGAACAAATACAGCAGACAAGGAGGGGCTACATGCACAGCTCTTGCTTTCGTACTGAAACTGCCTACCTATAAAAATGACATGATGCAATGTAATACACTAAAACATCACATACCTTTGAAAATGAGAAAATATTACAAGGGCACGATCTAAATGGTGGTAGGAAGCATTTCTCTAGCCTCCTGTATTGATGTTTTATTCAGACCTCACAAAAACCCTGTTTTGTGTATTCTGCAACATGAAGTGAATGGATAATGATTGGCTAGCAAGAAATTAAAAGTCTGAAGATTGATTGCATACCTTAAGGCTTGCAAACAAATTAAGATGGAAGTGCACATGATTCTGATATGGAAAAGACATTCGTCATCTTAGCATAGTCTAGTGTCATTCACCTAGACTTTTTCTTTGTCAGCCAAAATACTGCAACTGTAAGTACTATGATGGTACAGGCATTGTGGAAATGTTAGATGAAATACAGTTATGTAAAAACTTACAAGAATGGCAAGTAACATGTTGTGGCAACCTGGAATGGCACGCTTCCTTTGGTATCTTTCTTTAAATTTATCTGTTACTTTACCATTTTTTCCTTATATTAAAACTAGCTTAACATAGATTCAATTTTTAGAAAAGTAATTTTAAAAAACTCACCAAAATTTTGTTACCATTTCCTTTCCACTGGCAATCAAATCCTTTGCCCAAAACTTTAGAAGATCTCAATCAAACATTTACAACTTTGAAAGACCCTAATCAAACATTTACAACTTTGAAAGACCCTAATCAAACATTTACAACATTGAAATATGATGAAACAAAACATGCTGCTTTGCTCCTCCCAACTCTCATTCTACATGTACCATTTTCTCCTTTTTATGGGCATATTGATTTTGTTTGAAGTAGAGAATCGACGTTACGATTTGCACTAGCAAACAAACGAAGCCCAACAAAACTCTTGCAAGGCTACTACTGAAATTGTACTTTCGGAATGAAGATGAAGGGTCTTCAAGTACAGTCTCTAATGGCGAGCCACCTACAGATGATCAAAACATGCAGCAAACATTAACGTGGGCTTTACTTGTTTCACGTTCCCTATTTCGAGAACGCACATGAATGAAAAAGCATCTTAGCGTTGTGCCAACGCGCTCTCTGTCACGAAAAAATATCGATTTGTGTCCAACAACACCCGAAACAAAAAGAACATGCAAAACACCAACGAAGCACAAACCATCGAACCCTCTCGTCTCGCGGGAAATAGTGTCAGGTTGCCAGATTGCAGGTTGCACCATGAGCGCTCCGCTCGCCATCTATTGACAAAAATATCGTGAAGAAGCGGTACCAGTGTTGGTTATATAAATATTGTGGACGGAATTTCTATCATGAAACTAATTTTTTTTTTTGCGCTCCAGTCCATCGGTATGCCGTTCATAACCGGATAAAACAAGTCTGTTTAGAAGCCATCTGCTTCCACGTCAATTTCCATCAACTAACAAAGCAAAATTTATTTGACTTTACCGAAGTCTTTAAGACTTTGGAAATTTCGAACGTTATCGCCAACGGTTATGGCTAATTCAACACCCCGTCGCAGATCATTTGATGCGTTTTTATTTTCTATCAGATAAAAAGATGGCACTATTGCTTCGTTCATCCACCTCCAGCGGATGCGCTCTAGATCCCTCCTTTCTGGATTTATCCGGAGTGTAAAGTTTCAATAAGATCATCACAAATACGATTTACGAAATTTTGTTCCAAAATGAAACGTTCAAATTTTGTGTGGGGGGGAAAGAAGGTGTTTCCATTTGAAAGGAAGTTGGTCACTTGAGAATGTTCCGAAAAATCCATTATGTGGTCGCAGTTTTGTTTTGTTTTTTTTCTTTATTTTTGTTCTCTTCGAAAAAGAAAAAGAGGGAAACCACCACGAACTTTTAGCAGCGACTCATTGTATGTCAAACACAAAAGCTCTGGCACGGGAAAACGGAACGTTGTTTGGTTCACGCACACATAGCACAGTGAACCTTTAAATAAAACATATTGGAGCTAAATGCCTCTGCTGTAACGAAATTAAGGTTAATTTCATCGGTAAAGTGTCTACCCAAAAAAGGAATTCACATTCTTTCGATCGTGCTTCTGTACGTGCATAGTATATACTTATTTAGTATCTGTATACGCAATCAGCGAATGTGTACAAGGCCTTTTTTTTTTAGCCATCGCAAAGATTTAAGCGCTCTAGTCGCCCCAGGTCAAAACACACCCCAGTCATTCCGCATTTATTGTCTAGCCCGGTATATATAGCCTTTGGAAGGTATTGTAAAGAGAAAGGATTTTTTGTTTTATTTTTTAAGTCAATTTTCTTGTAACGCCTTTAGTCGTTGAACTGACTGTACGGCTATTTTTATCGGGAGTTGTTTCAGATTAGATGCCCATTTTCTAGGAGAAAATATAGACATGAAAACTGTAGTCATTCCAAAAAGTCCATACGAAAGGAAAACGAAGGACTGAATAATAAAATAGCAGTTACTCTATGAATTTACGTACTTGTCTATGAGAATGATTGACTGCTGTATAACAGGCTTAGCATTCTCGCTCTATCATTCAACAGATTAGCACCAAACAACGAACACCTGACTGGGCAAAAATCCGACACTGTTTTAGCCAAAGAAAATGCACGTCATTTGACCGTAAGGAAAAATTTAGTTCCAGACTATGAACCAATCATATCTTGAAGCTATTATAATTGGAAACAAAAAAAAACGCTATCTTATCGTCTCATCTCATACGGACCGCAATATAATTTTTTTGGTGAAAAAAAAATAAATAAAAGAACAAAACAAAATAGGAGTTTCGGGTCATTATACTCACGGGGCGGCTAGAGTTCGTCAACATCCCCCGGAGCCCTCAGTCCCGTGATGAACTCGCGAGTTGCGACCCAGATTTTAACTGCAATTTTTAAGAAATTAAAAAGAGGTCAGCAGGCCAAACGAAGGGACCTTTCTTGAGATGTTATTCAAAGTTGATTGGTTTCGCTACAAAGCAAGTGATCTAAAAATAAATACATTTTCGGGATCTAGTTTAGCGGGTTCTATCACTCACATCACTAACGCTTTCTTTTTGGCAAGAAAAGAAATAGAAAAAGTTCTCCCAATGCATAGCTAATAGCAGCACGTATAATGGTACAAAAGACTGTTCTTTACCAGCATGTAGTTTGTTTTCTTTTTTTTTTTTAAAGAAGCAATAACTAGGCCTACTTTAGGTGCGTTCACACCAAGATACGTAACGGTGGCGAAACGAAACTAAACAAAAATGACGAAAGGGAAGACGACAAAAACAGAAATGGATGTGTAGTTAATTGTAAGAGAACTGTGTGTCCGCAAAAGCGGAACGCCCCGCACAGCAAAACGAGAAAAACTAATAAAAAAAAATTAACTGGCGGACGGCGTGCGATCGCATCACATATTGTATAGCCACCAGGCACGGCGTTAACCTCTACAAAGCGGGACAGTTCTCTGTGTCTCTACCCGATTCCAACATCACCGCTTGGGCTTTTTATTTTTCTATTTTAAAGACCTACCTCCATGTACTGGATTCAGCAACCCGGATGCCAACTCCCCCCTTTCCCGTGAGAGGTGGGGAATATATATAAAAACGGGGAGCCTGCCGAGCTAGCTCATCACTAGTGGTCTAGAAGCTTTTGCGAACGTGTCCTGCCTTATCGAGCGGTGTTTGTGTCCAATCCATAGCTGTTGACAGTCGGCTACGAAAAAAAAAAAAAGCGCAAAAGTTTTTGGTCTCTCTCTCTGTGATCAACAATTCAGGTAAGGATTTTGAATTTTTCACGAGTGTGTGCCAGATGTTTGGCCATATTTTGTTTCTCTTTCGTAGTACGAATAAGGTGGATAAGGGGGGAAAGAAAGGTGGAACAGGTCGGAAAATGATTGCGCAACACGCTAGTGTCATAGTAACTAACGTCTTTTTACTTAAAGTTAAATTACCGAATACCAAGAATAAACGCGGCCCTGTTTATTAGCCTACCTTCACGTATTTGTGTATAGTTTTCAAGGCAATTGTATCAGCTACCGGCCATAAAAATTCCCTTTTCAAATGTAAAACAAAAAAAAGAGCCAATAAAATCATCCGCTTTGTTGCAAAACACTTTAATTTGGTCCTTGCCCTTGGAAGTTGACGATCCCGCCTTTATTTTACGACGTTCACGAACGAATTCACGTTGCATCTAGACAATCTCCATCGTCTATCGTTTCCTTGCCATCTTTTATTCGGAGAGGGAAATAAAGCCACTTGACAATTCTCCGTTTTTTCTCTCTCATTTCAATTTACATCACTATTTTTCCTCCTTGCGGGTGTGGTGCAATTCGCATGAAAAAAACATAACAACAGAAAAAGACGTGATGTTATTTACAACTGTGTCGATAATCCAGGATTTTCCCCGTATAGTTATGTGGCATACTCCGGATCCCAGCAGCGCGGATTTAGTTAGTTTATCAATTCTCGGTGTGCTAGCCGAAGAGGACGATGACTTCAAACAACAGCAATCGATTGCCCGTCGTAAAGTTGTCGCCAGGCCCAGAAACGCCCCCCTTGCCAGCACCCAGGAGGATCCGACTGGCAATAAGCAACCGCCATTGCAAATCGTTTGGCGAAACGTTTTAGTATTCATTTACCTTCATGCCGCTGCTATCTACGGCGTTCTATCTCTGCTTCACGGCCGCTAAGTTAGCAACATTAGCTTGGGGTGAGTTTTGTATGTGTGTAAAATTAATACGTGCGAATCAGGTGAAATCCATTTGTATGCAACGACGACTGATGATGTTTTATTCTTCTTTATTTCATGTCAACAGCGTTTTCCTTGTTTATTTACGGTGGGTTCGGAATAACGGGCGGAGCTCATCGATTATGGGCTCATCGTTGTTACAAGGCCAAATGGCCATTACGTGTGTATGCCGCCATAGGGCAAACGATGGCTGTTCAGGTGAGAAGCGATTCAAATGAAGAATATTTGAATGTATTGCGGACGATTTAATTCTCTCATTTTGTTTTTATCTATTAAAAAAAAAAAAGAATGACATTTATGAATGGAGCAGAGATCATAGGGTCCACCATAAATTTAGTGAAACCGACGCTGATCCGCACAACGCCCGACGCGGTTTCTTTTTCGCTCACGTTGGTTGGCTGTTGTGTAAGAAACATCCCGAGGTGATACGCCGCGGCAAAACGATTGACATGAGCGACGTCCTACAAGATCCCATTGTGGCATTCCAGCGAAAGTGAGTCATTCACACACAGTTTTTTCTCATTTTTGAATTTCAGAAATGAACTTACCGTGACAATTGTCGAATCTAAAGGTATTACATCCCGTTGGTGCTACTACTGGCGTTTGCGATGCCAGCGTTCGTGCCCTGGTATTTTTGGGGCGAGTCTTTCAAAACAGCTTTCTTCGTCGCCTCTATTTTCCGTTACGTTTTCACGCTCAATGTCACGTGGCTCGTCAATAGCGCCGCTCACCTTTGGGGCAATCATCCATACGACAAGTCAGTTCATTTTTGAATTTTTCCCGCGTTCGTTTCATCAAAATTTGAATTTTTTCCAGGGGCATCAATCCGGCGGAGAACAGGATGGTTGCGTTCCTGACATCCGGCGAAGGATGGCACAACTACCATCACGTTTTCCCGTGGGATTACAAATCAGCCGAATTAGGAAATTACAGTATGAACGCCACGAAAGCCGTCATCGATTTCTTCGCTTGGATCGGATGGGCCTACGATTTGAAAACCGTTCCGGAAAGGATCATTCGAAATCGTGTCTATCGAACGGGCGATGGTTCTCATCCGTTCGCTTTGGAAGACAGCGAGTACACGCTGGACGATATGACAGCAGCTAACGAGGATTCGTATGGCGAAATCATTCCGGAAGAACATTAAGCAGTTTCCGTTATACTATAAAGGCAAAACAATTGAAGCCGTTTTGTTTTTGAAGTAGTAGGCTATAGGTGGTAACCTACTTTCTAAGAACTGGAGCCGCTTTTATACCGTTCTCCCTCCCCAGTATTTTTCTCAAAATGTTTGCGCTTTTGTTTTCCTTTTTTTCTTTCTTTCTTTCAAACTGTCTGCGGGAATCAGACTAAATCTCCTGTTTACAAGGGCCGTATTCAAATTTACTGACTTACGCACCTTATGTTGGAAATTTCCTTATCGTTTCCCGTAAATACACAAATTTTTTCCTATTTAGTAAATTCTATGCGTTTTCTTTGTTTTGTTTTTTTAATGTGTGGCCTCATTCGTTTTACACGCTAGCTTAAACTTAGCCCTCATTCGGGTTGAACACAAGTGAATAAAATTAAGTCATACAATAAATAGTTTTACGATATTATTCTCTATTTTTTCTTCATTCGGGATCGTCATCACATTGCGAAATAAATGAAATCAGGCTGCATTGAATTAGCCGGGCGTGTTAAAGGAGTTACCCGCCGAACCTGTTGGCTTTAAGCCCTCTGTGTCACGACGCACTATAATCTTCTTCGTCGAAGTCATCCGGCGGAAGCTGTTCGTGCCATCAAGTTTCTTTTTCAAGAGATTGCAGAAACTCACGAAGGAGAGGAATCGTGTAAAAACATTGAGCAAAAGATACTAGAAGCGAATAATGAACGTATACATTTGAAACCCGATGGGCAAAATTCGTCCATTTTGCCTTGCCATTTGTTATGTATATTGAATCGTCCTGGATACGGTTTTGAGATTCACCGTGATGACATTAAGGATAAGGCCGGCTAAAGGACAGGCTAAAGACCTCTTATGGGAGCATGGGTACGAACAGGTAAATATAGAATTGGCCAGCAGAAGCCATGCAATTTTGTCGTGTCCATTGGCGTGGCAACGCGGACATCGCGGGAAGGAAATTTCGGTTTAACGACGTCCATTATATTAAGGATGACTGAGTTTTATCCAGGTCTAAAGCCAGATGGCCTCTACTTTTTATGATTGCCTTGTTACCGAAAAATGCCCGAGGCGCGTGATTTTGAAAACAATTTCTGTTTTATCACGACGCTTAAAAGACGTTTTTCTTTACGCTGCTGCTAGTTTTAGTTTCACGTTGCAAACAAAATTCAAGTATTAAAAAATGTCGTGGTCCTGCTCTTCGTGGAAGACTTTCTTTTTACGTATGGAAGTGTCGACTCATGAAATATATCTATTTTAACCTTGGCTTTTTCGTCAACGGAAATGTCTAAAGATGCAAATCATTATGCTGATAGCATTGTTATCGTTGGCTGGCAGGACACGTATAGGCGTCCCAGTCGTATTCGATAGTCATTCTGAAACTCATTACCGAAGTGAAAGCGTGAATAGAACCGTGTGGGTGTGACCTAATAAGCACAGTGCGATTTTTACAACCGCTGCGTTCATGTTGTGTTATAGTAAACCATAACCTCCTAGGAAACTGAATTGCATCAAGAGGCTCGCGCAGAAATCGATCCTTCACAAATCGATCAGCCATATCCTGGTCTGCATGATGTAAATCATGCAGAACAAATGCCAGGAAAATAGCAAAACAAAAATCGGGTGTTGGCCGGAAGTCTATACCGTCGGCCCATTTCGTAGTCATTGAAGTGGTTCAACTTACCAAGAGTACAACATCAAAATCGGGACCATGAACGCTATTTAAGATGGCTTACTAACGTTTCTATTGATAAATGCTTTTCACTGAAAACACTGATGAAAGCGTTGATGAGAAACAGGCGTGATTTGGCGGTCGTGAGTTCTCCTTCTTTATTCCTCCATCGATGCCGAGCCAGGGACTGAATATTTCCAGTCGTTTTATTGTTCGGTTTATGACTGGCTCAAACCGGGCGTATCCCGATATTTATATTCAATATTCATATCTATACTCAACAGATGTCAAGGAATACGGAATGTCATTATTGAATATGACTCACACGCACGCGAATTTCAGATGACGTAATGGCTAGGCTGGACGCAATTCCAGACGTGGAATGGAGGTTAGCAAAAACGGATGCGGATTGCGGTATGTAGCGATGAATGGTAAGTTGATCAGATTTTAAATACCAGCCACATGCGTGCGTGTCTATAACCACCTACTTTTGCAACCTCGCCCATCGCCGATCATACTATCCAGCTAGCGATGAAAACTTTCACTCACCTCCTGAACGTATCGCGAAATGAAGGTAAAATGTTGATTGCAACATCAACGCGTGGGATGGATCTTGATCATGATGATGAGGGAAATACCCCGGAAGTGACTGTGATGACATGCCTACCGTTCGGTTAAAGCCCCAGGCTCGTGTTGCCAACAGCGTCTGTTACGAGAAAGACTTTGCCGTGAGTGACGTACAAAATGAGCCGTGTTGTTTAGAACATGATGAAAATACGTGGATAAATTCTTTAAAAAACATTCGATGCGCCTTGCATTTTGGAATAAAAAGGAGTAGTATCCACAAGGGCGATGATATAGTGCGGAAATCAATCCTTAAAAGAAAAGAAAGAAGTTCTCATCCGCAGCTGCGATCTAACCTTGGGAAAACTAACATTGCGCAAAAAAGTGTTTTTATTATTGTAGCTTTACTGCTAGTGGCAAGGTTATCCATTTTTGTTTTCCCTTTCCGTCCGTGTTCAACATTTGTACAACGATGCAGTGACGTGTTATAGTCGCAAACAGTCCACCTTCCGATCGAGTCTCTTCCTGGCTGCAGTTGCCCAACGTAAACGTACTGTAATCAAACAGAAAATCATAACTTCTAATAGCGATCAGAAATGCTTGTTTCATCGCACCATCTTGATGGTGACTGGAACAATGGAGGCACAGGCCCAGCAGTGTTAGTTCGCAACGCAATTAAAAGCTACGGAACTGGGGAAAAACGTAGTTCCGTACTCGCTGGATTCGACATGAACGTTCAAAGAGGAACCATGTAAGTTTAATTATCAATGAAATCAATTTTGTTTGTTTTTTTTAACATTATTTCCTATACACCTAAAATTAAACGATATTAATGATTGAATAGATACGGATTGTTGGGGTCCAGCGGCTGCGGTAAGACGACCCTGTTGAGCTGTCTGGTTGGCCGTCGCAGTTTGAATAGTGGGGAAGTGCTCGTCTTTGGCAACAAACCAGGCACTCCGGAGAGCGGAATCCCTGGCCCACGGGTCGGTTACATGCCCCAAGAACTGGCACTGTACGGCGATTTCACCATCAAGGAGACACTGCAGTATTTTGGCCGCATTTACAGCCTGCCAAAGGCTTTTGTTAAAGAACAGTTAGCGTTTCTTTCCAAGCTGCTTGATCTCCCGCCGAGCGATCGTTACGTCAAGACGCTCAGTGGCGGTCAAAAGCGACGAGTCTCATTCGCAGTCGCTTTGTTTCACGAGCCGGAATTGCTCATCCTGGACGAGCCAACTGTTGGAGTCGATCCTCTACTCAGACGCAGGTAACGGTCGCCTTCTCTTCACGCGGGATAGGTAGTCTGTGATCATCTTAATGTGCATTTTTAACCGTACAGCATTTGGGATCATCTCATCCGCCAGAGTGTCGATCACGGAAAGACAGTCATTGTAACCACTCATTACATCGAAGAAGCGCGACAGGCTAACACGGTATAGTATTTGAAACGCAGGGAATTCAATTAGTATATTTATACTAAAAGAAAAAACGCATTTGGAAATCAGATTGGAATGATGCGTTCTGGTCGTTTGCTTGCCGAACAATCGCCAGAGATGCTGTTGAGCCATTACAGGCTTTCATCGTTGGAAGATGTGTTCTTAAAACTTTGCATGGAAGGCAGTGGTAATCATCCAGCAGATCAATTTAACGAGCCAGTGTCGATTATCACACCTTCCGACGAAATCAATCACGCTGTCGGTCTGCGCCAACGTTCCGTGGAAGGTCACGACAACCCGTCCTTCGATCGTAACAATCGAATTGATGTCTCTCAAGGAAACATTGACCAACAGAGACACGATAATTGCCCACAACTTCCCGTCATCCACACCGATCATTCTGATGCAGCAGTAAGAAATTCGCACTATTCCGGTTGGTCTATTTTATTAGCCCAATAATTCTTTGCTCGATCCAGGATGGCGTGAATAGTGCGGCCAACTGCAACGATTGGTGCCAATCTACCGGAAATGCAAATAGGGTGAAGCAAAGAAAGTGCCGAAATCAAACGGCGTCAATGTCTTCTTTGCATCGCATTGACGCCCTCATTCGCAAAAATTATTTGATATCATTGCGAAATATTGGGTAGGGATTTTCTCACGCCAACTATAACTAAGTGTTTATCAATGATTTGATTATTCAAAGGATATTTTTATTCATCTACTTGTTGCCCGCCTTCCAAGCCACCATTTTTAATGTGACTCTTGGACACGAACCGAAGGATCTCAAAATGGCCATCGTTAATGACGAAGTGAATTCTAGGCAAGGCCAGATCTGCAATTATACGACAGACTGTTCGTATTCGATGCTGAGCTGTCGCTATCTTCGATACGTCAACAAGAATATCATTCAGGTAAAGGTAGACTTCATTTGCTGGGAGAGCAGATTCATTGATTACGTTTTCGTGTTTTTTAAAGGTTCCTTTTGAAAATATTTCGGATGCTATGGAAGCGGGGAAAAACGGGCGCGTGTGGGGTGTGGTCCATTTCGGACATAATTTCACGGAAGAATTTGAACTTCGGCAAACCAGAAGGCGATTCCGCAACTGTTGAAAATATAATGCGCAGTCGCATCAGCGTCAACATGGATTCTTCAAGTAAATAATAAAAAATAAATAAAATAAATTTGAAAAATCAATTAACATTTTTTGTGTTTCCAATGAAGACCAACAGATCGACGTATTTATTGAAAAATGGCTGATGGAAGCCTTCCGGGATTTCTTGACAAATTTTATGACGTCTTGCCAGTACGAGCCAGAGGCGGGCTACATTCCTATCGTGGTACGTACATTAATTTTCCCAACACGCATTCACAATGGCATTAGACCAAATACAATCCACATCAAATTGATTATCCTTATCACACGCAATAGTTCTTAGATCCGGTTTACGGCAAAAAAGATACTTCGTTCACCGAATTCATGGCTCCCGGTCTTATTATCTCGTAGGTTTATATTCAAAACTACATATATTATCAGCTATATTATTTAAATAACTATAAATCTAATCATCCTCCTAAGGATCGTTTATTTTATGGCTGTTTCGTTAACCGCTGGAGTCTTCGTTGCCGAAAGGAAACAAGGCCTTCTCGATCGGAGTTTAGTGGCTGGTATATTATAGCGTTTAACAAATCGATTGATGATCGGTCAGCAATGTCACAGTATCTCTTCTTGGCGTAGGTGTAACGATGATCGAAATTCTGGCCGGTCATTTATTCAACATGTTCACCATAATCATGGGTCAAACTGCCCTCGTTTTCGTGTGCATGTTGGTCATCTTCAACATCCCATGTCAAGGCAATTTAGCGTTAGCAGTGTTCATTACTTGTCTCCAAGGTTTTGTTGGCATGTGTTTCGGTAAAAACTATATTGATCCATTTCATTCACTATTCAACGTATCATCTAATTTCCTTTCATTCGTCGCAGGTTTACTTATAACGACTGCATGCGATGACGAAGCAACGGCTCTGAATCTTTCGCAGGCCAGTTTCATTCCGTTGTTGGTGATGGGTGGAATTTGCTGGCCGATTGAAGGTATGCCCTACTATCTCCGGTACATTGCCTATTCCATGCCGGTGACGTACGCTATTGAATCGTTGAGATCCATTTTCTCACGAGGATGGGGCATCGAAGAAGTTGACGTTTACGCAGGAATTCTGATCAGCATCGCGTGGATTTTCGTATTGTTGATTTTGAGCTTGATCGTGGTCCGCACACGAAAGTATTCCAATTGAAAACTGTGCGCTTCTCTTCAGGAAATGTGTTTATGTATCTATTCAGATTGAAATTTTCAGCTTCTTATTATCGTTTTAAACGTCTTTTCGGGGATGGTGATTAGGTCTAGTCTCATCTTATGGCGGATGTATTCTTATATACGCAGGGCGTGTTATAATTTCGAATTTTTGATTGTTAGCTGGAGCACAGCCAATCGTATTTTATGGTGCTAATACATGCAATAAATGTTCTTTTCATGTCGGTGGAATAGAAAACCAATGAGTGGTTATATTCCAATAAATCAATACGGCAGATATCGAACGCAATGTGCCAATGTGGTTTCATGTTTTTGGCAAATTTCTGTCAGTGAGCATCGCACAATGTCTTTATGGCTTTCACCTTTCGTATTTTCGGGTAGTTTTCTCATTTTTCCCGAAACTTTTCCCAACTCATCACGCAATTCTCCCCTTGGATATTCAGATTCAATCAGTCATAGAGCCTCGTTATATCCCGTCTCTGGACAGGTACGTCAATGACCTCAGGTATCCCGGAGCAACCAATATCCACGACGCACCTTTGATGTGAATACCAACGAAAACAACGTGAAATTAAAACAAAAACAAAAAAAAACAGGTTTTATTTTTGAATGAAGTTAGATACATTACGTAACATGATGAACGTAGATCAAGCTCCTGACAATGGCCAAAACACCATAAGCTATTGTGCAATAACGAACAGCTGTTAGCTATCGATGAAGAGACGCTCTCACTCGTGAGGCTATGGTTTAGAAACAACGACTACATGTCTGTCGAATGAAAGTATGATGCAATTTAAAGTGTTTTTCTGAAGGTTGCATTTGCTTTCGTATAATTGGATCGATGAAAGTTGTGTCCTCCATAAATCATTAAAAACCATAGTCGACTGACAGTGGCTACTTTGCAGTTTAGGCGTTTTTATCATCACCGTTACTTACACAAGGTAACCTTCTATAGCTTGAAACAAATTGTATTCGTTGAAACTGCATGAATTTTGGACGTTGAAATTTAATGAGTATAACACGCCTGAGAGGATTTCAATTCCATATGCCGTTACAGTTATATTCCTTTCACTCATTTCCCCCTTTGTTTTGTGTTATTCATTAATATGCAACATTGTTCATTAGTTCTTCAGGCTATATGACGCGATAATGGCGAAAAAGGAAACTTGCAGCAAAAGATTTTTAATGGAATTATTGGGAAGGGCACTGCAAAATTTTGCGAGTGGCGCAAGACAGACTTAAAATTACTACCAGCAGTGGTCATCATCATTATGAATGACGATCATTCGCGTATTTCTTTTAAACTAGAAAGCGCCGCGTCCATATGGTGGTGCAATTGCAAAGTCCATCCTCCCCATTACGCACTTTGCGTTCAGAAATTCTTCGGGCAGTTCTGAGAGGTCATGCATTTCAGATGCAGTGGACGCTGACATACATAAAGTACGTAGCACTCGTTTAGCAAAATGGGATTTCGACATTACGTCTCTAAAAATAGCTTTGTTTTTTGCTGTCATCAATTATAAAATGCAGACGAAATACACCGAAAGCTCAAATTTGTTTTATACGTACATTTCGTTAGGATGTATCACCAAATAGTACTTCAAGAAGTTCACTTATCATTCAAGTAACCTTGGCAACATAATTTTATGCAGCCATCTCGAACCGAAAATGGGAAAGTTTTGGTTTTTCCTGTCTCTCCCCCTTTTTTTTTTTTTTTAAACGCGGGTTTCACATTTGAAGCCAAGCAGAGCCAAGGTTAGCCGGTACGGTTGCAAGCTGTTAATAGCCAAATCGTCGGAGTCAGGATGTACCCGGCACGGCATTCACCTTCCGATGATATAGCAACAAAAGAAACAGAGGACTTTTGACTATGCATTATTGCCAATTTAACGCTATATACGAAATGACGTAATGATGACCAACGAACTGTAAGAGGATGGGCTGTATAATTTCCGAGGTCAGGTTCAATTCCTTCCGTCGGCGATAAGAAGAGAAATTGAATAGAGCAGGATCAAACTGGTTTGCAAACCGATTCAAACTGGTTTAAGGGCCGCGCTTGATTTTATCGTGTCTTTGATAACGTAACATTGAAAGCCCCGTGTGGTTGTCATAGAAACAGCAGTGTACAAAGATTGTTGATCGATCAGCCTATTGATCTACGAAATTTAATTCTTCTTAGGCTACATAATCTAATCCAATCAACAGTTTCAGTCGTCATAACTGCACCAATGTAATAGCCAATGGGCATCTATATACGTGATGCACGTAATGTGGTTTTCTAGAAAATTGAATGCAGGCATTGCGTGGAAGGAAATAAAATTCTTAACTTGCGGTGCACAGGCGAACGCCCGAAACGCTCACGCTGTCATAACTTTTAGATTGAAAGTCAATTGCATATACCAACTCCGCACGCCCATTCGTTAAATAACACTGCGTCACGCAAATTGAGTTAGATCGTTTATTATTAGACTACATAATTTCGTTCATATTGGCTTTGCTACATTTGCTACTAAGATCCACGAGTATCGAACATTTAAAAATTCATAAATTTATCTTGAGCGCGTATTTAAAAAACAAGAGACAAGAAAGGGAATAAATGCGACCGCATAAATATCGGTCCGATAGGACAACTTCGCGATCGAGATTGCCAATGAGGTAATGCAATTCCTTTCGAGAACTAGATATAATCTTGTTGATAGACGAAAGGTGACGGCAACAAGTCAATCACAGGTAAATGAACCAACTCAGCCAGTTGAGGGGACCAGATGAAATCGCCGTGACTGAAGGATGAACTATTCACCCGAAGAGTTCCTTTTAAATTGCCCAGCCTGGCCATCAACCAAGACACATCCTATTGAATTTAAAAAAAAAGAAGATGAATGTCAAATTTAGAATTCGTTTGATCACGATCGGTTGTTTTACAATACCTCTACTGTAGCAAATGGATCATTATCGGCGTGAACCAAATAAACAGGGGCAGTCACTCGAGTGAGATTGTACTCCGGCGGATGAATCGTGCCGTATCGTTCCATGTTTCCGTCCAGACCGTGATCGAAGTGCAAGAAGGATTCCCCTGTGTAGTACATCGTTCTACCGTAAGATGATTATTTTAAAAAATTTTTAATAAAATTTCCCAATCTACCTGAGTTGTAGTTTTGAAGAAGATGGGCCATAGAATTGGCTGAGCCACCGGCTGGATAATGTCCGGCTAAACGGAAAACGTCATTCTGCAAGAAACATTATTTGCATGAATCATTTTACTATGAACTGGAGAAAGTAGGAAAAGAAAAAAAAACCTCGTTGTAAATTTCGGAGTAACCAAATATTTGGAACAGCACATGCCTGCCGATAACTGCACCGAAATGAGAAGTCTCACCTATGAGACGAGTCATTTGGTGTAGAAAACCATCGTTCCTGTGGACTTCACCAATTCCCAGCCATTGCTGCAAAAACTGCGGACAAATGTTACAACATCAATTTCTCTTTATACGAACATTACAAAAGTACCTTCGAGGTTTGGTATCGGTCAACAGAAGAAATACCTATACGCTACATAAATTGATGAATGATGGTACGTACTTGATAGGGTTTCACGAACGGCGCCAAGAAACGGAAAAAATTATTCAAATGAGCAACGCTAACGGTCGGTCCAAGGCCGATCATCACTTCGACTTGGTCGTTGATTCGCGGATACTGAGTGGCGCTCATGAAGAATACGCTGCAACCGAGAGAGTAGCCGAAATAAGCGGCCAGTTTCTCTTGTCTTGTTACGTTCAACACGTAATCGATGCTGGACGGGACATCGTATTGGCCCATTTCGTCCCATCTAATCAAATCGAATACTGAAGCGTATCGAAGCAAAACGATGGAAATGAATTAACAACGTACGAATAGTTCCAGAATTCCTTGTCGGTGTTTGGATCTAAACTTATGTGTTTCCTCGAGTACATGTTTCCTCTAGCATTACCCAACCAAACATCTGAATTGAATTTAAAGAATGAATAGTACTCTGACTGCATAAGATTGTTATTCGAATTAAATTACCGAAGCCATGATCCGCTAGTATGTAAGCTGGTGATCGAAATCAGATTGGAAATGGATTGAGTAAGGAATTCGTTAGGTGGCCCTGAATTTAGATTTAAATGTTACCTAGCGAATTGTTCGATGAACTAAACAGCCAGAAATGGTCCGTGGCCATCATGCCGTGTAGCAGAAAGACTGGCTTTCGCCGAAGTGTGCCGTTTTCGAAACGCGTGTCACGTCTTCCGAACGGTATGCGATGCAGTTCAAGGATGTATCCATCATTGGTAACAACATGGTGGATTTCCAACGGGTAGCCTCGACTGACAATGATTTCAGGCTGAACCCAAATAAACGCAAAAAGTGAAACTTTGAAAATTCCCATTCAGAAGATGAAGAATGTTACCGTTGTCATGAAGCTCTCTGGTTCTTGAATAATACAGCGTTCCAGTCGAGGCTGGAGGATGTGTTGCAACAATTCCTTAATCTGCGTGAACGGATTGTTGACGAACGGTGACAATACTGTCCGCGTATCAAGAGTTAAAAAACAATAGACAATCACGAAACTGGCAACTGATTGAAAGAAAGTCGATGTCCCTTTCATTTTGGAATGGACACAACTATTTGTTTTTCTTTTCCTGTAAACAATACGCTGTTTTTCTTTTTGTTTGGCTCCAACACACCTTCCAGCCAAGAATAAGGACGATATGTCTGTTGGACTGCTGGGAGAGGAATGATTTTTTTTCGAGAACTGAACCCCCCTTTATTAGGCAAATATCTATATATATATATATATTCTTGTAGAGGATTGTGCCCTAAGAGGAAAAAAAAAAAGAAAAACGGTAAAAGACAACCACCTGAAATATCCTCCCCCTTTTAGTTTCTCCTCCCCCTTTGTTTTCTTAACCACTTTACCAGCCTATGCGTCTCTCTCACCATCGTAGGGACGCAAATGAGGGCGAGGTCAGATTGTCTAATGTATTTCGATGCATTTTATACGGAATGTATACAACGTAAATTATCCCGTAAGGATTGTACGTGTAATCGACCAATTAGAGAACATTACGGAGAAAAATATATCACCTGGTGTTTTTGTTTCTTCGAGAACACTCTTCTCGCAAAACAAAAGTTATGTATCAATATCCTGTTCCCCAAAATTGAATCGATCTATTCAATTGTGAAAATATCTAGGACTTTAGGTAAGTAAGTGACGAAATCCGTATTTCTCATTTTCAAGGCTGAAGTGAAAGTGGGCAAGCAGCCACGAATCTCGGGGACTCCATGGGTGCACAGAAAAGAATCTTTCAAATGCATTTTTCGTTGCATGGGTTGCAGCAAACAAGACTAACCATACACTCACGTGTGTAAGAAAGGGGGGGAAAAAAAATGAAATAATAATAAAGAAAGGGAAAGTGGGTTTAGACTTCGAAACTAGGTGGCTTACACTTTGGCTAGTTTCGGGCTTTAACTCTGTTGATACGATATTGTTCTTCTTCCTCCAAGGCCGATTCCAGATTGAGGTTATTAACTGATGCCCGCTTTCGCTGCTGACTGTTGCAGCAATTATACACAGGCGTATGGTAATGTAGCGACATACGGGCCACAGGTGTGATTGACCGATGAATGTAACAGTGAGAAAACTGACAGACGTCGGGATTCGCGGGGGAAAAAAAGGACTTTAGCAATACTTCCTTTCTAATCGGCCTCAAAGTGAAATGAAGCCTATTCTACCGCAACCAAACTGCCAGGACGCTGGACGTGCACGCAATAATATTGTGTCTTATGTACTAGTAACAGACTGCCTCGATGTACTGTCACTACTGCATTGGCGAAAGTAATCGATACGTTATCGAATGCATATGAAATGTTGTGTTCTCGAGAAATCATAAAATGTATATAAGGAACGTCATTGTGTAACCGTCCATGTGTGTGCCCTTTATAAATGCTGCATTAAATGTTAATAAAAATGAAGTGGAGTGCTGGCGGGCACCGTATTTGAAAGAATTACGTCATAAGTTTTGAAAAGAGTCTCCCGCCATCCACCAGATGGCAGTAAAGCAAGTGTGTATAGCGGCTGCTGTCATGGCGGTCGATTAGTTGACGAAATTGTACGGCTCGTTGGGTATGCCTTTTTTTATTACTATTCAGTTAAGCACATCGAATATTTTATTGTCGATGGGAACGTGTTTTGAAAACGTGAACTAGTTTCATAACATGGCACCCATACCTCAACCATCGCCTTTGGAAGGCCACCAAATGGCGGGTGCGATGGTTCCAGCCGGTCAAGGTGGTGGTGGTGGTGGTGGACCTGGTGGATCCATCTCCTTGGCACTGTTGATCGACTTTATCATTCAGAGGACTTATCATGAACTATCTGTGCTCGCTGAGTTACTTCCTAGGAAGACTGACATGGAAAGAAAGATTGAAATCTACCAGTTTGCCTCACGGACGAGGCAACTTTTTGTCAGGCTGCTGGCTCTTGTAAAGTGGGCTGCCAGTGTTTCCAAAGTTGACAAATCTGCCAATATCATGGCTTTTCTTGACAAACAGTCTATGATATTCATCGAGACTGCTGATGCACTGTCTAGGATGGCTAGAGAGACACTTGTCCATGCTAGGCTACCCAACTTCCACCTACCAGCAGCTGTTGAGGTTTTGACTATTGGGACGTATTCTCGCCTTCCACTTGTTATCCGTGATAAAATCATACCACCGGATCCAATAACAGCCATTGAAAAGAAAAATACCCTTATGAGACTTAGTCAGGTATGTAATAGAACATAACAAGATAGTAAGAAGATTTTAAGTGAATTATGCATTGATGTTTTAGGTGATCGAGTATCGACTGGCGACTACCACTCTGCCAATGCAAATGCGGAAGAACAAGATCGAGAATGGTAGAGTAAAGTTTACAGTAGATCACGAATTTGAGGCGTCCCTGACTCTTATGGGGGACGGCCCCACGGTGCCTTGGAGTCTGTTAGATATCAACATTCTGGTAGAAGACAAGGAAACGGGAGACGGCAAAAATCTTGTACATCCTTTTCAAGTTCGATATATCCACGAACTTCTCCAGTCTCGCCTTAGAGACTGCGACAATCCATTGCTGGAGCTGTACACCGTTTTGCACACTTTTAGCCAGTCGCTTCAGTTAGAAGTGCTATACTCGCAGACCAAACGCCTCTGCCAGGAGCGCCTCGGAGATTTAATCCGCATTGAACATTATACGGAAGGTCGTAGTTTGACCATTTCCTATTGGAAGGATTTGGCAAGCCGCGAATTGAAGTCGGATTTGGGTTACAGATTGACAGCACAAGTATGCACATCACACTCTGGAGGCACAGATGTGATTGGGAAACCGCTTCAGATCCTCCACAACCCGCCGCTATCGACCAAGGACTCTGAGATGGCCGAACAGTCGATCCGCTCTGATCAGCTTTCGCTGGAAAAGCTCCTCACTCACACTATTTATATGAGAACGCGTACAAGACTATTAGAGCTTAAAGTGGAGTTGCAGCCAAAATTAGGACATCAGCAGACAGACTGTGTTGTCCAGGGCTCACCCCCTGTCCTCCATCTCCCTATTCTATCGCCTTGCCTTCGGTCCGAGCAGCTACTAATCACGGTTGACACGCGCACGGGCAGTCTTCAAGCACATATCCCTCAGGTAGTGATTGCGTACACTTTTAATGTTTCGAAAGTGATTGTAATTCTTTTCTCTTGTTGCAGGACGATCCGCCAGCGTCTCTGATGTCTGAGTTACAAAATACTCTGAATTCTGACAAAATCCGGTTCGAGGCAGCCATTGCAGAGCTTCGATTCTGGATTACTCAGCGTCGCTGTCAGAAAACGCTTCAGCATTTGCCCGTCTCAGTGTATGACAAATTGCCGTTAATGTATCCTGCGGACAGTCCAATGAGTCGCTTGGGCAAGCACAAATTTTTCCTGCGTCTTCACAAACATCCAAATTCGTGGGTTGTTGTTGAATTCAAGGTATAGCAAATTGAATCTTTTTATCACTTTTAACCGTTATTAAACATTCCTCTTTTGCTATGTCCAGGAAAAAGCAAAAGACATTGACTATGTCTGCCACTTGGTTGTCGTCAAACCCGTACCTATCGAGGAAAACGTTTCTACGGACGAAACTTCAATAGAGTTACCAAAGATGTATTACAAGGTTTGCATCAAATAAAAAGTGTTTTTGTTCTTTCGTTATTAATTAAATTTTTTGTAGGTGATGGAAGTGAATGAGTTAGATATGTTCCTGTTAACGCATGGTCCGTGCACGGCTTTAGAGTCTCAAGAAGTTGTAGGAACCAAACGTAAAACAGGATCGACTAGTGGTCCTCTAGAAGTTGCCCGTGATTCAACACCGGGTCCTTGTAAGCGAAGCAAACATCCCGCTTACTTGTTGCCAGATCTTTCACACGTCGTGGCTCTGTGTGACGAGAGGATACCGTTCGCATCGCTTGCAAGCCAGTTGACGAAACGTGAAATCCTTCACCAAGGATTGACCGTTGAAGCACTTGGAACTGGGCTTTCTCTTAAACTGGTCAGTCTTCCACCAGTCGAAGGAGTAAGCCGTGAAGCTTTGAACGACCTGAACCGCCGGTTATTGACAGCCACCATTCGGATGCAAGTTAAAGGCTCACGAGCATGGATGATGGAATTCCTCTTCCACGGCTCGCCGCTCGTCTCAGTTTCACCGACAGAGCAAGGATCTCGATTCCCCGTTTACTTGTCGTACGATGTGACGACCGCCGACGATGCAGGTCGAACGGTAGATGCCATATTGCAGGACTGGGCGCACATCGCCAATTTGTACGCCGCCATCCGTAGCTTAGCCAACGTGATGCAACTGAAAGAAGAAAGACAGCATTTTAGTGTCAAGAGCTACAATTTCAAAAAACTCATTCTGGGATATGGCCCAGCGCGTATGGCAACGGCCGCCGTCACCTGGAAATCGCATGAACGCCGTTTCCATTTGGGTCTGGGTTGTTCGGGCCAGTTGGGCTCCAATCCTCACAGTCCTCTTCGGGAACAACTAGAATTCTTCCTCAATAAGGAACGCAGTTGCGGCTACTTGGCTCGCGTTCTACATGAGACCTATGAACCGCTGGCCTCCTTGGCCAAACTGCCCTCCACCCTACAATTGGGGCTATTGTCGACCAAACCTCCAATTCCCGTACAAACGTTCACCGTCATGGCTCATTCGCCAACACATTTGCGATTAGCCTACTGCAACCTTTACTGCCTGGATATTCACCTTCAATCCGACGGGCAGGTTTCGATTCGTGATGGTGCTTTTAGCGTTTTTGACAAGAGCAAAGTCATCGAAGAATTCGGTCCTACTCAGGGTCTAAAAGTAAACCAGTTTCGTGCAAGCCAATGTAGTCATTTTCGTCATTGTCCTTTTTCATTGATCTAACAGGCTTTCCTCTCCAAATACGTTGACGAAACGGCATTGTCGCGAAGACGGTCTCAATCTGAAGACGATCATCCGCCTTCTCCTATCACGATGGAGCACACGAATGAGCCCTCGCATTTCCTTGGACATTCGAGATCTACGGGGGCAGCTGGAGCTTCTCCTGCAGGGCAGCAACGAGGAGACCTTGCTGGACTTCGGTTTCAAACTCCGTTAACGCCGTCCGGCACCAGCAATCCACATACCCCAGCCAGCCCCCACATGGGCAATATATCGCAGGTACAAAATCGATGGAAAAAATGTCACAAATAGAAATTCTCTTCTACTAATACGTTTGCGTGTAGCAACAGGTTCAGCCACAAGCACAGCATGGATTCGGTTCTAGTCCAGCTACATCTTCTTTTTCCCTGGCTTCTCCGCCTTCTCTACCGCCGGGCGCAGGGGTCAATCCTTCGCCTTCAATGTTGCCACATCCATCACCTGTGGGTCCCGGAAGTGCTTTTGGTATTGCCAGCTCCCCAATTCCTAATCCGCTGCATGCCCCCAGTCCGGCTGGTATGCTGCCCACTCCGTCGCCCAATCCGGCTGGCATGAGTGGTGGCGCCCACAATATTGAGAGCAGCCCATTCCCGCCGCAAAGTTTGGCTTCACCAGCTCCAAACACTTGGCCTGGATCACCAGGCATGCCTCGCCCTTCACCGGCACGACCAGGAGGCCCTCCGTCTGCAGCTGCCAGTCATCATAGCCCTCATGGAGGACATTCCGGTTCAGCTGGTGGTGGATTTGGAGGCTCGTTCGTTTCGCGCGTCCTGCCTCAGCGTTCATGGGCCGGAGCTGTTCCAACGATCCTAACCCATGAAGCGTTTGACGTCCTGTGCACTCCAAGTACTCTTCCAGGTAATTTCTAATGAGTTACTGAAGGATGAAAACATAGGATAAAATTGTCTTTGTCTTTCATAGGTGAAATGGATGAAACCTTCTCTGCAGGTGGCATGATGGCACCGCTGGAACGTTTTCTGGGCTGTATTTCTATGCGGAGAAGTCTTCAACGGATTATTCAAGATTCACAAGATTGCCCATCCGCATTACCCATTACAGAACCAGGAGTTATTGCTTTCCGGTAGTTTGATTCTATTGCCTTGAGCATTTTTCTTCTCCATTTCATGCAATTATTTCTTTGAGCGCAGGTGCGAATCATTACATGGCCGCGTGACAGTAAACGCTGTACACATGCAAAGTTTGCAATTGAAACTAAGCCCAAGTGGACCAGAATACCGCGAACAGTGGACAATGGAAGAGTTTCAGGTTCTCGAGCGCTTCTTTGAAGTTCGTGTCATGGCAATCCCTTTCAAGCCGATGGCTGTCCACGCGTTCTGTCGGTTGCTCAACGCCCCTCATCACATTCTTCGCGATCTAGTGCAGCTGATGAAGCTTGAACTGATGCCCAACGCTTTTGGCCAGCAAACGTTCAAATGGAGTGTTCAATTTTGCCTGACGGTGCCACCCTCGGCGCCGTCCATCGTTCCGATTGGTGCCTCCTCTGTTTTGACAGCCCGTAATAAAATGCTCTTTTTCCTCTACATCAGGTAATTTGAAGAAGAAAAAAATAATCATGTAGGGGACTGTAATTAATCTTTCTGTTTATTTAATTAGACGTTTGGGCATGCTGCCAGAAGCCGAAGGGGCGTCTCTGGTACTGCCGCTGGTATATGATTCCATTAACAATGTAACTCAACTGGCAGAGCGCCGCGATGCGGCCGCTGGTAACATGGGAGGCCTAGGTCCCGTGGCCCATACAGCAAGCATGATGCTCAAACGTTTCGGCGAATGCAGTCACATGATGGGACTGCAGCCGGGCGAATGCTCCATCTACTTAGCTGTTCGATATCTTCTAGCAAATCTAACACTGCCCAACGAGCCTCCAGCCATGGCTGTGGGCCCTGGTAATAACGGCGTAGAGCTCCAACAGCAGCCAAATCAAATGGTGCCAATGGGTTTGGGTAGCGGTCCTGGTATGGCCAATATGGGTCCTGGAACGCCAATCAATCCGATGCAAATGCAAGCCGGCCCAATGTCAATGGGTGGAGGGCTACCACAACAAGTTCAAACTCAGGGCCAAGTCAGTATGCCCATTCACAGTCCTTATGGTCAGGCTCCGATGAGCGCCAATCCCATGACACCCGTTATGTCCATGCCCATCAATAACACTATTGGTCCAACCATGGGTCAAGGCGGAACAGGCAACATGCAGATGCAGTGATCCCCATAATTTCTCGTTTATGTTTACGTTAATTCAATGTTAAATAAAAGGATATTTCAATCCTTAGTTTTGAAATAAATAAAAAAAAAATCTTAGAAAATCAAATATGTTTCAACTGTGGACGGAAATCATTCCCCATCAAAACTGTTCATGATTGTAATACACATGCCCAAAGCTACGATCTGCAGATTTGGTTAGTCGATTGTCTGATCAGAACCATCGCTTTCTCTGTCTGGTAAACACGTGGTGCCAGATGATAACCTGAATTCCTTTTTTGGTTTTTTTTCTCTTCTCGCTGATTCTAACAGACGTCTCGCCTGAAGCCAACAGAGTTGCCTGCTGTGGTTATAAACCTTAGATGGCGTCTGCTATTCTTCGAAATTCTTCGATTCGAGCATACGACATACGAACAACCATTTCCTGTGACACGGTTGAATGTCCCCACGTAAAAACCATGGATGGTAGCCACAGGGCATCGACATTTTGTTTGAAATTGTCAATCATAAACAAAGAGAAATCGTCACGCCTGTGAACTTATATCAATAAAAAGGAAATATATATACCATAGGTAAGTTTTCAATATGAGATAAACTATAATGGATGCAGCTACACTACAGGTTGTTGAACTTCACAATAAAGGTCAGTATATCAAGGTAGTCAAAACAGGTAAAACACCTTGGTAGGGGGAGGTTTCGACGACCTCACCCAACAATCCTTTTGGCCCTAGGTTCTTTCAGAAGAATATTAGAAAGAGCCAAACACTTTGAGCACCTTGCATACGCTTTCTCTTTCTTGGTAACCACGTCCATCAAGGTCTTTGACCGGATTTAAAGGCACAAAAGGAAAAAAAGGGGGCCGACGGAGAAGAAGGAGGATGAGAGAATGAAAAACAACCGTGATGTCGTTTCCACGTAACTTGGTTCGGTCTTCAGTCTTCTTCCAGGTGTTGCGTCGTGTGGTACGTTATTTTATTTTCGAAACCTGATAGCAGTGGTACCAGAGTAAATCAGCGAGTAAACGGAAGCATCATGGCGACGCCAATTGTGATAGCAAATACGGTGGTCACTGTTTTGTTAACTTTGATGGTACTTAACCATTTTCAGATAGTGGAATATGATCCGATTGACATGGCTGTCAATGAGTTTCAACGTCGTGTTTATTATTCGCAAATCGATGGCAGCGTGATGGCTCCACCAGAAACTTTTATGACCGTGGTAAACTTACAAACCGTTACTATTCACTACCCATAAAACGTTCTTTCGTGTCGACAAACCAATTAAATTGTACATTCTTATACTTTTAAAGCCAGAAATTATTCAAAACCGTGGTTACCCTCTGGAAATTCATAATGTGGTCACGGAAGATGGTTACATCCTTGAGCTACACCGAATCCCGAAGTCGATTAACGAGCCTGCCGATACCACAGAAAATATAAAAAAGAAGGTCGTATTCCTACAGCATGGTATCTTCGCAACCGATTTCGTCTGGGCTTCCGGTCCGTCCAATAGCTCTTTAGGTATGATTGTCCCTCAGCTGTCAAACTGATGTAATGAATGAAAATGAAATTAACATGAATATTTTGGACGACTCAGCTTATATCTTGGCGGATCATGGCTATGGTAATTCATTAAAGATTAAACAATAGTATTGTAATAATGAATTGTATAATGTTTATTTCATGGCAAGACGTGTGGATGGGAAACTCACGAGGTAACACGTACTCTAGGAAACACAAAACACTAAATCCTGACTCGGAAAAATTTTGGGATTTCACGTAAGTCTAATGGACAAAACTACCATTGGAAATAATTAAACTTTCATTCACTTACAAGATGGGAAGAACTTGGTCAATATGATCTACCGGCTTCCATCGACTATATTCTGAAAACAACCGGGCAAGAAAAGGTCTCATATGTTGGGTATTCTCTCGGTTGTGCCATTTTCTTCGTTGGCGCTAATCTGAAGCCGGATTTGAATGACAAAATCGACGTTATGATTGGATTAGCCCCAACATCCACCGTTCAAGTGCTAAATAATGTTTTTAAACTTATTGCACCACTAAGCAATCCACTTAGAGTAATCGGAATTTTATTTTTTAACCAAATGTTGATGCCAAATGTATTCTCGACTAAACAATTTAGATCTTGCCTATTTTAATTTCCCGCTTTAGTATGTCTTGCGGTGGACAAGAACAGGATTATTTCTTCCTAGTGATGGAATCTCCAGCCGCCTTCTACGCTTTATTTGCAATTCTAGCCAAATTGGAAGCGCCACTTGCCAAACTGTTAACTACTACATTTTCGGGTATTCGGAAACGACCAATACGGTACTATAACTAAATCGTTGCTAGCTGCAACAAACCATGTATGTATCCTAGTGCTTATTCATTTTCAATTCACCAGTCTTTAGTACATGTCCTATGTGGACACTATCCTGCGGGTGGATCTCCGAAGACGATGCTTCAGTTCTTTGACAACTACAATTCAGGTACTGTAAACTATCAAATTCCCTGATAGACCAGTTTCCTGTTTTCCGTCTTCATATTTTCTGTTTCGTATTAGGTGGAAATTTTACCCGTTTCGATTACGGTGAAACCGGAAATTTGGAACGTTATGGAACCACCGAAGCTCCCAAATATCAAATGGAACTAGTCACTGCCCCGGTTTACCTGATTTGGTCGAAAACTGATCCAGTTTCAACCCCTCAGGTGCTTTTCTAGAAGATATAAGTTCATTTCTTCGAATAGAGCGAGCTAGTGGCAACCTTGTGTGTCATTTTTCAACTTGTTCATAACGGCTTATTAAAATTTGTGTATAGGATATCGAATGGCTGGCGACGCGTTTGGGCAATTTAAAAGGTTCAGTAAAAGTAGACGCTCCAGTATTTAGTCACGGTGATTTCTTCATGTCAACTCAAGTTTCGAAATTGGTATACCACCCATTACTCAAGATGCTGCCTCCTCCTTTTTAAAAGTCGCCACTCATAAGAGGAAAAGATCGGAAAGAAGCTGCACAAGAAGCATAATGTTTGCCAGTATTAGCGACGTTTTCCGACTTGTAAAACAATCACCAGAAGTATTATCTTTTAACGTTGAAACGAATTTAATACTGTTTGATGGATGGATGAGTTTATTATTATTGACATGTATCGCCGGTTTGAAAAAATAATAAAGTCATACAAAAATGTGTGAGAGTTTCGTTAATTGTACAATTTGAGGAACATAGAGGAGATCCGTTAAAGCTGTTAGTACTTAAAGTTTCACAGTTAGTGCAGGTCCAGAGTTGCATTAAATTCTAGACTGTTATTTTTTGGCTTTGTGAAAGGCTTTCAATCTTTGAGGACATAGTAATATCATTAGAATTTTGTATAAACAATCTCAGAAAACCATTTGTTAAAGTAGACAAGGATTATTATGGCATGCAGGAGCTGGATTATTAGATTAGAATTTTCTTTAGGAATTTGATCATTTCTTTAACCTCTGCTAAATCATTGCAATTACACAATTATGCTTCTTTACTTATCAGCCTCTGTAGTATCTGAATTCTGAACTCATTTGTTTTCTTCTGTTGCTGTATGATATTTCATGTTGTTTGCGTTCAAGTTGTCTTTGGTGGTAACGCCTGTCATCTGCAGTTGGCTCCCATGCTGTGGCCATGTACAAAGTGAACGAAATAGCAAGAAGGGCTCTGTCCAAACTAAAGATGTGTTTTGTGTCAAGTACTAGTCACATGTTTAAAAGGTATTTAAGCTTAAATTACCTCATGAGAGGAGTCACCCAAAGCAAAACAAGGAAACCCAGAAAACTAGGGTGGCGTTTGTGTGAGTAAAGTCTTTGTAGTTCAGCAGATTTAATATCTGATGCCTCAGAAATGTTAAGGCAGAAATAGTAGATCTGCAATAAAAGTAAAAGAAGAGAATATAGGACAAAAAAACAAAAAAAACATGGTAATTAAGAAGTGTTACTTGTCTGATGCCAACAAGTTCTGGAAGATCAAGAATCACACAGCCTCCATATATGCAAGCCCATGCTGAAAAATGAATTGCAGAGAAGGTCCACCAGAGAAATGAACTGTTGATGTTCAGCCTCCACAGACAGCATGAAGTGATTGGTGTCCATAATGTGACCATGATCTAAGAGAATCATTTTTGTATTGTTGACAAAAAACTATGTAAGAGAAATAATAACCTGGATAGTCACAGATGTGAGGATAACATAAATACTACGTGACAAAGATGATGTGACACGGTGACGACTCAAGAAATTTCCTATTTCACTAGTTTTTAAATAACTATGCTGAACAGCGAAGAGCGTTACGAGACTTGCATTTAGCCAAATAGGAAAGAGAAGACCTGGGTCAGACTCCTTTTGATCATTCTCGATTGACGATGGAATGCCGGACACGAACCACATAAACTTCCACATTGTATGCCCACTCAGCGCCAGAATGAACGTGCAAAATAAGATCGGTGAAAGGGTTTGAGTTGTCATCTTGAATTTGGGTTGGGCGGGCAATGATGGTTGCTCGACCCCTGTTGTGGTTTGTGTACAAGAAGCAGAGTGGAGAGAGTTTTGAATAACCGGCATCTGGTGGACAAGTGTAGCAAAAGACACTTTGCCAGATGTTATATTTAAAAGACAAGCATAGAATTTAAACAATTTAATATTCTTAAATTCCTAGCCCTAAATCTAAATTTAAAAAAAATTGATTGACGTTCAAATGCCAAAAAGATAATCTTTCATAAAATTTTTGAAAGATTTCGGAGAATTTTATTTTTTTGTAATTGTTTACACAGATGAAAGAGATGATGAGGTTATGCATTTATAGCTGTGGCAACTGGTAAGTAATACTTGAAGTCTTGAATTACTCGTCCCGCCATTTAAAGCAGACTACATTAAAACGTTTAGCACTGTGGCAATACGAAAGATTTCGGCTCCAGAAATCGTGAGAAAAATGGTAAATTTTGTATTTCTTGGCAGTGTTCGTACAAAATATTGCATTGGCTTTCGACACTTTGGAATTGGATTTTTCTAAAAATCACTAACACTGATTTCTATTATGTTTTGATACTAATATCTTTCATAAAGCAAGGGGTTGTTTCTTCATCGGGTAGTTCTTGATCCAGCTGCAAAAAAAAAAAAAAATACAGAAAATATTATCACTGGTTGGACCCAATAAAAACTAAAATTTAATAATGTTTTTATTACTAGAAGGAATCGCTGAATGACAGTGGGCAATGGAAGTCGAGGAACGAGTAGGAACAGTGACCGATAGTTGAATTTTTGTAATAGGTGTAGACGGATCACAAGACGACATTGTTTGGCCAAACTCGGTGGATTGTACCATTGCTTCTGGAGTATCTTCAAATGTGTGTCTGGTAGATCGGTAAGTAATTCTTCTACCCGCCGTTGCAGCATAGAATCCCAGCAACGAGGATTATACGAATCGATCATAAAAACGAAAAGATCGTGATCTCTGTTTCGTAAACTCCAGTAAATGGCGCTTCTTCCTTTCGAATCCATTCGCGTGGGGTCGGCACCTGCCGCCATTAGAAACATGGCCAACTGATGCCTACCTCTGTATCCAAGGTATTTGGTCTACGTTTTTGCATTTTAAAATATTTTTAAAATGTAGGAATTTTATTTTAATAAAGGGAGGTATAATACCGCTAAATATAAGGGGCATTGGCTCCATGAGTAATCCTCGGTGGAACCGAGTCTCGAACCAGCAGCTAATAACTTTGCGACGAGTAACGGCCTTTGCCCTTTTGTAGCCACCCTACAATGACGTGGAGAAACGGGTAACATGCAAGCTGGTGATTTGATTCGAGAGAGTTGAGTAGACCAAATGGCGTACCATAGAGGGGTGTGCCCATAGAAGTCGCTCGCATTCAAGTCTGCACCAGCTCGGATGAGCATTTCCGCCAATTCGTCGTCTTTCAGCCTGTGCATGTCACAATGTCAAGCTTCCCAATTGTGAAATCAATCGACAGTGGACAGTGGAGTGCAGCTTGTAAAAACTAACCTGCACGCGGTGTAGAGAGGTGGTTCGAGCCGGCCATTGGAGCCATGGCTCGGGACACTGTAATCCAAAATCGATGCAGACGAATAAGTGTTCGCTGACTTGCATAAATACTTGACACCATTGCAAAAATATTCAATAAACTGACCTTGCGTCTGCGCCTGCGCTCAAAAGTACTTGGACCATAGCTTTATCCTGAGAAGATATGGCCGTTCCTAAAAGGGTTATACCTCTATAGATGGCGTCAGGATCCCCGCCTGCTGCCAACAGTCGACTCACTTCCTGAACCTGTCCGATCTTGACCTACAAAATTAAACGAACAAATAATAAATACACTTGGTTTCATTTTAAGTAGAACTTTACCACCAAGTGTAACTCCGCTGGAGATATGCGTGCTCTCATCTTTTCCGTCCGAGATGATCCAAGGATGTGTTGAAGCCCAAATTCGATGCACGACTCGTGTTGGAAGCTACAGACGTTAGAGAAAGCAAAGCAGCTCCCCCCTAACCATTTCAAAAATAGATTTGTGTAATCGTATGCCTCCATATGCTATTCCGAGACTCCTCAACAAACTGGCTACGAAACTGCAGAATCGGTCAAAACTAATAATAACTTGAACATTTCTGTCCACCTGCCAAATCTGATTTGGTACATTCGACCACTATTGGTATTGATAGAAATTGGAGTAAGACCAAACACGAAACGCAACAAATATGTACACTAATTCTTGCCTATTGTATTGATTTTTTATAACGTAATCGGCTTACAAGGCCTTCTTTCGTTAAAAATCAGGGTAGACTTGCCCTTGGGTTGCACATATTCAACAGAGAAGGGTAGTGAGCCTTATTTTGTTGCTTATTCCCAGTCATGTTATACAAACAATTGAGGCAGGAAATGAAATAGATTCTCAATGCTGAGGTGGATGTCAACGATCGTGTAATGGACACAGCTGATGGAATTCTTCTTTACTTATTACAGAGCTTGGTACATTTCTAATTGGGTCTCGTATTCCGCATACCTTGATTGGTAATTCTTTTGCACAGATGTTAGGGATTTGTCTACGAAAAAAAAAAAATTAACAAGCCAAGATTGATAGGTTTAACCAATCAAGGTCTTGAGTTCATCGTAGAAGACGAGGACAAGAGCACCACCAGTGCCTCGGAGAACGTTGGAAAGAGCTCCCTTGAAGAAAGCTTTGCCGCCCTCAGCTTTGTAGATCTTGGCCCAGCAGTCAATGGTGTTCTTGTACATGATATCGCTCTTAGCGCGACCAGACTGCATCATCATACGACGACGGACAGTGTCGAATGGGTAGGAGACAATACCAGAAGCAGTGGTCACAACCTGGGCGATCATCCATTTGATTAAGAGTGGGGTCTTCTTGGGGTCAGGCAACATGCCGCTGGCAGAATCATAAAGACCGAAGTAGGCAGCGCGGTAGATGATGATGCCCTGCACGGAGACGTTGAATCCACGGTACAAACCAACAAGACCATCAGATTTGAAGGTCTTGGATAGGCAGTTAACCAAACCAGTGTACTCGCGCTCGGCAGCTCCTTTGCCGACATCGGCACCCAACCTATTCATAGAAAGGGTCATTCATACTTCACATTCAGGGGCAAAGTTAGATACAATTGATGATACCTGGTACGGGCAAAGTCCAATGGGTAGACAAAGCAAAGGGAGGTAGCTCCAGCGGCACCACCAGATGCAAGATTGGCAGCAAACCACTTCCAGAACTGTGTTTTCTTGTCAACTCCCTTCATGAAGATGTTCTTGTAGACATCCTTGAAGGCAAAGTTAAGGGCCTGTGTGGGGAAGTAACGGATAACATTGGCAAGGTTACCACGCCAAAAGGCTCCAATGCCCTGTTCCTTGGGAATGCGGACAAATGCATCCACAATACCTGCAAAAAAAGGATATTCATTAAACTTATTGAATTAACAGCTGCTGACCCAATTAATGCCTTAAGGAAGGGAGCATGAATGGTTACTTTCACAATTTCATGAACATTCATTGGAATTTAGTTTCAACTGATTCAAAGAAAAACCATAGCCATAAAATAGCTTTTATACACGAGGCAAACGAAAGATTTAACTTTATTAGCTATTTACTGAACTATAAATTTCAAGGATTTTTTGGGATCCAATATGGCGACGAGCCGGCGTGAGCCGGTTCAGAACCAGCGGTAGAATTTCTCTCCCGATTAAGTAAGTGTAGGGGGCGGGGAGGAGAATCAGCCATCTTACCCTTGTACTGCTTGTCGGCCGTGATCTGTTTCGACGCATGTTGAACCTGGAGGAGCAGCTTGACTCGTTCAATTGGGGCGACGGCCGTCTTAGAAACTGCGGCAGAAACACCACCAGCGATGAAATCCTTGGCAAAGGACAGAGGATCAGCGGTTTTTCCAGACATATTGGATGATTCCTTTAAACAAGCAGAGACGATGGAAGAGCCGGGCAGACTGTGCACGTGTTGAGACGTCGAGCACGAAAGGGACGAGACGAGTGCTGGCTATCGGTGTCTACCTTCGGGTCTTTACATTCTCCGCTGCTCTTACATAAAAGCGAAGGCCAATCCCCTCAACATAGATTGCGCATCCATCGTTATTTGGAATATCTACTACCAGGGAGACCTTTGTGATTATTCTATCTACCTTTTCCTCCGTCAGCGATCTCAAAATCACCCATTTTATTAATTTCTTAAATATCTGAATTTTTAGCGAGAATATTCACGATCCATATAATCATATTTTGGAGAAACTTTCTGTAAATCGGGTGATTTCAAATGAGTTGTAAGCCGCGCCACCTATACTAAATCAACTTCAATTACCTTATTTAGCAGGCCTTGAAAAAAGTACGATGAACTCTATACTAGGGTGGACCAATCCAAAAATCCGTTATTAACGGATTTTACAAAAGCCCTAGGCATTTTCACGTGACAAGGATGGGGGAATAATGCCGCCCTTTTGGCGCCATTTGCACAAAATTTTTTTTCGCTTAATCAAAGAAGGGAGGAATCCCCTATGGGTTGCACTTCGAACTCAATGACCTACGATGAACTCGAATCGAAATATGTAATCAGCCATTATATAATATCTTGAAGAAATTTAATCGAGTAAAACATTTTCTAATTTTAAAAATGATAATAATAAAAATCTGGCCGAAACCGAAACTAGAAAGTTCTGGATCGTTGCCAACTACATGGCGCATATAACCTACATATTCCCTATTCCCTATAAGTACTGACGTCATCAGGATTAACATGAAACCTGGTCACGTATATTTACGGTTATTCGTTTTTCTTTATTTATGCACTGAAATCGCTGAACGACTACAGAAGTATTAAATGAATAATTAGTTAAAATTAAACTGTTTTGGCATGATCAGAACTGACAACGTTGCTATATTTACTATCAAGGGACGTTTAGGCTTCGATAGCCGTGTGTATTATTTGGTGAACAAAAAGAGTGATATAACAATCATTATTTGTTATGGTTGTATAATTTGTCTGGTAGCGTAGCATATTATCTACCCAAGATGCCCAGTAGTGACGAAGAAAACGAAAATCATAGCAGTGATGATGATGGGGACTTGAGCAATAGTCCAGATAATAATGATGATGATTCGCAGTCATCTCAGGAAAACGGCGGGAATAGAAGACCATCAGGATTGAACCTTACCGGCTTCCTATTTGGTAACATCGACAAGGAGGGTAAACTCGAAGCAGATATCCTTGATGATGAATCTAAACGTCAGCTGGCCACTCTTGGACGATTTGGCTTCATGTCAATGCTTGAAACTGTCATCAGAGAAGGTGATTCTGGGAGCAAAGATCATAGTGCTGATTCTGATGATGATGGAGCTAAATCCCCTACTGCTGAAGATTATTCTGATATCAATGAGTTGGCAGAAGATGAGGGAGGGCCTTACCTGGATGATTCAATTCTCATGCCACCACCTCCTACACCAACTTCCAAAAGCCTGTCGGCTAGTGAAGCAAAAAAAAGGCTTGAAACACCGTTGGCAGCCATGCTCCCTTCCAAATATGCAAATATTGATGTGAGAGAGCTATTCCCAGATTTCCGGCCTGACAAAGTCCTGTGCTTTTCCAGACTCTTTGGGCCTGGTAAACCAAGCAGCCTCCCTCAGATTTGGAGAGGAGTTAAGAAAAAGAGAAAAAAGAAAAAGTTAGATGAAGATTTTGATGAAGAACAAGTTGAACCTGCTGAAATTGTTTTCAAATTTGGTCCAACCCCTACTCCAGATAAATGCAGACCAGATGATGAAGAACGTTTTCTAAAACCTCTGGAAGATCCTAATGCTCTTAGTAACATTAAAAACTCTGATGATGACAAGGGCCCAAGTGTTGCAGATTGGAGGTTTGGTCCAGCTCAGCTTTGGTACGACATTCTTGGAGTTCCCGAAACAGGTTTGTTTTTACCGTCATATAGTTTTCCTTTCTGTGTGTATGCTAACTTTTTTTATGCTCTCAACAGGCGAAGAGTTTGACTATGGTTTTAAAGTAAAGCGGAAAGATCCCAATAGCGCCGATGAAGATGGCCAGGAGCTGCCTAGTTTTAAATTCCCAGATGAAGCCTTCCATATGATTACACAGTTAAATTGGGAAGACGATGTAGTCTGGAACGGTGACGATATTAAGCACAAAGTGATGCAGAAATTGAATGCAAAGGGTGGTTTGGCCTCTGGATGGTTACCTACGGCTACAAATCGTCTGGCAACACAGAAAGCTGCCCCTGCTGCAACCCCCGCAACTGGTAAGGCTGCAACTCCCGGAGCAAAAGGTGGTGCAAAATCAGCCAATAATAAACCCGGAGGAGCGGCGGCAGCAGCAGCTGCTGCTGCTGCGGCCGCCGCGGCTGCTGCAGCCGTTGAAGAGGCAGCCGACGACGTTTGGCACTCAATTTTCCCAGTCGAGAACGATGAGTTGGTGTTTGGCCAATGGGAAGATGATATCATATGGGACAGTGAAAACATGACAGAGATGCCGAAACCCAAGATTTTAACGCTCGACACGAATGATGAAAATGTCATCTTAACGATTCCTGACGATATCGATCCTGCCACCAAACAGGCCTACGTGCAACAGCCTGTCAAAGTTAAAATTCCCCATCCTCATGTTCGAAAATCCAAATTACTGCTGGGAAAAGCTGGCGTCATTAATGTATTGGAAGATGATTCGCCACCCCCTCCTTCTGAGAATAATGATAAAGATCCGTACAACATCTCAAACGACGAATTTTATGCAGCGAAAGCAACTGAGGCAGCTATTAAAGGTAATATTCCTTGATCAAGATTTGTTTGTTAGGGACTACATGTTTTAATTCTATTTTTAGTCAGTACCGGTGGAAATATCATTCAACATTCGACTCCCGTGGTTGAACTTCAAGCTCCTTTTATTCCTACCCACTTGTCTATAATGAAACTGCGAAGTTTCCATCGTCCGCCGCTTAAGCGCTATTCCCACGGACCATTGGCAACTCCTGGTCCTCATCCAGTTCATCCGCTTCTGCGGCACATAAGAAAAATGGCTAAACAACGGGAGCTCGAGCGAATGGCTGCTGGCGGTGGTGACATATTTTTCATGCGGACACCTGAGGACCTCAGTGGTAAAGACGGTGATCTCATTCTGCTCGAATACTGTGAGGAACATCCGCCTTTGATCAGTCAAGTGGGCATGTCGTCCAGGCTAAAAAACTACTACAAACGAAAGTGAGATTTTTTCTTATGCAATGATGATTCTAACAGAAATAAAAAATAATTTTACATCAACAGAGCGGTCAAAGACACTGGACCTCCACAGTACAAATACGGTGAAACAGCGTATGCTCACACGTCACCGTTTTTGGGTACACTCCACCCGGGCCAGTCCATCCAAGCCATTGAGAACAATATGTATCGTGCGCCAATTTACGAGCATCAGCTGGCTCCAACAGATTTTCTGGTTATCCGGACGCGGACAACGTACCACATCCGCGAAGTCGATGCTTTCTATACTGTCGGCCAGGAATGCCCGCTGTACGAAGTGCCTGGTCCAAACTCTAAACGAGCAAATAACTTCACCCGTGACTTCCTTCAGGTGCTTATCGATCATCGTTTTAAATGTGGTTCCATTGACACACAGAAGCTAATTGTTTTTGTGTTTTTAAATATGTGAATAGGTATTCATTTATCGACTCTTTTGGAAAAGTCCTGACACTCCACGTCGTATTCGAATGGACGACATTAAAAGGGCTTTTCCAGCCCATTCGGAAAGCAGCATTCGCAAACGACTGAAACTTTGTGCAGACTTCAAACGTACTGGAGTTGATTCCAATTGGTATTATGTGTTGCGATAAAAAGTCAACCGGATGTCTAAACTATCCATTTTTCATTCAACAGGTGGGTACTGCGACCGGATTTCCGGTTACCTTCTGAAGAAGAACTGCGGGCATTGGTATCGCCGGAGCAATGTTGCGCATATTTCAGCATGATTGCTGCCGAACAGCGGTTAAAAGACGCTGGATACGGCGAAAAATTCCTCTTTGCTCCGGAACAGGATGACGATGAAGACCAGCAACTAAAAATGGACGATGAAGTCAAGGTTGCCCCTTGGAACACGACTCGCGCTTACGTCCAGGCTATGAAAAACAAATGCTTACTGCAATTAACGGGTCCCGCGGATCCTACCGGTTGCGGTGAAGGTTTCTCCTACGTTCGTGTACCAAACAAACCGACAATTAACAAAGAAGAGTTGGAATCCCAACCTAAACGTATTGTGACGGGTACTGACGCAGATTTACGTCGATTGTCTCTGAATAACGCCAAAGCGATCTTACGAAAGCACGGTGTTCCCGAAGAGGAAATTAAGAAGCTTTCTCGTTGGGAAGTTATCGATGTTGTTCGAACGCTGTCGACAGAAAAGGCCAAAGCCGGCGAGGAAGGAATGGACAAGTTCTCGCGTGGTAATCGTTTTTCTATAGCCGAACATCAGGAGCGATACAAGGAAGAATGTCAGCGCATCTTTGATCTTCAAAATCGCGTCTTGGCTTCGGGCGAAGTATTGTCAACTGACGAAGGTGAAAGCGAAGAGGAAGAAGACATTTCTGATATCGAAGAAATGGGTAAAAACATTGAAAACATGCTGGCTAATAAAAAGACTTCTAGTCAATTAAGTCGCGAACGCGAAGAACATGAACGTCGCGAATTGCAAAAGATGATCCTTGGCGAAGGCTCGGGAGGAATGAAGAAGGACAAGAGTCGCGTGGGACTCGATGATGAAGACAGCTCGTCGCAGCCCCCACTGGCTGGAGCCGGCCAGGCTGGCCGAGTGCTCAAAATTTTCCGAACATTTAAAAATGCCGAGGGTAAAGAATATACCCGAGTGGAATTGGTTCGCAAACCGGCCATCATCGACACCTACGTCCGTATTCGAACAACGAAAGATGATGCATTTATTAAACAATTTGCCACACCCGATGAGCACCAGAAAGAAGAAATGAAACGTGAGAAACGTCGAATCCAGGAGCAACTCAGACGGTTGAAACGTAATCAGGAGAAGGAGAAATTGGGTATTGTGAACAATCGTCGTCGCAAGGTCAAAATGAAGCCTGATCTTAAAATGAAATGTGGTGCTTGTGGCCAGGTAAATCGCTATGAAAGAGACATCTTTAGGATTTTTATTCAATTTGTAATTCTCATCAGGTGGGTCATATGAGAACCAATAAAGCTTGCCCACTTTATCAGAATACCACTCCACTACCGCCAATGGTTGTTGCCATGACGGAAGACCAAGAAGAAGAAATTGAGAAACAAATCTTTAGCGAAGATGAGGAACTCGTCAACGTTGACGGCACTAAAGTGAAACTGTCGGGCAAGCTGGTCAAGCACGCAGAAGAGATTAAACGACGTTCTCTAGTGCTTAAAGGTTGAAACATATTTATTGCTTTATTTAGAAAGATTTTTAGGATAATCCGAGTGTTAATTTTTAATAGTACCCAAGGAAGCCATGTCAGGTCGGAAAAGAAGACGGGCTGGAACAGTTACGCATTGCGATTACCTGAGTCGACATACAACTAAAACTGCTAATCGAAGACGAACTGATCCAGTAGTAACGCTTTCCACCATGTTAGAAGAAATTCTAAATGAAATGCGTGAACTACCCGACGTCCAGCCATTCCTTTTCCCGGTGAGCAGCAAGACGGTACCGGACTATTACCGGATAGTAACTCGACCAATGGACCTTCAAACTATTCGGGAAGCCTTGCGCCAAAAGCGTTACCAGAGTCGCGAAGACTTTTTGTCTGACGTCAATCTCATTTTTGAGAATTCGACCTTGTACAATGGCGAGAAGAGTATCTTGACAACAGCAGCCAAGCGAATGTTGGACCTTTGCATCGAACGTCTCTCCCAAAAGGAGGAAAGGTTCATGAGACTCGAAAAGGCTATTAATCCATTACTGGACGATGACGATCAGGTGGCCTTTTCTTACGTATTGGACAACATTATCAACGGAAAGTTAAAACCTTTGCCAGAAGCTTGGCCTTTCCTGAAACCTGTCAACAAAAAGTTCGTCAAAGATTACTACAGCATCGTCAAAAATCCAATGGATTTGGAAACGGTGGCCAAGAAAGTAAAAGCGCACAAGTACCACAATCGCGAAGAGTTCCTGTACGATGTCGACCTTATCTTGGAGAATAGTATTGCCTATAATGGAGAGGAATCTCAATTTACCGAGAAAGCCAGAGCTCTTGGACGCATTTGTCGTGAAACTCTTGAAGAGGTAAGCAAAACCCCCAAACAAATTATCCCTTTTAAGGGTTTTTTACTAAAAGCAAATGCTTTTTTTTTTCTCTCCTTGAAAAACGTCGCAGTACGACGAACATTTAACTCAGCTTGAGAGTAACATCCGCATTGCGCAGAAAAAAGCCATGGAACAAGCTGAAAACGATTTCCTCGATGTGGGCGAAGAAGGTTACGAAGATGAGTACATGATGGATTCCATGGACATGGTTGATCTACCAGATCGTCCAGGTGAAGACGAATGGGATCCAGATGTTGAAACACCCGTTCGTGCTCCCAAAAAGAGCCGAAAGTCTTCATCTATTAATTTTGCCCAACCTGGGCCTTCAACTGCTGTCAAACCCAAGGGCAAACGCGGGCGTCCAGCGAAGAATAAAGGGTACCAAATTTGTTTCGTTTTCAAAACAATGTGCGCATATTATTTTGACCTGCAATATTTATGGGATTCTTAACAGGTCACCGGGTGGGAAGAACAATTCTCCGCGGGTCAGTCTCTCTTCACCCCGCGGATCCAAACGGAAAGCGAGTGACGTTTTGGACGATCTTCAGTTTTCTGCTAGTGAGAAAGAAGAGGAAGAAGACGAGGAAGATGACGATGAAGAGTTAGAAGAAGTGGCTATGGATGTGGATGTCGATGCCAATTATGATCCAGAAGCGGAATTCTTTTCTTGTGGTCCTAGTAAAGACGAGGATATCCGTGATGACTTGCAAGTCAGCGAGTCGGAGGAAGAAGGTGAAATTCGCGACGATCAACCTGCCGTCAATAATAAAGGACGAAGTCGGCACCATTCGAACCGACCTTCGTCTTCCCGTGATGAGGATGATGATGGAGGTTTGTGGTTCTAATCATACATGCCTCTATCATTGGCCTCTTTTATTATTATTATTGTGTTTAAAGAAAAAATATGTTCTTAATTGCTGCAACATTAATAAGCCTTTAAGATGAAATTGCAACATATTGTGTTAATGGCTCGTCCTCTCCCCCTCTCCTTTTTTTTTTTTTTTTTTTTCTTTGCACGTCACGTTGAATTGGTTTGTGTGCGGATGCCACAGACATGAGGCAATCTGAGGCCTCGGAGTATATTTCTCAATACAGTAATGTTTTTACGTAAAGAAAGAAAGAAAGAAAAAAAAGTCGAGAAAGAGAGTGTGGTTATGTTGATGACTCAGACACTGCCTAAAGGGATTTTTGTTTTGTTAAAATTACTACATTCCTCATTTTATTCCCGTTTCCGATGGCAATAATTCGATTGCCAAAAAAGCCCCCCACTAGACCCTTATTTTTCTCCATCTGACTTATAATGCCATCTATTGAACGCGTAACGAACAGGCATTTTAACTTGGCAGGAAGAATTGCACGTTCTGCGATGACTGGCCATTGGAATGCGATAAAAAAACAGAATCATTATCGTTCTTAAAGCACACGTGTGTGTGCGAGAAAAAAAACGGGCATTCGTCAATCATTAAGACATAAGAAAAATTCATAACCGTTTTCCATACATAACCAACCCTTTGTTTTAGCTATAAAAAATTTGTTAATTTCTTATGACGCGCTTAGATTTTGCAAGAAAAGCAACCCAAGGTGTCTACGGTCGTTAAAAATTTGAAGAACAAAAAAAAGCCTGCGACCATGTAATCAAATATGCACCAGGAAATTGTTTATGTATATTTATTTACTGTAGATATATGTACACACACCATCAGGTGGTGTGTGTGTACGCGAGAAAAAAAAAGGATCATTTCGTTTTTGTGTCTGTGTGTGCGTTGCTTGCATCATCACGTTCCCGAGTTAGTGGTAGACTTGATGCCCGGAGCTATTCCTCATCGTTGTTCATCCCCTTCGAGACAGTAAATTTTCTCGTTGCCAAGGTAAGTTCACACACACACGGGATTTTGGCGTTTATTTTTTGCTGTGTGTATTTCGCTTTTTTATGGCTGGTGTAGTCAGATATAGCACTGTATATACCATGAGCTTGCTAGACTAGACAGAGCAGACCTTTTTCGTTCCTATTTGGCGTTTCACACAGAGCGTGCCGACATTACATTACGTACAAAAAGTAAACAATGGAAGAAAAAAATGCCTTCCAAGAATTGCCGATTAAACATTTCTTATCCATCGACCAAATTCTTTCTATTTTTCCTTTCAAAGAAAAAAGGGACATTCTACAGGCGAAATAAAAATTAACCTTTTTTATTTTTAATATTATTCTTTTTCTTTCCCCTTAGTTAATTTCTTGTTGTTTTGACGTATTGGAACTTTTCTCAATATTCAAGAGGTTTTTGGTATGTTCTCTTGGTTGTTATATTACGAGGCGTTCGTGTCTGCGAATGCGATTCACTTGTTTTGATCCTGGCCAGACGAACATGGAACACTCAAGCATAACTAAACAGTCGTAAGGAACTTTTTGAAAAACGCATTTTTTTTCCTATCACGATAACAAATCTTAAAAAATTTGTGGTGGTTCTACCCTTGATGCCAACGAGATAAAAAGCGTGCGATAATTTTATGTGACAACTTGGAAAGAAAAAAAAAGACACCGACAATGTAATTGAAATTACGTCATGCAGTCATTTCTTTCGAGCAAAAAGTTTTAAATCGGCATGCTTTTTTTTATTGAGTTTTTCTTTCTTTGGTAACATTGCCGAATCATCAAAATTTTGTTGCTTTAATAAACAGGCGATTCACATCCGCAGGTAACACGACCAGCCTAGACGAATTTTTCACGCAAGTCAACCGTGATCAGACTTAAACTAATACGTCCACTTTGTCTGCGTGTGTCACTTTTTTATTATTATTGACACACAGGTGCGCCGGCATGTTAATCCCCTTTAAACTGGTTTTCCTCCTTAGTATTATGTTGCAAAAGACGCTATACATTTTATTAAAAAATCTTTTTCCTTTTATTACACATCGTTGCGTGCTTACGGATTTTTCCCCCCCTCTTTCAGTTCCTAAAGTTGCACGTAGCAGATAATCTGCAATGTGTAACGCCATAGTTATTCTATATCTGACTCTCCTTGAGACAAAATCCTAGTTAAGATAACAAAAAAAAGAGGCTGCCAGTCACGTGATTGTGTTTTTTTTCCCTCCCTATTTCATCGATGCACAGGCGCACCTATGCCCGTAACCGGTTTACTTGGACGAAACAATAGCGGCAGAACGAAACAGAAGAAAAGCCGAACTGTGTAGGCTACACGCCAATTACGACACGTTGAACATTATCAGTTGGGTAGAAAACAATGTGCACGAGTTCCCACTACGGATAGGTTGTCCTTGTAAAAAAAAAATAACGTTAGGTCGACAACTGTCGCAGTGTGAATATAACAAGATAACCTGCGTTCTACAGCAATGCAGCATTAGGTTTGTTTGCCCTATTGCACACAGACAGTGACAATAATGATAGGCAATCAAATAAAAGGCAGATCGTCATGAGCTGCGATTTGCGTCACGAATATCAATCGTATTTTTCTTTTTTCTAATCAGGATATGCGAGCCATCGTGTAACACCACGTAGCCTCCGTTTGACCATTTGGGTAAATGTCGCTGCAGTTGGTCTACGCAGACGGTGATAAATGTGGATGTGTTTCGACATGTATCACTTATCAGACTATTCAGTTTATAGATAATATGAGATAGGCAACAGCCAGCACTCGTTCGAAAATGGTGGAATCCAATCTGTAAAGAAGAAGAGGTTAGTTTAACAAACAAAACAAATAACAGAGGACAAGGACGTGGCATTGAAACGAGCTCTCTATCTCTTTGTGCTTTTTGGTCATCGTCGTTGGCTTTTCCGTCACAACAGACAAGGTCAAATGTTTCTTGCCATCCAACGACGCAGGTAGAAACGAAATAAAATTCTTTTTCGTTTCTTGCTTTCTTTTGAACAAAATAGCTGAGTAGTAGTATCTAGTAGTAAAAAAAGAACGGTTCCTGGCTCTGCTTCCAGCAGTAAAAAAATATTTCTTTTTAATCAAAAAGAATGCATGCAACAGACAGGGGTATTTTTTTTTTATATAGCTACCTGGTGTGAATAATTCCAAAACCGCGTCCAAGAATTGCTCGTCGCCATCAGATAAAAACATGACCGCGGGGACATTGAAAATTGCGATTTTAATCGAATTCGTTTTTTTTGTGTGTCCCACCCGCATGGCAACTAAATTTTAAAATAAATTGTTTCAAAAGAATTAAAACAAATTGTCATCGAATTACATTTGTCCAAACATTTCCATGAAAAGAAAAAAGAATTTCTTCAAAAAAAAATTTTACGTTTGAGGAAAATCCCGTTCTTGATGAAAAGCTGCAAAGCCTGGAACACTCAGTCTCTACAGTCTACCACATTGCGATGGAATGCGTATTACGTGTGTGTGATTATGAACTGAACCCGGAGACGCGCGCTGTTTTTATATATCGGCATATCCTCAAGATGACTTGAAAAGAACCAAAACTACTACCTGCTGGCCATATGATAATAGCTGCGGTATATACTGTGAGTTCCTACTAGTCCGCCAGTTCTATAGACATATAAATATAATTACTATTATTGCAGCACGTTTGTGTTCAGCCCGCACTTCCAAAAAAGTCGAATGTGGCGCCACGGCCCACAGGATGTCACCATCGCTTTAAAAAAAACGTCAAAATATAAAAGATTAAGACATTGATTGAGAAAGTCGAATCTTGACCTGATTTTACAGCTTCACCTCTCACTGCTGTTTTTGGTCAGTTTTACGAAACACACGTGGATGTCCGAAACCTGCATAAACTAAGTAATTGGCCATTTTCCACGAAGATCACGCATAAGCACCAGAAAACTCTCTCCTCTCGATTCCTTGCGCTCAAAATTCACGCTCCGACGATTGCGTAAAAACTGAAGAAATATCTTTACTTTTCCTGTCCTACTTTAAGACAAAACGCAAACTGGCGGGACGTGTTTCTGCGTGGGTGTTTTTTTTTGTCTAAAAAAACTATTGCAACCACCGAACGAAATAGTTCGCAAAAAAAAAATTAGGTTATACTTTAACTTGACAACAAATGTCGTCCTTCAAGTCCATTTGAATTAATCGTTCAATCATCTTTTTGGTCCGAATCTGATGTGCGAGCATATCTATTTATTACTAGCGTTGCTGTTTACCTTGGCAAGTTGTCGATCCATGTTGACACAATTTGCAAACCAGCTGCATTGTTCTCCGCTGTGATTAGCCAACTGTGTCTCCCAATGTCTAGGTATATTTCATAGGTAGTGGCATATCAAACTTCAATTTTCTTCTTTATTGGGTTGCGTTAACCGGTTTGCTCGGCTGTGCCCAGCAACAAATTCAGGACAGGGTCGCTAACACGCATTCCAATTTCACCATATAGGCCTTTAACCAAGAGCCACAGAGAACGAATTCAAAAAAAAAAACAAGTTGCTTTGTTATTTTATCGGAAACCTTGTGGTTTTTCGTCGATTACGCTGTTGCCTTACGATTTTTCTTGTGTTTTTCCAAGGGATATGACGCTGCCGTCGTAGTAAAACCACAACGTACACAACATTTCTGGTTAAGAAAAAAATATTGTAGAGGATGTGTGAGATTCCGGATAGTGTGTGACAACCTGAAAGCAAAATATTGTGTGTTTGAAATCGGAAAAAAAAAAAAAATGGTTAGCAAGAAGATCCGGAGTCATTGCACGAACGATAATATATAGCAACACACTAACCTTACGCGCATAATTATATTGTCCGAATTATTTTGTGAACTCTTCGGAAAGATGACAAATTCTTTTTTTCACCTGAAATAATGTAGAAAAAAAAATTATTATCTTCAGTTTCGGGACGAAGAATACAAAAATACCCCAATATTCTTTTGCAGTGAATTAGCCATGCTAGTTCTTCTTGCCATAGAACTGTGAAGAATAGCACAAAAAAAAACAAACATGCAAGTCATTTGACTTTATCATAAATATTTGCCGCCCGCAAATCATCATTTTGCCGGAAGAAGAGAATGGGCTAGGCCAAAAAAAGTAGTACTAGACTAATACGCATACAATGATTTTTCCTTTTTTTCGTCCCCCATCAAACTTTGGGAAAGAAGGTGTTTCAATGCTGAATAGGGCAAGATGGTTCTATCCCTTTGGCGATGTGATGATCTGACACTTCCGTCCTTTTCCCACCGTACGAAAAACCTGACAAAAGAAAGTGAAAATGTCTAGCAGCATGTTTTACACTGTACATATATTATTAAAAAATGCTTTTGAAAAATCAGTGAAAGAATGAAGATGATAGATAAACTTTTTTCAAAAAGGGGGAAGAACCCTGGTAGCGGTCGTACACACTTGCTACGTGAGTATAATTTAGAAACTATTAAATTGGCTTAGAATATTTATGAGTCGAATGAGTAATGGCCGCCCAAAACAGATGACCACACCTGATAGATGGAGAGCAGTGGACGGGGAAAAACTAGCCAGTCACTCGTGTTATTATTATTTTTTTAAAGCAACAACTGTAGCCAAAACTTGATTAATTCAAAACAGATGATTTTGTTTAACCACCTGATCGCCCTCTCCTCCATCCCCCCAAAAAACATGGCCGTTTTCTTCCTCACCTTAGTGGTTCGATGTTTTGCTTTGAAAGGAATTCAGCATGTCACTGTGTACATACTTGATAAAGGTTTCGATTAAAGATGTGCATATGTGTCTTAATCAGTAAATGTAAATACGTTTAAACTGCTTTGCTACCACTGTTTGACGTCAATCCCGAAGCGCCATGGTTCAAGAGTTTAAAGATCGACAGTAGCGCCACCACAATGGAGTTTACACTCATCCGCGTGACCCCCTTGGAATTGTTTCAAACCAAATGAAAAATCTGTCTCTTTTTATTTGTGATTTTAAAAAAATGAATAAAAATATATTTTATTTTTGTATATACTATTTGTGAAAAAAATAGGGGAAAAAAAAAGAAAAAAATTTAAATAAAACTGCAGGCGTTGGAGAAAGAAACACTTGTCCACCCCGTGGATGAAAAGATAAACGAACAGATGAGCGAGGTGAACGTGAACTTGCACTGTCCTTGCTCGTCCCTGCTACCCATACTGAGTTGTCATGCAATATGGAAACGTAGAGCCAAACGTTTCACTGCTCGATTCTATGAGTCAAAATGAGTTAATCTGTTTACTAATTTTACGACTTTTCACTTTATGTCGGATTCGTTACGTTTCTAAATTGAACAAGCAATTTACACAGGTGTTTGAGGTACTCAGTCATATGCAGATCAAAGTTCATTTTTTGGAGTTTGTTCAAAAATATTCCGGTTGTTTGGTATATGTGAACGAAGGTAATTTACTAAACAAAACCAGTTGAAAGAGAAAAGAAAGAAAAAAAGAATGCAATGGAGTCATAGCCAGCGGCTTGGTACCCCTGACCACCAGGCACAAACAGAGGGAGGCAACGCAAAAAAGTTTCTAGTGTGTACGTGTGTTGGATTTTTGGTTTTTAGTTGCTGGCTGCCGCCCTCTGTGACGTCAGTCGAGTTTGGATCGTCATGAGTGCAGGTCGCATCGAATCGCTCTCTCCTTAGTACGCCACACAACCTTTAAACTTCTTCCCCACGTACTTGAGGATTACTTTTATTTCGTCCCAACAGATATTTTTATTTTGACTTTTTAATTTCACGTTGGGTCGTCATATTTTGAACTTGGTGATTTCTACATTTGGCAGTGATTTCGACGAATTTTCGAAAAGAAAAGACGTTTCCAGAATGCTCGTTTATCCTCACAGCCCGATAGACTCGGTAAGTCCAAAACGTTCTTTTTTTTTCTTTATTTTTGGACAGCAAAAAAAAAAATTATCACCTGTGAAACTGGAATGTCAAGTAAAGTCACATACGAATAGAAACTAGAGAAAATAGCTGATTTTCAGGTGAAGCTTTCTCCTGAAGAAAGCCTTTAGGGAGGGAAGCTAGATGCTTTTTTATTTTGTATTTTGTTTCTCTTATTCTGACGTCAACTGCGACCCACTTTCTCTTTACTGCTTGCCCTCCCCAAAATTTTAAATTTCCCTCCCTTCCAACCATTAAAAAGAAGAAAAGAATTGATGTTTATCTTTGTCCAAAGTTCTTTCCCTGGTGGGCGTGAAATGCAGAAGGAAAAAAACTTAGAAAGAGAAAGAAATAAACAAAAGTAGATTTAAATTCGACGACGCCATTGATTTCCAGTAATATTGTGCGACTCCCCTGAAGAGGTTCACAAGTTGAATTTGATTTGGATTGTTTGGCTTATATGGAATGTTGACGGCTAACAGATGGCTCAGTTGGTGCCTTGCAGCGCTGCCTTCCCGCAGCCTCTGATGCAGCAGCCGAATTCCGCCGCCATCCAGGCATCGTCGACGTTGGCGGATTTTAATCAACAACAACAACACAACGGTGGTGGGCAAAACTTCCTGGAAGTGCCTTACGCTGGCGGACAGACTGTGCCTTCGTCGCCCACCTTCTCCACGTGGAACTATTCGCCACCGTCCTATTGGTCGGATTACAACCGATCGCCGCCAATGGTCATCAAAAGCGAACCACTTGGGTGCAATAACTCGCAAACAGACGAAATTGTAGCTGCATCATCGTTGGAAGAATTGCTGGACGATTACACGTTTGATTACTACAGCGACATAAAAGATTTGGAGGAAAATAACAATATCAGCAGTAGTAAGCCTATCACGATTAAGCAGGAAGAGCAGCAGCCGAACCAAGGTCACGCCCTGTTGCGCCAGTGCCTCCGCCCGGCCGCTGACGATTACCAGCAACGTTGCCATTTGCAATTCCTCAATCAGATCGGATCGGCCATCGCAGCTCTTCCTCCAGCTCAACAGCAGCATCAGGAGATGAGCATAAAAACGGAAAAGCCTGCCAATGGTGCCTATTGGCCAAACGGCAATCCTAACAGTGCTCAGGGATTGGCTTCAGTTCTCAGTCTGGTCATGGAACAGGTCAACGAGGAAGTACGATCCACCTGCGAGATCCTCGGTGTCTCTCCCAGTAAGTCTCACATAAAATCTTTCTCTTTTTCTTATTTTTAAATCGTGGATTTCTCGTTATCTCGATCCATCAAGTGGTTGACTGAGAGGTGCGTGGTATGTAAATCAAACTCTTGGGAACGACCTCGCTCGACAGTCTTCTCAGGGTCTTTTTTTCCTTTCGGGCGAAAGAGTTACGTCCGAAAGAAGACAACAAAAAAAAAACCTCTCTCCTCAGGCAGTTTTTTTTTTTCTCTTTCGATGGTAAAAAAATGTTAGCGCGCGCGATTCTAAAAATCCTCCAAGTCTCTCGCAATTATTATTATTTTTCCCGACTGTATTTTATTTCATGGCGGCCCAAGGTCCCATATGTCCCGCGGCCAAAAATTCGTCCTGCGTTTCGTGCGGGAACCCCCTTTTACTATTTTTTGTTTGCTTCTCTCCTTTTTTGAACGAAACAAAAGGGCGCCCAAAGGGAAGGTCAATCAGATGCAAAAAAATAAATAAATAAATAAAAGGCAAAAACTAGAAATAAAAAAGAGAACTGATTTTTTTTTTCTTACTTCTTGGCTCATGAAACCGCCCTCGTTTTTTTTTTTTTTTTTTTTTGAATAATTCATCAGATTAAGATTTCCTGCAGCTAAAAACTCGACTCACGCTCTGTTAGATTGTCCATCTTCTTTCATCTTTTGGCGACTGAATTTTCTTTTGGTCAGAGGAGGAAAGCTCCCCGCAGGGCTAAAAATGGCGTCTGGGGCAGAGCGCCAATCGCAAGAAAATAAAAGAACAAAAACGCCCCCTCTAACGATGGAAACAAAAACTGGTTCCTCTCTTTTCTCTCTTGCGGTTTGATTTTGGTTTTCATTTTAAATGATGTCCAAGGTTGATGATTTCCCAACTGTGACAGCAGACACTGCGTCCCGTGTTCTATGTGGAGACTAATTTTTGTTGTTTTATTTTTACTTCAAAATGTATCGTAACGCGTGCGCGGCCGTGACTATGCCGCCCCCTTTTTTTCCCCATTTGCGCTACGTTTGAGACGACCTTACACGGTAACGAGTCAAGGCTCGTTTTTTGTTTCTCTCTTTCAATTCTAGTCACAAATGGGGAAAAAAAAATAAATCCCTCAAACCGCTCCCTTCTCTCTCAGTTTAAGCATGGCGTCATCGTCTGTTTTCGACATAACGCTCGGAAAAACCCAAAAAAGATTTGTTTGATTACGCCCCTAGCGATGATTGGTTTTGCCGCCTCTTTTCTCTATGCTGACATCTAACGGAGAAAATTTAAGCTAATGCTTTTTCCCTTTAACTATTAAGATCCCAGCCAATGGTCAGTGGATGACGTCAGGGCTTGGCTGCTGTGGACGTCGAGACAGTGCGCATTGGGTCCAATTCCGCTGGAACGATTCCATATGGAAGGTGCAGTTTTGGTGGCTCTGACGGAGGAAGAATTTCGTTCCAGAGCGCCTCAAGGGGGTGATACTCTATACGCGAAATTAGACATTTGGCGTTCAGCGTGGAATCAGCGTTCTGCAGCAGCGGCTGCAGCATCTAAAGCTGCCACTGTTTCCACTCCGCAAATGGTACCGACCATTCAGGTAGACGAGCCTTGCGCAGATATGAGTGACCTGCTGGCGTGCTGGATCAACACCACGCAGGATCTTCAACAACCGCAACAATCTTCTTCCAACAGTATGCTGTCAGCTGGACAACACCTGCTGGCTGTCCCCAGTCCAGCATCAACCTCATCTCAACGTGGCGCTCTTTCTCCGTATTCGGATCACACACATTCCGGCTCGGAAGATATGGCCTCTGAAAGTATGTGAAATATTTTTCGTTCTTCATTGGGATTTTAACTCAACTTTTTCTTTGTTTTTCCTCCCTCTTTGTTTTTTTTTCTGAATAAATAGTGGAAGAAATCGAAGAAGAGGAAGATGAGGAACGGGCAGGGTCTTCGGCATCATGTAGGACGGGTCAAACGGCACCGACACCGTCTCCCAACGGGTCACACATTCACCTGTGGCAGTTTTTGAAAGAATTGCTGTCACAGCCGGCCGTTCACGGCTCAGCCATTCGTTGGCTGGATCGTCAGAGGGGTGTGTTCAAAATTGAAGACAGCGTTCGGGTTGCCAAACTGTGGGGCAAGCGTAAAAACAGGCCGGCCATGAACTACGACAAGCTCAGCCGCTCCATCCGCCAATACTATCGTAAAGGCATCATGAAAAAGACGGAGCGATCACAGAGACTTGTCTACCAGTTTTGTCAGCCTTACGCTCTGTAATCACACTATCCATGACGAGAAACAACCAGATGTGTATATATATATATGTATATTATTTTTTAAAAGATTTAATTTCATTTTTCCCCGTTATTATCCGCTCTTTGACTGTAGTTAAAGTATCTAAGCGGTTTACAAACTTTCGTTATCGTTTTATTTGTTATGTTTATGTATATGTACAAGATCTGGTTGTCGTCTGGTTTCTCTTTGACTTTCGAAGAGAAAATGTGTTATTTTTTCTATTGCAAGAGATTTATTGACCCCACTCATGTTTTGAACCCGTTCGTTTTGTCCACATGGAAGGTAATTTCCATGTTGTTTGCCCGTGTCGCCGAATTCCTTTTTATCAAATGTGTTTCTGTCTTGTTTGTCATTCCTCTCCATTGTTTTTTTGTTTTTTGTTTTTTTTTTTTTAAATTGTTGCCCGGTTACTGACCGTCGATTCACCAATTCTATTCCCGTCATCAGTTCGTTACTATCCCGTAACTCACCTCTTCCGCATCCGTTTTTTAAATTTTAAACGGGTAATCCTTTGACAGCGCTGGTGTTTACTTCCATCAGCAGCTCGGGATTATTTTATGCGGCAAGAGTGTGACGTTTGTGGAGAGAATTGATTTGATCGAGACGTGACATTGGAATCGATTAGTTTCAGGAAGGGCGATTTTTCTGTGTCCCATATATCTATGATATATTGCGTTCGGTAAGTTCCATGAACAACCGCATTCACTTGTGTTATAACCCTGACAAAGTTGTCCCATTATCTCCCAAGTGTCTTAATTGATTTTTTCTGACTTGAAATAATCTCTTTATCTTTGCCAAGACTGCAGTTAGCAATCTTGTTTATCCATCACGTGTCTTAACGAAATTGGTGTCTTATCTTATACCTCTTGATGATAATCCCCCCTGATTGCGAGCATGAATATTTTTCTTATCGCGTTCTTTTTGTTGTTCAAATTTTTGTTGTTTGTTTGGCGATTGGAATCGGGGGAGTGGAGCTGGAAACTTTATTTCACCGTATCGTGTTTTTGTTTAAGTCTAAAACCTGGTGGTGGTGCCTTGATTTTATTGTTTTTTTTTTCTTTCTAAGAAAATTCGTAAATCCTGTATCGCGTATAAGAAAACTATCACACAATAAAACATATGATATATTATTAGGTGTGACAAGGTCTATGGGCAATAAAATTTGCGCGTTTCTTTTCAAAAAAGTGCAGAATGTGTGAGAACTTTCCGTGGCAAACCGCAACTACATCTGCTGCGTACGTGTAAGTAGAAGGTGTGTAATTAATAAAGGATACGGCTCGTAACTTGCTTAATCACGCGTTTTCTCAATAAAAAAACCTAAGTGAAAGTAGGCGACAAATAGCCTCTTGTTTGTTGTGGTACTCTAGCGGAAAGTCAATGAACTTTTAGCTCATACTCTTCTGCCAACAACACACACATGACACACACACTCAGACAGTCGTAAAGGAACCTGTTCTGTTGTTGTTGGTAACTTTGTTGCCTTGCGTGTATTCCAGACTTTCCTGTTTCACATAGCCGTTTGGCTTATCTGCGACCGTCATCTTTTAGAAAACCGAAGGGATGTTCACTATAGTTGTGTGTCTGGAGACCAGCTGAATTCTAAACTAAGTGTAGCCTAGCCAGTGACAGTTGGGAATCCGTATTATTGTGCTACGCTGTATGCACGCTCAAAGCTCTGTCGTTTATGCGCCGGTTGTTGTAAACGTGTCTAAGGTAGAAAATGCCGGCCATCACATTTTCGAGGCGACATTATCGTTTGGCCTTTCGAGTTTTGCTTTTCTGTGTGGCATCTGGGCTCCTTTTAGTTTTTGTGCTTTCAAAAGGAGATGTTGTCAATAAGGTTGACATTGAAAGTAAAGCTTCGTGGCTCAAAGACTCCTTGGCAAATTTGCCAATTTATCAGGAGGACACCCGTGACTTTTGGCAGGTAATCTGAACTTTAGTCTGTTAAAAATGTATTTATTTGACTACCTAAGTGTCATACCACAGAAACCTCATTCCTTGAAAAAAGTTGATTGGCATAATCACAAGCAAATTGAAGAAGAGTCTAAAAAAACTGGTAAGATGAGAAATAGCAATTCCTAGAGTCTCCATGTCTTGAGTAAAATGTTTCTTTGTCAGGTCCTGGGGAACAGGGATTGGCTTTCTACCTATCACCTGAGGATGAAAAAATTAAAGATGCTTTGTACAAGGTCAATGGCTTCAATGCCCTCGTCAGTGATAGAATTAATCTCAATCGAACATTAAAGGATATCAGGCATCCAGAGTAAGCTCTCAAATTACTGTATTTAAATTTAATATCTTTGCTTTGGTTTGGTCTAATTATGACATGTTATCTGTATTCATAAGTTGCAAGGCACAAAATTATTGTGAAGATCTCCCAACTGCCAGTATTGTGGTTCCATTCCATAATGAGCATTTCTCCGTTTTGCTTCGAACAGCGTACAGTGCATTAAATCGAGCACCTGCCAACCTTTTGGAAGTGATTTTAGTCGATGATGCGTCCACGAAAGGTTTCCTCCTCCCCCTTAGTGTGATGAATTGCTATGTACGGTAGTTAATTTATGTATTTATACAGAACACAGCAAAAAACCTTTGGATGACTACGTCACCCAGCATATGCCCAGAGTTCGGGTCATTCATCTGGCCGAGAGATCCGGTCTTATTCGCGCTCGAATGGCTGGAGCTCGCCGTGCCAAAGGCGATGTCATAATTTTTCTCGATTCCCATTCGGAGGCAAATGTCAACTGGCTTCCACCTTTGTTAGGTAAGCAAAGACGTTCCGCTCATCATATATAACGTTTTTACTTGGGATTGAGCGATTCATTTTGAATATTGAATCAGACCCCATTGCTGAAGACTATCGAACTGTAGTCTGCCCATTTATAGACGTTATTGATTTTGAGACGTTCGCCTACAGGTAGTGGTTTCGTATTATTATTATTCCCTTCCAAGGAAGTAATAAAGAACATTGTAACTCAATGCCAGAGCACAAGATGAAGGAGCTCGAGGAGCATTCGACTGGGAATTTTTTTACAAAAGGCTGCCATTGCTCCCAGAAGACCTTAAACATCCTGCACGGCCCTTTTAAAAGCCCAATCATGGCTGGTGGGCTCTTCGCCATAAGCAAAAAATTCTTTTTCGAATTAGGTGGCTACGATGAGGGTTTGGAGATTTGGGGCGGTGAACAATATGAACTTTCTTTCAAAGTAAGAATTCGTTCGTGTTTCACGCTTGATTACTCGCTCCCAATGCTATTAATTTTTCATTTTCATATGGTCAGATATGGCAATGCGGTGGGCAGATGTTAGACGCCCCCTGTTCAAGGATTGGGCACATCTACCGGAAATATGCCCCATTCCCAAACAGTGCTAAAGGCGATTTTGTCGGCAGGGTACTTTCGTTTTGAATGAACGGAAAACCGACAATATCTGTTAATCTTGTGGTTTGATTCGATTCAGAATTACAAGCGTGTGGCCGAGGTATGGATGGATGAATATAAAGAATATTTGTATCTGCGCCGTCCTCAATACCGCAACCTTGAAGTTGGTGATTTAACGGCTCAGTACGAAATTCGGGAGCGACTGCAGTGCAAGGTGTGATTCGGACATTTCGTCGATCATCAATTTTCACCCAATAACTTTTTCCTTTTTATTATTTCAGCCGTTCAAATGGTTCATGAAAAATATTGCCTTTGACCTGCCAAAGAAATACCCACCTATTGAACCCCCGGATTTTGCATCAGGCGAGGTTTTTAGCTTTGCCGTAACATTTCTCATTTGGATACGTAAATGTTTTATGTTTCAATGGCTCCAGATACGAAGCAAAGCCGACACAGCGTTGTGCATCGATACTCAATTCAAGAAGGAAAATGAACGCTTTAATCTAGAGCCGTGCGTCAAAGATGGTTCTGGTAGATCGGGTGAACAGGTAACAGAAGGCCTTTGTTATTCAAAGGAGGATTGTTGTTATTTCTTTTTCTTAAATGAAATCTATTTCACAGCAATTTGCTTTGACGTGGCACAAAGATATTCGACCGCATAAAAGAACCATGTGCTGGGATGTTTCAAGCCTCGATGCTCAGGCACCTGTTTTACTATGGGGCTGCCACGGGTCCCAAGGAAACCAATTGTGGCGTTACGATCCAGTAAAAAAATGAATGTTTTTATATTACTTAGCGATATATTTAAAATCTACATTTGTATAAAAGGAAACTTTGCAGTTGATTCATGGTGGAAATCCCCGCTGTCTGGATTGTGATCCAGGTCGCAAAGAGCTTTATGTTGCGACGTGTAACAATGAGTCTCCGACCCAGCGCTGGACGTTTGAACGGTTTAACCAAACCGCATTAATGCGCTGGAACAAAGCTGGGATAGATGAAGTCTAGATTTTCAAGTTTTTTTTCTTTTCAATTTGACTCCACATTTATTCGCCTGTTTCTCCCAAACATTCGAAGCAGCTTGCTTCATCGTATTTTGATTTTGCATTCCAATTTGTTGTTTATTTGAAGGATGTTAAAGCTTAAGGGGTGTGCCATCATACTTTCGTTAATGACAGTTTTTGTGCCTTAAAAACTTGGCAGTTAAAATTCAAAAATTTCCATACAAGAACCACCCGTTTTGATACAGATGACATCCGCGGACCAGTTTTCCTTCCCCCTGCTGGATTCGTACCTGGTGATGTTTCTTATTTGTGTTTTTTTTTCACGCATACAGTCAAGTGAAGCATGCTAGTAAGCTATTTTCCAATCACAATTATAATCTTTTCCCATACAAACATTTTGTTGCGGAGTTTAGGTCTTTCGTTTCATCATTATCTAATGTTTGGTAAGTCAAATGGCTCAAAAGAAAACAAAGCAAAATGCTGTAAAAGTTTATCTCAATTGATTTATTGCCAATTATTCAACGAATTGTGGATCACTATTCTCTTTGTTAATTCTAAAATAGGATGGGGTAAGTAGTTGATGAGTTTCTCCTTCTGTAGCTTATGCGGTAGCGACGGCCTTTTTCTTTTCAGCACATCCGTAAAGCAAGTTAAGGCCGGCCAAATCAAGCTTTAAAAAAATGAAAGAATGATATATCAAGATTCTGGATTAAACGTGCCAATTAGATATTTAATTACATCGCTAAAACCATCTCGTTGACCAATAGAAACGCCGTCAGGTACGATAATAGTCGGGACGCTGGGATCGACAGCGAAAGCATATGCTCCGTAATGCATAACAGATCCTTTAAATGCCAAGATCAAAGCATAACTTTTAATGATGGACTGCAAACTTGTGCAGAAATGATACTGCATTCTGCTAAACGTAAGTGATCCTTACCGTAGTCGTAAGCTAGTCCTTGATCCGTGATGACGTCAGTGCCGTAGCTCTCAAAGTTGCCTTCTTTGCCTTTTTAAAGAAAAATGTATCATAGGGCTCTAGTCCTTGATAGCCAACCTATAATCAGTGACATGTTACCTGGTTGAATGTTGTCGTAGTTGATGGTCACATAATCATCGCGATCGGTGCGGCTCTGCTCGTGATAGAAACCAAGTGCGTGCAAGAATTCGTGGATGGGTGTTCCAGTTTTGCATCCGGTAGCTGTGCAGCGGAAACAGCCGGAGTCCAGGGAAAGAGTCTGTGGCTGCAAAAGACGTGGGCGCATGCCAATGTAGCTGTAGCACCTTTTGTGTCGCATTTAGAAAAAGAAATTGATAAGCGATTAAGAACAGACGATTGGGATGTCGTAATGGAAACTTACCCGCCACCAGTCTTCTGGACGGACACGTAGAATTCCTGGTTTGTGCGCTCAACGAATGTAATGCAGCTGTTGGCTTCGTAGATGGCAAAAGCCTCTAGGAGAGTGTCACGTTCCTGTGAAGCTGCGCAAAGAAGAAGACATTTTCAAAAATTACAGAAGTATTTTCTTTAATTAATTAAAGGACTCACTAAATCCGGCGCCAATGGTGTAATATACGACGCCACCAGGCCAGAGGATGCTGGGATCGATGACGGCACTCCTCGGCTGCTCATTTCATTTAATTTAATACCATGTAAAAAAATTCAATATCATCAATTTCGTAAAGCTATAAGATTTTACCGTCTCTCCTGGATTGATACCCATAATATCTCCTTCGAACAGGTCCGGGTTGTACTCCGGATCCCTCTCTTCTTCCGCCTTACCTGTTTTTACGTAATTCGATTTTTACCTTAAACAAGTTAGAACTGCATTTTTAAGAATTGCGTCGTACCTAAAGGATTGGCCCATCCTAAGGTAACTGCCAAGCAGAGGAGAACGAATGTGGCTGAGCGCAGCATCTTCGGACGTTCGAATAAACACCAGTCAAACCGTTTGGATCCCGTTTTATACTCGGCTTCAAAGACGACATTTTAAAATTACCCAATTTCTATCTCTTCATCCAACTTTATTGTCATTGGCGGTCAAAAGTCGTTGGTATCTAAAAAAACGTGTTTCGTGCCGTGCGCACGACCGAAGCGCGTAGTTTGCCACGTTATTTTAATGCACGCTTTTCGAGTTGGAAGCAATATTTGACAGCATCGAAAACATTGCAGTGTATAGAGTATACGATTAAAGTGTTTTACAGTCTGGGCCTGTCAACACATAATCGCCAACAGTATCATAACTGACAGTTGTAACAGTCCACGATCCGGACAGGACAAGGACTTTCTGCGGGAGATAAGATAAAACTGCACTTGCTAATCTAGTATAACTAAACTCTGATAATGTATAACGCTGTTTGAGGGATGTAACAAAATGGGGATATTTGCCTAGTGATGGATAAACTTAAAATATCGTTCACTATTTGTGAACTGTCGGATGATCCGAGTTGCTCAACAACTAAATGCGTATCATTGTTGTCCCTAATATCACGAATGTTTGTTTGTTTAAATGTTTTGGTTGTCTCGTAATTGTAATGTATTTAGATTTATTTACAGCTATGACTCTACGTTACTAGTAGAGGGGGGGGGCTTGAATGCGTTTGCTTTCCTTACCTTTTTGCTTCGCCAGTTCCGAGAAGCTGAAAATTTTTTAGGTAGGGAGTTAATTAGCGCGTGGAAATTGTGAGGGAAGGGTGATCAAAAATCCATGATGGCCGCTTTCTTTTTATTTCTTTTCCACATTTTCTCACCATTCAGCCTCTACCTCTAAGCGTTACAATTGAGACTCAAGAACGCACTTGTGTTCGACTTCTGCATTTCTGTGTCTCGTGTCTCCCACGAGTAAAATCCTGACTGTTGTGCTTAATTATTTATTGTTTTGTCTATTGACCTGTAAAGGATTCTTTCTCATTGTGCAGACCAATTACATTTGCATTTAAGTGTTGTGATATGTTTGGTTGGAATTGACAAACGTGATGGAGAATCTCCCAAGATTGTATGAACATGTTACAAGAAGAAGAACTGACGCTTGTCAAAAGGAACTCTTCGCCAAAGGGTTTTCATTCCAGCACCGTCTATTCATCTCGTCACAACTGGCCAGATTCGAATGGCAGTTAAGATGGAGCAAGAGCAACAGAGGAGGACGAGTAGCCGTCCTATCGGACGCAAGGTAAGTGCAGAAACCGTCTATTTCTACCTGTGTAATGGAAAATTCGGACTTTTGGGGTGTCGATGCCAGAGTTTGGGCTAAAAAGCGTCTCGCAAATTTCAACGGCCGTTAGGGTAGAACTTTAAAATGTCCGAGTCTTTCACCTCACGTGCGTTAAAAATGTCGCTAATCGCAGTTAACGCAAGGGTACAAATAGAAGAACCTGGGCACTGCCTCCCGCCCGCTGGAGGAGTGGGTATTTTAACGTAGGGCTATTAGTTTCCCATCCGTGTTTGTCCATGTCCAGTAGAGTTTGCTTATCAATCCGGATAGTGTAAAAGCATCGTAAAGATAAAATGGGTTTTTTTCTTTGTATGTTTGGGTTGTCATGTAATGTTGATACCTGTTGCGTTGCACAGTTGCACGCACTTTGGACTTCATTGTTTTAATCTCCCAGCCATATAGCTATAATTGCCTGTAATGTTTTAGTTATAACAAAACTCGACCATTAAACTGCAATGGAAAGTAGCTGAACCGGTCAAGGTTCCATTTAAACGTTCTGCTTCTTATTGAATTAAAGATAATGACTTGCAATCCATGGTGATTTTGCTTTACGAGGGGTTGGCTTTTGCTAGGCCTAAACATTGATGTATGATCGTGTGGCCTAATGGATAAGGCGTCGGACTTCTATTGTAAAACAAGTGCAATCCGAAAATTGCGGGTTCGAGTCCCGCCTCGATTAAATTCGTTTTCCCAATTGGAAAAATGTGTTGTATGTATCGGTTCGTTGGCGTTTACAGTGGAATTTGAAATTGAATTAACGCCAAACAAACACTCCTTTAAACGCCTAATGCTTGATCTTTGCGATCAACTGATATCCATGTAACATTTTGCCATTTGTCATTGAAGGAAAAATCCTGTTTTGCTTGACAAATGCATGTGAACTACATTCAAATCTGTTGTACAACATTTTAAATTTAATAGCCCAAATTATTGCGCTGCGCTTACTGGTTAGGTAATTCTCAGAATGGATTGTAATAAAGATTGGAGGAGAATGCGTATACCATCGCAGTGGAGTTTACCTTGAGTAGATGACCATCAAACAGATCGTGTGGCCTAATGGATAAGGCGTCGGACTTCTACCTGAGCAGTGATCCGAAAATTGCGGGTTCGATTCCCGCCACGATTAGTTTTAGAACTGCAAGCAATTTAAGCCATGTCTGAAAATTATAGTACCACAGGCTGATATGTATCGTGAAATGCTTGTCTGAATTCAAGTGCATCATAAAGAGCCATTACTGTACAACCGAACACGCGTAGTAAACTTGAAAGTACTGGTGTATTTTTAAATGCCAGATGATGGGATCAGCAAAACCAAATAAGAAGGGAAATTTACAACAGTTCACGTTTTCTCTTTTGAGAAAAGGGTGGTTTTGATAACCTTCAGGTAATAATTTGATTTACAAGTGAGACGTGAAAGATGAGTTTGGAGAATCGGTGCTTTTAAGGTGTTTAACCGGAGCGAGCTGTGGCTTCGTTAAACGCGCGGAAGAAATCTAGTTTAGCTGCGTGAACTTCGGGTGTGTCCTGGATCACAGCCGGTTGGCTCCAAACGGGTGTAGGTGCCGGTTGGCTCCAAACGGGTGTAGGGGCCGGTTGGACGGGAATTACTTTGGCTACTCGTGCAGCGGCATGAGCGTGAGCGGCCAGGTGAGCACGACGGGCTGCAGCTACTTCGGGAGTATCTTGCACCTGTTGCGGCATTCCCCACGGCATATTGGCGTAACGTGCGGGCAAGTATGCCATGATTCCGTTAGCAGCAGCTGCAGCGTTGTAAGCGCGGTAATGTTCGATAGTGGCGGCCATCACTTCGGGAGTGTCTTGGATGGATCGTTTACCGCGAGCAGCGGCGTGAGCAGCCAAATGGGCAGCGCGGGCGGCAGCTACTTCGGGAGTGTCTTGAACTGGTTGAGGAACTCCCCAGTTAACCACTTGCAAAGGTGGCAGCGTCGATACGACTCCATTGGCAGCAGCGGCAGCAGAATGAGCGCGGTAATGTTCAACCTTAGCCGCCCAAACTTCGGGAGTGTCCAGGATCGCACCCGGTTGTCCCCATACAGGTACAGGGGTAGGCTGGGAGACGATTACGCGAGATCCTCTTGCGGAAGCGTGGGCGGCCAGATGAGTGGCACGAGCGGCAGCAACTTCGGGAGTTTCCTGGACAGGCGGTTGTTGTGCGGTGTAGGGGTAGTAAAGGAATGGGTTGTAGTTCCAACCGGGTGGGAACTGGGCGGAGACGGCACATGCCATCAATACAACAACGACGGCCACCTTGACGATTATACATTCGAATAATAAAGAGATAAAGTCTTAAATACTTATAGTTTGAATCTGCAAATTTACTTACTGAGGTCTTCATGTCGATTCGCAGAGTGATCGTTAGAGCAGGCAAGAGAGAGGAAAGTGAATTGAGATTTTTGGAGCAACTGGGGCTTTATATACCCGGTGAAGAGTTTTACCTTCAAGCAGGGAGTCGCTACGAGGATCCAAGGCCAATCTTACGCTTCCAATTGTTTCCCATATCTCCATTGCTCTCTATAGTCTACACACGTTCTTTGGCATCGGCTCTAAAGTATGGACCTTATTCTCTAGTTCACTTCCTGCTACCAATTTCATTCGAGGTTAACCATCCTCACGCATCACGCATCACCTGGACGTCCGTGAAAAGTTGACGAACCGCTAGTTAAAAATTTGCAACCTTTCACTTGTCCAATCGGAGCCCCCATCCATAAATCTAGTTTGTCACGAAGACCTAGAAAGGTTTCGATTCCTCCATTCTGACCGGTTGCATTCATTTCTCTGACAAACAACCACAAGAAAGTGAAAGTATCTTCCATTAGTAAGTCCATTTCAATCAATTTTCATGTTTGTCGTCTCCCTGCTGCTCTAAGTCTACTTTTCTTCAAGGGCTCACCAAAGTTATTCCGATGACACGGGCTGTAGCCAAAATTGGTCAGCTCCCCCAAAAAAATTCAAGTTGATGATGTGCAAGGTCGATGGGCGCTGTTGGCAAAGGAGTAGTTCCATAATTTCATTTGCCCGTCAATACGTGAATAATTATTCACTCCTGTACGTAAAGATTATTTCTCCCGATCCACTATCATTAGTTTTAATCTTTAAGTTGTTTTGTGTGTGCCAATATTCAAAAAGTAAAATTATGATAGCCCTGCCCTTTCGTGTAACATCAAAAGGCAAGTGATTGTCATTGTCGACCTCGCCCAAACTCACATAGTTTCAAGGATTTTCATTTTCCCATTTTCATAGCACGACCATGACAATGCCATTGGTTCGAATTGCTCTGCAAGCTTGTAATCAAAGGACGTGTAACAACACGGCTTGATATGGTGATTATCAGATTGCAAAAGAAAATCTCGATCAAGGCATTAAACCGCTCAACAATTCTTTGATGATGTGATCGTAGATATTCAAGAATTAATCACCCAAACTTCCGTGAATTCCATTGAAACAGAAAGCCAATCAAAGGATGATTGATCCTTTTCGGGGACACAGCACTTGGTACTGAAGAAATAAGAAAGAAGGGCGGGATCTTTGAACGCTAGACATTTTTTTTTCTAATGATCATTGGCAATTTATCATTCATTTTTAATTTCTTTTAAATTTTATCTAGATAAAGAAAAATGGTAAGAAAAATAAACGAACTCTATCTAATATCTTTGAGGAAAGAAAATGGAACGATCGTGGATAAAGTATAACCTTGTACGTTTCTCAATGCCAATGATTTGATAATGTTGTTATGTCACTTGCGGAAAGGCGAATGTACTTTCGGGAATAAAATTCATGAATCTTTTCAAACGAGGTGGTTAACAACAGACCCCGCCAAATCATTAGGTAATGATTACTGGGTATTGGCAATATCTGGCTTGCAACAGACATGAACGATCAATAATTAGATGCATGACTCCAATTTTGTATTCAGCTCATTTTACTGCATAACGATCTTGCAGGTATGTGAGAAAGTGATATTATTGTATGCCACTTGAAATGTTTTTCATCTCGTGCTATCGCATTTCACTCCCGTTCGATTGGGATGTGGCAGTGCTGAAATGAGCGTTTAGATGCCTGTTTTAGTAGATGCGTATAGGAAAAGATTCAGTTTTCACGATTAGATCTAGCAGTGCTTCGGACAGTAAACACAACGTTTCTTTATCGAATTGCGACCGGTACGCCGTAAAGATATACTATGGCAATGCAGTGAATCATGGGAGAAGTAAAACCTCACGTGTATGATGGCTTTGGAACGGCAACAAAATTAGCGAAGAAATTCGTGTCAACAGAAGTATATTTTACAACAGCATCAGCAAGTTCATTGTGGCGTTTTTAATCGTAAGAAAATTGCGCTTTCTAGAATATCACACAGTGGTTGGTTTTGGATGGGCAGATTTCGGCTATGTTTGTTGGGAAGACTGTTGGCTAAGTTGGTGAAGTGACAACCAGTTAACCAGAGCGAGTAGCAGCCTCGTTGAAAGCGCGGAAGAAATCTAGTTTAGCAGCGTGAACTTCGGGCGTGTCCTGGATCACAGCCGGTTGGCTCCACACGGGTGTAGGGGCCGGTTGGACGGGAATTACTTTGGCTACTCGTGCAGTGGCATGAGCGTGAGCGGCCAGGTGAGCACGACGGGCTGCAGCTACTTCGGGAGTCTCTTGCACCTGTTGCGGCATTCCCCACGGCATATTGGCGTAACGTGCGGGCAAGTATGCCACGATTCCATTAGCAGCAGCGGCAGCGTTGTAAGCGCGGTAATGTTCAATGGTGGCGGCCATCACGTCAGGGGTGTCCTGGATGGATCGTTTACCACGAGCAGCGGCGTGAGCGGCCAAATGGGCAGCGCGGGCGGCAGCTACTTCGGGAGTGTCTTGAACTGGTTGAGGAACTCCCCAGTTAACCACTTGCAGGGGTGGCAGCGTCGATACGACTCCATTGGCAGCAGCAGCAGCAGAATGAGCGCGGTAATGTTCAACCTTAGCCGCCCAAACTTCAGGAGTGTCCAGGATCGCACCCGGTTGTCCCCATACAGGTACAGGGGCAGGTTGGGAGACAATTACACGGGACCCTCTTGCAGAAGCGTGAGCGGCTAGGTGAGTGGCACGAGCGGCGGCAACTTCAGCAGTTTCTTGGACAGGTGCTTGTTGTGCGGTGTAGGGGTAGTAAAGGAATGGATTATAGTTCCAACCGGCTGGGAACTGGGCGGAGATGGCACATGCCATCAGGACAACGATAACAAGCTTGAGAATCGAAAAGAAAAACAAAATTTAATAACTGAACTGTAAATTCATGTAAATTCACTTACTGAGGTCTTCATGTTGACTCGCTTACAAGATGTGAGAGCGCAGTGGAGAGGAGAGAGTGAATTGACTTTGGCTCAGCATCTGGGAGCTTTTATACGCGTTTGTTGTCCCATTCGGTACCCCGCGAGCAAGGTCTTCTTTAGCACATTGAAATCTTCCGTGTTTCACGTTCTAGATGTGCAAGGAAAACGGAATGTGCCCCGCCCTTTATCTTAGTTATCGAATTATTTTTTCTATTCTCAAATTGGGAAGATGTTGGCCAGTGTTTCTCTTGCGATCCGCTGAAAAGTAGTTGGACATGAAACTAGCACGACTCACTCGATGGCGATTGTTCGACCTTGCCATTAAAGTAAGGCCATCCATATCAGTATAAGGGAGTAGCCTAATAGCTATTTCTTTTGGGTCATGCATAAAATGTTTACCCATGTCAATAGCGCGGATTGAATCCTAATTATGATGTTTTAACCGTTTCTGATTTTGGTAGTTATCGTATTGTCATAGTGGTCCACGGATTCACAGATTCACAAAACTTTCGATTGAAAAACCCCCGATCTTAAAGCAAATGTTTTTATCTGACTTAATCTGATTGTGTGCTTTGCTTACATAACCTTGTCAAGTAAAATTATACTTTCTTCTTTACAGTTTACAGTACGTCCCACGCATTTCATAAAGTACTTATCGCCGGCGCAAACGGCCGTTATCTATGTATCCACTAACTTCACCCCAGTTTGTATTTATTTCACCAAACCCACGCTCAACATAAACAGTCGTGAGTGTCGGTATCTTTTACTGTTGCTTGTTTCACTATTCGTTTACCGTGCTTTGTCAACTACCGTACGTACATAGCAAAGAAACAAGGTGAAAACGAGAATGAGTGGGATCTGAGAAATGGTAATAGCCAAAGTATATACGGTTAAAGAGCTGGGAAAAAGCAAATGCATGAGTTAATTACCCTTACGACTTAATTCTTATCGGTTAATTTTCATAGCTTTTGGTAAAAAAACACCTGATATCACTGGAAAAATGGGAACCACGCATTAAAAACGGTGCGAAAAATAAGCGCTTTGGTTGTGCGCCAGTACAAAGGAGAAAAACATTTCTGATTATATCAAAAACTTGCGATAAAGGATTGCATCGTCTGATTACCATTGAATTGCTACGTATAAAATAGGCTTTTTCTCTTGGCCCTCAATCAGTACTGAAAATGCTGCTCAACAATCCTTTCGTTCTTCTCTGCTCGGTATTCACCTTAGGATCAGCTGATGGCAGAAGTATTTACAAAATATCAAATGTATATAGAACTAAACTAAAAGTAATTTTCATATTTATAAAATCCAAAAGTTATTGCTCTAACAGAAGAGAATCCGGAATTTAATCTGGATCTCCTCCAAGGAGCCGTTATGGATGTTAATCCAGAGGAAATGGTATCATCATTCGGACGTAACAGGTGTTGATTTTCTCATTGCATTTTACTTCTATTTTCGTAGAACAAGCAGCTGAAGAATGCCACAGTTGATTCCAGTCGACTATGGCCTGATGGCATCCTGCATTACAGTGTTGGTGACGGATTCAGTAATTTCACGAACACGTTAAGCAAATTGATTTCTATAACGGATTAAAGGTCTTTTGTGCTGTGTTTGATTTATGCAGGCGGTCAAGAACTTGAAGCCCTTTACGAAGTGTTTGCGATGTACGAAGACAAGAGTTGTGTCACGTTCGTAAAACGCACAACCGAGGATTTCTACGTTTCTATCCAGAAAACCGGTGGCGGGTAAATGAATACATTTCTCATTATAAACATGTTTCTCTTATTCAGTAATTTTACTTGACACGTCTCGTAGGTGTTACAGCTACACAGGCAGGCAGCATTCGCAGCCTCAGGTCGTCTCTCTCGATGCAAAATGCTTCGATTGCACCGACACGGGATGCAAAACTGGTGTGCTTATCCATAAATTTATGCACGCACTCGGGATCACTCACGAGAAGAACGAAACTCTTCGTAATGATCATATTAGCGTGAATCACACCGACATCCAACCTGGTAATACCTATAAGGCACAAGTTTATGAATGTGTTTCCTTTGCTCTTTGTTAGTTTATTTATTGAACCTGTTGTGGGTATTGTTCGTTTATGCAAAAGCAATCTCAGGGAAGGGTGAAACGTTTTTCCTGTCGATGTTTGTTGAAACGGTCAGAATCCGTTCACTTTTTTGGGAGAAACGGAAGATAAGCCGTTTTGCGTAGATTAACAAACTGTTTTTGTGCGGGTATAGATTGTACAGATATTTATAACCGTGACATAGTATTATAGAAAATTGTTTAGTATTTAGTAAGACTTTGTATGATTTAAGTCTGCAGGACCATGTCACTGCGGGAAGACTTAAACGTCATGTGAGGTTAAATTTTAAGAAATTTCACACATATTTTTATACACCTAGTGTATGTAACGCGGTAGCTGACAGTGCAATATTTTACTGATAACAAAAAGAAAAAGCGCTAATTTCAAAAGCTACGCAACAGGTTTCATCACAGATTAAAGATATCTTATGTCCACGATCAACTTTAATATGCATTTCGTATTCATCCGATTGAATTTAACCAACTTGAGTTTGTAATCCAACATAAACATTTCTTTTTGGCTAATGACGAAAAGAATCCGTGGCGCAAAACGAAACGCACGCATTCGCGCATCATCCCGACATCCCGACTACGAACGCAACTGATGCAGTCACCGATGGCCATGGAGACGGTTTTAGTAACGTACGAATGAACATTTTTGGCACACAAAAAGCCGAATTATTGTATTGATTTCTGATTTTCTTTCTTGTTTTGTTTTACAGCTGCATTTGATGAAGCTGAATTTATTGTATGGATGTCCTGAAGCGATGGTAAAGAGTTTTCCTGTGGTGAGCCTGGATGCTCTACCAGCTCTTGCCGTACTCAGTTTAGGTGGGCAAGGAATAGATACTCAACGGAAAGGACAAAAACAAAGATACAGCGGAATACTGACGGCAGAAGATGGAAACAACCCAAACCGAAAAGATGAAGGGAAAGACGCGGAAAAAGAGAAAAACGAAAAGAAAGAAAAAGAAGAGCAGCAAAAAGAAGCGGATAGAAAGAAAAAGGAAGAAAGCGAAAAAGAACAGAAACGGAAAGAGGCGGAAAAAAAGGAAAAGGAAGAACAAAACAAACAAGAGAAACGAAAAGAGGCGGAAAGAAAGAGAAAGGAAGAAAGAGAAAAAAAAGCGAAACGAAAAGAGGCGGGAAGAAAAAAAAAGGAAGAAACAGAAAAAGAAAAGAAGCGGAAAGAGGCTGAAAAAAAGGAAAAGGAAGAAAGAGAAAAAGAAGAAAAACGGAAAGAGGCGGAAAGAAAGAAAAAAGAAGAAAGAGAAAAAAAAGAAAAACGGAAAGAGGTGGAAAGGAAGAAAAAGGAAGAAAGAGAAAAAGAAAAGAAGCGGAAAGAGGCTGAGAAAAAGGAAAAGCAAGAAAGAGAAAAAGAAGAAAAACGGAAAGAGGCGGAGAAAAAAGAAAATGAAGAAAGAGAAAAAGAAGAAAAACGGAAAGAGGCGGAGAAAAAAGAAAAGGAGGAAAGAGAAAAAGAAGAAAAACGGAAAGAGGCGGAGAAAAAAGAAAAGGAGGAAAGAGAAAAAGAAGAAAAACGGAAAGAGGCGGAGAAAAAGGAAAAGGAAGAAAGAGAAAAAGAAGAAAAACGGAAGGAGGCGGAGAAAAAGGAAAAGGAAGAAAGAGAAAAAGAAGAAAAACGGAAGGAAGCGGAAAAAAAGGAAAAGGAAGAAAGAGAAAAAGAAGAAAAACGGAAGGAGACGGAGAAAAAGGAAAAGGAGGAAAGAGAAAAAGAAGAAAAACGGAGAGAGGCGGAAAGAAGAGAAGTAGAGGAGAAACGAAAAGAGGCGGAAAGAAAGGAAAAGGAAAGAAGAGAAAAAGAAAAAAAACCAAAAATCAAAGACTTGATTAAGAATACGTTTAAGAAAGTCATTTTTAAGATAAAGAGTAAATTTTAATACACAACGTAAACGGTCACTTTCGTCAAGGCACCTTAAAACGCAATTGAAATCCAATCATCAAATTTGAATTCGTGTTACAATGCCAAGTTAACATCGCCGGGTGATTTCAAACAACAAGTTTTAGTAGCTGACATAACACAGTCTAACAACAAAAATGTGTATACCTTAAAAATGAAACAGCTAAGTGATTTCAGGTGAATAATCACGACACCTTTTATTTACTGACACCGGAGCACCCGTAAAGGGCGTTTAGCTCGACTTTGTCAACCTGCGGGAGAAATAAAATGTTTAGCAGTTGTGTCACTAAAAGCTTTAAAAAAAAAGAGAGGCTTGGTTATCTCTTTCGAACGGCTACAGTATGATTTCTATCAAACTTAGGACACATACTATTTGTTGTTTACTGTGTTTTTTTTAATTTTCATTCTACGAGTTCTATTTTGTTTAATCTTTTCCAGTTGCTTACGTACCTCGCTGAACCCGTCCGTCTTCCCGATGATTACACCGCTAGGTACGATTATCGTTGGGACAGATGGATCAACGGCGAAGGCGTACGGTTCGTAGTGCATGACGGAAGCTTCAAACAAAATTATGAAAGACAAGAAAACATTTATCAATTGTTCTCTCACTTGTCTAGCAGAAACTAATTTACAGTACTCACCGTAGTCATAATTAGCAAGGTGCTGGATTTGAGTTTGGTCGTACTTTTCAAAAGCTCCTTCCAATCCTAGGATAAAAAATTAGGAGATCCAATTCGTTGTTTATCTTTTAAAAGCTGTGGGTGGTTTCAAAACGTATTTTGAGTACCAGGCTGAATGTTGGCCCAGTTTATGGTAACGTAATCATCGCGATCCGTGCGGCAGTGCTCGTGTTGAAAGCCAAGTGCGTGCAAGAACTCGTGAACTGGCGTTCCAGGAACTGAACATCCAGAAACTGTGCAACGTAAGCACGCCGAATCAAGCGAAAGGACTTGAGCTCCTCCAATCCTGCCAACGTAGCTGTTGCATCTTTTGTTTTTTCACCGTAAGCAAGGAAAATGATCAAACTGATTAATGTCTACCTCTTTTTAACACAGGCGGAAAACAGGAATTACAAAACTTACCCGGTGCCCGTCTTCTGAATGGACACGTAGTCCCGCTGTGTTGTTCTCTCTACAAATCTGATACAGGAATTGGCTACGTACAGATTAAAGACGTCCTCAAAGATGGCACGTTCACTTAAGCCTTTATAAGGTATAATTCACAAGTAGGAGAATTAGTCTACAGTGAGCAGTTCAGCCTAATAAATCAAATGGTTTTTGTAAACAAACTTACTATATTCACTATCGAAAGAATAGTGAACAACACCATCGGGCCAGAGTAAGTTCGGGTCACGGATCGCGTTCCTCGGCTAACGTTTTCAGCACAACATAAATGGTAAAAATCAATATCTTCCGATTGAATAATAATATACAGATCAAACTTTCAATACCTTATTTCCAGGTTCCACACCCCTAATGTCTCCTTCAAAGAAATCGGGGTTGTATTTCAAATATTCTGTCTCCCAGGTATCATCTGTTAATTAGCATTTCAATCGGGAATTACCTTTACTTAGCGATTAACACTGAAATTCATTTAACCCCCGCCAGAATTTACCTATAGGACCACTCCATCCCGCAGTAACTGCTGAATAAAAAAGAATGAATCGGGTAAGGCGGCTCATTTCTCTTACTAAATGCTGTACACATCACATTAATACTCGCGACTGGTTTTTATACGCAAAGTCGCTGTTGATGAATACGACAATTGACATTTTTATCTGTTTCGTAGTGTGCTGTCTGTTTGCACTGGCCAAAAAGTTATACGCCAAGGTTATCTACAAAGGTAACTGTTTGCTGATAGATGTATTTGTGTCTGTTTTTCCTACCATATCGCTTTTGGTTACAGGGTTCACTGTAACAAACAGTGATGCGTTCAACAGTCGTTGTACATAGGTCCAATATAACTAACACTGACGCTTAATTGATGCCAGAAATCACAAGGAAAATCACAAGTGATATTTGTTTAAAAGTTTAGAATTTTCTCACAAAGCTCTTCAGGTGATTATTTTTTGTTTTGAACAGACGTCTGAATCAGCTAATAATTTATATCTTATAGCTATCTTAACAGTTGTGCCGAGATCCAGTTACACTGAATAAGCTTATACAACAAGCTAAAATTGACGAGTAGAATTCGAGCAAATCGCTATGACCCAACATCCAGGTAAAACAAAAATAACTTGCAACGAGCGTGATTAAATATTGCAGTGGTATGGTTTTGAATGAAAGAAACCAACAAACCAAGTGTCGGCAGCATAGCATCATAGATCGTGTGGCCTAATGGATAAGGCGTCGGACTTCTAAATAGAGTGGCAATCCGAAAATTGCGGGTTCGACTCCCGCCACGATTAATTTGAAGCTCACCTGAGATCAATCAGTAATACGATAGGGCAGCGTTAGTAACAAAAACTGTTGTAAACAATTTGCTAGAAATGTGGCGTATTTTAAGTTGCAATTACAAAACTAATATCGAAATAAAATTAGCGAAGTTGTATGTCTTGATCTATTTACGGACGTCAGTTGCAAGGAGAAACAAGATTGAATAAAGAGGGAATTTCATTTTACAACAGTTCACGCTTTCAGTTAAAGGGGGAAAAAATGTGCTTTCAGTTAACTACCAAACAACAAAGTGATTTAGGCCTACATGAAAGTTTGGCATATGATTGAGACATTGATAATAACTGTTTTAGAGAATCTGCGCTTTAGATGTTTAACCGGAATGAGCGGGGGCTTCGCTAAACGATTATCGAATTCCGACCGGTACGCTGTAGAGATATGGCAATGCAGTGAATCATGGGAGAAGTAAAACCTCACGTGTATGATGGCTTTGGAACGGCAACAAAATTAGCGAAGAAATTCGTGTCAACAGAAGTATATTTTACAACAGCATCAGCAAGTTCATTGTGGCGTTTTCAATCGTAAGAAAATTCCGCTTTCTAGAATATCACACAGTGGTTGGTTTTGGATGGGCAGATTTCGGCTATGTTTGTTGGGAAGACTGTTGGCTAAGTTGGTGAAGTGACAACCAGTTAACCAGAGCGAGTAGCAGCCTCGTTGAAAGCGCGGAAGAAATCTAGTTTAGCAGCGTGAACTTCGGGTGTGTCCTGGATCACAGCCGGTTGGCTCCACACGGGTGCAGGGGCCGGTTGGACGGGAATTACTTTGGCTACTCGTGCAGCGGCATGAGCGTGAGCGGCCAGGTGAGCACGACGGGCTGCAGCTACTTCGGGAGTCTCTTGCACTTGTTGAGGGATTCCCCACGGCATATTGGCGTAACGTGCGGGCAAGTATGCCACGATTCCATTAGCAGCAGCGGCAGCGTTGTAAGCGCGGTAATGTTCGATGGTGGCGGCCATCACGTCAGGAGTGTCCTGGATGGATCGTTTACCACGAGCAGCGGCGTGAGCAGCCAAATGGGCAGCGCGGGCGGCAGCTACTTCAGGAGTGTCTTGAACTGGTTGAGGAACTCCCCAGTTAACCACTTGCAGAGGTGGCAGCGTCGATACGACTCCATTGGCAGCAGCAGCAGCAGAATGAGCGCGGTAATGTTCAACCTTAGCCGCCCAAACTTCAGGAGTGTCCAGGATCGCACCCGGTTGTCCCCATACAGGTACAGGGGTAGGCTGGGAGACGATTACGCGAGATCCTCTTGCGGAAGCGTGGGCGGCCAGATGAATGGCACGAGCGGCAGCAACTTCGGTAGTTTCCTGGACAGGCGGTTGTTGTGCGGTGTAGGGGTAGTAAAGGAATGGATTATAGTTCCAACCGGCTGGGAACTGGGCGGAAATGGCACATGCCATCAGGACAACGATAACAAGCTTGAGAATCGAAAAGAAAAACAAAATTTAATATCTGAACTGTAAATTTATGTAAATTCACTTACTGAGGTCTTCATGTTGACTCGCTTACAAGTGAGAGTGCAGTGGAGAGGAGAGAGTGAATTGACTTTGGCTCAGCGTCTTGGAGCTTTTATACGCGGCTAGTGTGCCACTCGGTACCCCGCGAGCAAGGTCTTCTTTAGCGCAATTAAATCTTCCTGTTTTTCAAGTTCTAGATTCTACAAGGAAAACGGGATTTGGGCTACTCCCTTTTGTTTTACGTGCATTTATGTTTCCCATCTAGATGCAGGGGAGATGTTAGCTAGTGTTTCTCCTTCCATCTGCTGAAATGAAAGGGTTAGGAAACTAGCAGTTCTCACATGATGGTCAATTATTCGACCTCGGCTAGGGAAGGTAAGGCCATCCGTATAAGTACAAGGGAAGAGAAGAAATTTCTTTTTGCATATAATCTAAGACATTTGCAATTTGAAATGTCCTAGATATCTTGATACGTTGGATCCAACGACTCTTTAGATTCACTAAGCCTTTTGTAGTAAAACTACTGAACATAAAAGGGAGCATTTTTTTGTATGTTGTCGATAAGTTGCTTCCTCCTTGATCGGGTCAATTTGTTGTCGATGGGAGTTTACGAAGCAAAATAAATCCCTGGACCCGCCATGCGGGTAGAATGCCACCAGCCGTTGTAGGGGACGGGAGTTGCCGATTGCGTGATTATGGCCTTAGAGCACTATCGTTTACAATTGCAAGGAATGAAATCGAATTGATACATTCCCTTACAGCCTGGTTTATTTTTTAAAAAAAATTTCCTGTTTTTGCTTATCTAAATCATGCATTTGAATTGATAGCTTTAGATTTTATTTGGCAAATTTCAATTTTGTAGTAGTAGTGGAGTGTGGCATTAATGTTTAATTTAAACATTAATTCTATAGCATTTGTTTCCCAAGACGCCAAGAGGCGCTGAAAACAGATGCACAGCAAGGTAGCGTTGAAATTTGTTGCACACCAATAGATGGCCATAGAATCGCGACGTAGAAGAAGAGAATCAATTAGATTGTTTAATGGCGTAGGTTTTCGTAGTTTTCGACGCGATGTGTGTTAATTAGTTGAGAAACATTGTCGTAATCGGAGTTCGGAACGGATTTCCATAATGTACACGTGTTGTAACCGACCAGCACAAAATTGATAAATTTTTTTCATTTATCACAAATTGGTAAATAAGTTAGAATAATCCTTGTTTAAATATATATTGGATGATGAAGGAAATTGGATTTCTTTTACAGGTTATCAACAGCATTTCCAATCTATAGCAGCAGAAGCCAAGCTGTTCAGTCCACGGAAGACCATTGTAATTGCAGTTAATGAGTTATACAACAACTTTGTTGCCAATAACAACATGCTGCATTTATTTTTGTCCACAGCCAAAATAAAATGCAACTTCTTTCACAGGAGTAACACATTGTGTGGTTTACTACCGGTTAGTGGTTAGCTACCATAATCTCCTGATTGTTTGAGTCTGACAATAAGCAATACCATATTGTTATTTGTTTCTTCCCTGTAAGTTAGTTGCAACACAATTTGTTTGGATATATATATTTTTTTTTTATTTAATTTTTTTATTCTTTCCATTTGCAGAGATGTTAGCTTGTTGTGATTTTAGACCACAGTATAGATTGAGCCTTTCTATCTGTGTCAAACCAGTTATATCAACTCACTTGTTGTTGACACCCCTGGAGATATTACCAAACTTTCGAAATGGTTGAAGCAGGCACCCATGATATGTCGATTCAATTTCAGTGCTAACACTGTAAGGATGGTAACCTGTTATTAAGTTACACCACCTGTTTCAGTTGGCCATAGGATAGATATCCACTTCAATGGGGAACCTATATGTCTATCCCATTTTTACACCAAAAGAGTGATACTCTTTAATGTTTGCAGTGTGTTTGTCACATTCAATGAATCCATATCTTCTCATGGTAAAAAAAAAAAATATTTTTATGTTAGAGTTTTCAAACATTTTAAGTAAGCACTTCTTTCACGTTTTATACTTTTTTATGCCCTAAAATTGATGGACTGAATAATGTCAGATTGCAAAAAAAAAAAAACACTGGAACCCTTCTGCATGACTTTGAACCACAAGATATTGATCTTTTTTACATTCGCCTTTTTGGTTGAACGGTAAAGAGTTTCACGGTTCACTGTTTTATCCGAAAATCGTATATCTACGAAACGTTGGCATTATTTGTCTATGGTAAACAAATGTTCATAGCAAAGTTAAATTGAATCTCAGTGTTATGTAAGAAGAAAACATTTTTTTTTTTTAACATTTGGATTGCTGAATCAGCTTTGTTAGCTTAGCCTATTCATATGCATCATGCAAGTTTCCTTGATGGCAGATCTTTCATTTGCATTTTTATTAGAATAATTTTAGAATTGCTTTAGTCAAACGAAAGAAAGCTTAGAGAAAGGAGCTCCCAAGAAAACTTGCAGCGGTTGGAATTTCTTTTCGTTTTTTAATATTTTCAAAGCCTCATTTTGAAATGTTTATAATGTTTCTTCTCTAATATTACAGAACAGATATGCTGATGACTGGAATCAATTGGATCAGCTGAAAACATATGTTGAGACATCTATGCAACATTGTACTTGGATATGTGTCATTCCACTGGTAGTGGCTATCAAACTTGGAATCGCGTGTCTTCAACCGACTCACCTCATCTAGGCCTGACCAGTATCGGCCCGAAGAAAGTAGTCAACTAGTCGCACGTCAGATAACAAATCCTGCTAAGTAAACCATATGATAAGGAAGTGAACATCAATCATTGGAGCGTGAGTCTAATGGTCTAATGAAAAATAAGGATTCATTTGATTACCGACTTGACCTGCACGAGGTTTATACATTTTTCATTATTTAAAAACTGATTTCATATCTAATTCCCACCTATATTTCTACTTTATTTTAAAGGATTTTAGCCATATCGGATATCGGAAAGGAACACCTTTACCGAACATAATGTTCTTCTAACGTAAATTATTGGATGTTCATTCTATGTCGGATTTAGATTTCATTTATAACACCATAGAAGGATTGCACACACTAATGTTTTAAAGTAAGTTCCATAAGGAAAAATGCTTTGAGTTTATTTGTTTTTTTTTTGTTTTTGTTTTGTTTCTAGGTTAATAAACGTAATAAATGGAAAATGGGGTTTCAGAATGAGGCGGGAGTTTTTGTCAATGCTGAAGTTTGGAAACACGATCGGAAATACCCATGAAATGAAAAACATTCTCTCACGTTATGGTATTTGTCGTACATAAATTGAAGTGCATATCTGGGCTCCCTTCTTTTCTGTGGCCCCGTTTCCCCTTGACTCGTAATAAGCCCGTAGGGGGTCACGCCCCTACTGTACGGTATATATAAAAACAACATATATCGAGGTTTGGAGGGCTCTGGCCGGAAAGGGGACGTGGGGGTCCTCATGGTTCGATGAAATGCTAATGGAGGGCCATGTCGCTACCCACAAATCCGAATTAAAGGTTAATCGCTCCTGTAAAAATGTTCCAAATCTTCAGCTCTTCTTCCGGCTTCTCTTAGCCACGCACTGGGTAATCTCCCCGGTGAGTCAATTGAGGCAGTGTCTCCCCCTGCCTTGGTTGACAGCAACTTTTGAAATGGGTACTTTGCCTTTTAAAAGTTGCAAAATATTTCATTCCGTGGAGAATTGTCAATACAAATTTTGTTTTACATTAATTTTGAAAAACTTTTCTCTTATACTTTCTTTGTGTTCACACTATTTCTGTGTATTAATTGTGTCATTACATTTTTTTAAGGATTGAACTCTTAACATTGCTGACTGGTGTTCACTTTGTATACTGAGAATATCGGAGCGTATATGGAGTACCGCCGATGAAATTCCAATCCTGGAGTAGGTAGTTTACTGTTGTAGATACTTGAATTTCGTACTTACGAGAGTTTAATTTGCCTGGATGAATTTGTTTATAATCATTGTATTTGTTGGTTTTTCAGATATATTGATGCTTTCACAGATTTTAATTTAACTCTTTCGGGTATCGATCCCCAATTTTTCGGCGTGCATTGCCGATGCTCAACCGTTGAGCCATGAGTTACATTTATTTTTGCACTAATATTATAAGGCACTAAAAGATAATAAAGGCAATTTTTATAGGCTCGTAAAACTATATGTTAACCTGGATATCTGGAATTCAAGGATCATAGCTCTGTGGTAGAATGTTGTTTAACGGATCCAAAGGTCTCGGGTTCAACTCCCGTACGATGGTTAATATAATAATTGTAAATGTGTATATTAAAAGGATTTAATGAAAACATGATAACACGAAATTATCTTGAATCACTACAAAAATTTTTCTGAGTCCAAATTTGTGGTACTCTAATAACAGGAAAATATAGGCGGTCAAACTATATGACTTATGGCTCAGTGGTAGAGCATCGGCCTGGTACGCCGAAGATTAAGCGTTCAAATCCTAGAAAAGTCAAAATAATTATTGAAAATATCAACAACTTCAATTGAGTATATATATATATTACAATGTCATAAACTCTTACTATTATGACAGTATGTATGGGATCTTTCAGCAGAGGAAGCAAATGATTAAAGTCCATTGCAAGTGTTCAAGTACCAAACTACGCATTCACTTCGATAAATCAAATTGAACAATTTGTTGAAATTTGTTATTGGATATTATATTAAACTTTGCCAAAATATCCGTCCCATTACTTCGTAATGGGGAAGTTTCTCGACCCGACTGGCGACGTGGGAAGTAGACACCTGGGAAGGTGGGAAGCCCAAGACACCAGGAACCTACTGGGAATCGAACCACGGACCTTGGAGTTGCTAGGCGGATGCGATACCTTCCTGGCAACCCCCCCTATATCCCCCCCATTGATATTTGATCCCCTATGTACAACTTTGCACAGTTACCTTAATGTGTTGAAGACTTAGATTCCCACATGATATCTCTCGTAGCTCAAAGATAGAGCGCTGTACTGGAATACTATATACCTTAAGTTCAAATCCCATTCAGATGTAGTGGATTGTATGTCTAGTGGTGAAATACATCTACCCAGTACGCAAGACATGGTGAAGAAAACTGTAATGGAATTAATAAAAATTAAATCGTGTTTTATTAAAAAACAATGAGTTTAGTAGGATTAATCGTTATAGAATGTGTCCAAGTTTTCGTCTTTTATCAGAAGCTTATTACGATAGCGTCAATATAGTAAATCACCAAACATATCGAGTACTTTTTACCTCTGAAGAGATTTCATCCACAAACATCCAACGCCACAATCCGATTCTCACCCATTGAGCCATGATTCATACATACACACGGACAATACATTCTTGTTGCTTAAAGGCAACCTTTTCCCACTTGTAAATTATTAAAGTATAGTCTCTAGCCTATTCCTCAACGAGCAAATAGGTACTTCGCCTGCAAGGCCCACGTGTGAACGATTTATAACAGCCACCTCAGAGTTTGATGGTTTGATGTGGCGACCGTCGCATTTGCTTTCTGGGCAAGGCGAAGGCCGGCAGGTACCATAGTCGTTGGTATCCGGCTCAAAACATTGGCCATGATCACAAAGACCCTTTGTCATAAATGACACAATTTTTCAACAACAAAAAATGTAAAAGAATTAAAAGACAACAAAATAAGTGACATAAACCCCCAAAAATCAAGTTATGTTGCAAGTATCTTACAGAAAATGATCATATTATAAGGGGGTACTTAGCTTTTAAAAAAATTGCTTTATGTGAGATTTAATGTGAGTCAGAAGCTCTTATATCAAAATTGAAGGCAATAATTTATTTTAGTTGTTCTACAATTGCTGTGAATACTTTAAAAGTAAATAATTTAGAAATTAACAACTTACCTATTCTAAGGATACAATGCTAGACATTTGACTATAGCAACTAACTACTTAAACACCACACAAGCACAGTGTGTTACACCTACAAAAGAACTTGCATCTCAATTCAGCTGTAGATGAAAATACATGCATCATATTTGTTGTTATCAACAACATAGTTTTTAAAACACAGCAGCTGGATTTACACTGGACTTTCTTTGAATTAACAGCTCCCTTTTTGCAAAGCTTTTTTGTAGAACTTCTTGTCAACAACACACCAACACCTGTAAGAAAAACACTTATAAAATTAACAAGGAATATTCATAAATACTTGAGATAAAAGTTGGCTGGCAGCCAATAAGAAATATAATCCTCTTAGCCAGAGTTATCTAAAGAATGCACAATTAATAGAATGTTTTTGTTTCAACAAACCCTAGGCCATGATGAACAGTTTCATATTCCAAAGGGCTGGATGGCACAAATTCTAGAAGATACAGCAAAGAAGTAAGACCTGAGAAATGCTTTGAGGATTGTTCAAACCTATTTACTTATCTGTGCAAAACGAAAATCAACAACTATTTTCTGTTGGGTGGTTACGACACGTGCATAATGAATCTGTTGGGAAAACTAGTTTTTAAAAAATTTTACTTTATATACAACCCAAGATGTATTTTAACGAAGATTATTCAAACCTATACCTTTTGCGAGAAATGGAATTTTTTTGTTTTGTTAGTGAGATTATAACACTAACTATTATTTCCTTTAGTAATTTTCAAGGAAATATATCACAAAAATACCTCTTCTTAAATTCCTGCCACGCTAGAACACTTGGTAAGCTTCAAAGTTCAGATTGTATCAAGGTTGTTACATCAGCAACATGCTAAGATCTTGGAAACCGGGTAGGCAAACTGCAAAGAGTAAGGAACTAAGGATTACTAAACAAATTACAAAATTAAAGCAACAAGAATAAAATTGAGATTAAGTAAAATCAAAGAGAAAGAGGTATGATTTAAAGTAAAAAAAAAAAATAAAACTGAAAGCCTACACAATAAATGACAAAAAATAATAATCAGTACATCTAGAAGTGACGAAGTAACTAACCACTTCAACATTTCACAAACACAAGGCGTTAGCCCTGTGAAAGAAGTTGCATTTAGTTTCAGCTGTTAATACGTACAAATATATGGAGCATGTTTTTGTATTAGCAACAAAATAGTTGCATAACTCCATCAGCTTACTGTTATGCTGAACAGCTCGAATTCTCCTGGTGTAAATCTCTATTGAATTTCTGCCAACCATAAATACAGAATAAGACCCAGACCAAAAACTAATCAAATTGACTACCTTGTGCGTTATCCGTTATGCCTCGTGAATCTACGGCCACCTAGTGTGCAACAGTTTCCAACGTTCCCAGATGTGCAAATGTATTCAGCGCCTCTAGTGGAGCCAACTGCAACTTCGTTTGTCTAAAAATTTAAATTTTTTATGCTCACAAAGTATACCAGGAGTAGCAACGACTGCAAAAACCCATTGAGTTACACGTGCTACGGTTCAGACTGCAGCCGTTCTTTACGCAAACGCCAGTACACTCTTGACATATTTTGGGACGCCAGAGTGCTCCAGTAAAAGACATATTGTTAGTACAGTGGCGCTTCCACGTCCAATAGGACCGTACTGGAGTTTGCTTACTACGCCATCTAGTATACATACCTCACACTCGCAGCTCAGCCACAGCGTTTCCGTACAGAACATACGCCATCTAGTATACATACCTTACACCTGCAGCTCAAGCTCTAACGTGCAAAGAGAATAATACCCCCATAACTACTCCTGATATACTACATCATACAGTCTGGAGCTGTTAACTCAAATGCAGGGTTTAGCTACGTACAAATAGGGAAAAAGGTAAACGGCAAACAAGCCTGTAAAGGAACGTATCAGTTCGATTTCGTTTGCTTGCAAGCGATAGTGCTCAAAAGCGATAAGCTAGTGCTCGGCCATGACCCGCGTTGAACAACCACTGATCGGGTTGGCCTTACAACAAATTGACCAGATCAACGCGGGACTTGCCCCTATTGTAACCTGTTAGTCCGCAGCGCGTTAATACAAAAAAGTCGCGGGCTTTGGTTGATATGAAGACAGGCAATCAAATCTTGCATAGTCGCCAGGCTAGACATAACAGTCCGATTCTAAGATGGTTCTTCGGTGATACCCGACACGTCGTGTTTCTATTGTTCTCTTGAAGGTTCATGTCCAAGAGTTGATCACCCGGTCCTGAGCCACTTCCTTAAAGGACTAGAATTCCGACGGTGAGTTCTTGCGTACATCATTCTGTTAGAGCGGGCTTCACATCTGATAAACCAAGGTAGTGGTTAAGTCAATTTAACATGCCAGATTAAGCGGTGAAAATCTTTGATTGAATCACAGGATTTTACCAGAAACAAGAATACTCCATGGTGGAAATACAGCCATAAATTTTGTGGCTGTAAACCAACTACAAGACGAAAGCACCGATAAAAACTTTTTCGACGCTGATTTTTTCACCATTCAAAATATTAACGATTCCTATTCCCACGATATGTTCTTCGTCTGCCTACCTGATGTCTGGTGGGAACCCGTGACTGATGTCCTTCGTTAAATCAGAAAATGACACGAGAGAAAAAGATTTATACCAGGAACCGTATATAAAATGCAATTTTAAGTAATAATTTTTAAAAGCATCACAGTGGAAAAGTTGTTTTCTAATCTCAATGTTTTTGTCGGCAATTAGCCAGGTTTTACCTAGAAGTTCCTGCGCTTGAACGAATCTTATAGCAGGAAGAACAAATACAGCAGACAAGGAGGGGCTACATGCATAGCTTTTGCTTTCGTACTGAAACTGCCTACCTATAAAAATGAAATGATGCAATGTAATACACTAAAACATCACATACCTTTGAAAATGAGAAAATATTACAAGGGCATGATCTAAATGGTGGTAGGAAGCATTTCTCTAGCCTCCTGTATTGGTGTTTTATTCAAATCTCACAAAAACCCTGTTTTGTGTATCTGCAACATGAAGTGAATGGATAATGATTGGCTAGCAAGAAATTAAAAATCTGAAGTTTGATTGCATACCTTAAGGCTTGCAAACAAATTAAGATGGAAGTGCACATGATTCTGATCTGGAAAAGACATTCGTCATCTTAGCATCGTCTAGTGTCATTCACCTAGACTTTTTCTTTGTCAGCCAAAATACTGCAACTGTAAGTACTATGATGGTACAGGCATTGTGGAAATGTTAGATGAAATACAGTTATGTAAAAACTTACAAGTAACATGTTATGGCAACTTGGAATGGCACACTTCCTTTGGTATCTTTCTTTAAATTTATCTGTTACTTAACCATTTTTTCCTTATATTAAAACTAGCTTAACATAAATTCACTTTTTAAAAACTCACCAAAATTTTGTTACCATTTCCTTTCCACTGGCAATCAAATCCTTGGCCCAAAACTTAAGAAGATCTCAATCAAACATTTACAACTTTGAAAGACCCTAATCAAACATTTACAACATTGAAATATGATGAAACAAAACATGCTGCTTTGCTCCTCCCAACTCTCATTCTACATGTACCGTTTTCTCATTTTTATGGGCATATTGATTTTGTTTGAAGTAGAGAATCGACGTTACGATTTGCACTAGCAAACAAACGAAGCCCAACAAAACTCTTGCAAGGCTACTACTGAATTGCACTTTCGGAATGAAGATGAAGGGTCTTCAAGTACAGTCTCTAATGGCGAGCCACCTACAGATGATCAAAACATGCAGCAAACATTAACGTGGGCTTCACTTGTTTCACGTTCCCTATTTCGAGAACGCACATGAATGAAAAAGCATCTTTGCGTTGTGCCAACGCGCTCTCTGTCACGAAAAAACATCGGTTTGTGTCCAACAACACCCGAAACAAAAAGAACATGCAAAACAGCAACGAAGCACAAACCATCCATCTCGCCTCGCGGGAAATAGTGTCAGGTTGCCAGATTGCCGGAATCGCGACCACTATGAGCGCTCCGCTCGCCATCTATTGACAAAAATATCGTGAAGAAGCGGTACCAGTATTGGTTATATAAATATTGTGGACGGAATTTCTATCAAGAAACAAATTTTTTTTTTGCGCTCCAGTCCATCGGTATGCCGTTCATAACCGGATAAAACAAGTCTGTTTAGAAGCCATCTGCTTCCACGTCCATTTCCATCAACTAACAAAGCAAAATTTATTTGACTTTACCGAAGTCTTTAAGACTTTGGAAATTTCGAACGTTATCGCCAACGGTTATGGCTAATTCAACACCCCGTCGCAGATCATTTGATGCGTTTTTATTTTCTATCAGATAAAAAGATGGCACTATTCCTTCGTTCATCCACCTCCAGCGGATGCACTCTAGATCCCTCCTTTCTGGATTTATCCGGAGTGTAAAGTTTCAATAAGATCATCACAAATACGATTTACGAAATTTTGTTCCAAAATAAAACGTTCAAATTTTGTGTGGGGGGGAAGAAGGTGTTTCCATTTGAAAGGAAGTTGGTCACTTGAGAATGTTCCGAAAAATCCATTATGTGGTCGCAGTTTTTTTTTTTTTTCTTTATTTTTGTTCTCTTCGAAAAAGAAAAAGAGGGAAACCACCACGAACTTTTAGCAGCGACTCATTGTATGTCAAACACAAAAGCTCTGGCACGGGAAAACGGAACGTTGTTTGGTTCACGCACACATAGCACAGTGAACCTTTAAATAAAACATATTGGAGCTAAATGTCTCTGTAATTTCATCGGTAAAGTGTCTACCCAAAAAGGAATTCACATTCTTTCGATCGTGCTTCTGTACGTGCATAGTATATACTTATTTAGTATCTGTATACGCAATCAGCGGATGTGTACAAGGCCTTTTTTTTATTTAGCCATCGCAAAGATTTAAGCGCTCTAGTCGCCTCTGGTCAAAACACACCCCAGTCATTCCGCATTTATTGTCTAGCCCGGTATATAGCCTTTGAAAGGTATTGTAAAGAGAAAGGATTTTTTGTTTTATTTTTTAAGTCGACTGTTTTAGTTTTGATTCGACATACGCGACGCCATTAACTGTACAATTGCGTCGAAATCGACCTAACATTCGATCAACAATAGTTAGGTATTGATTGCTCCCTTAAAGGCGTCATCTATTGAATTCCCTCCTTCAAGTAACGATTTTCACCGCTAGATGGCTATGCAAGTTATATATTTATTTGCAAAATAAACGGACAACCATGGAAAAAGAGTTGACTAAAAAAAGAGTGGGTTAAACGGCGTTCCATACTGAACACGTCTCGAATCCCTAAGAACTAGGCCACATAAGATGAACCATTAATTTCTACTGCAGAGTGCAGACCATCCACTAAACAGTGTAGCCACCTATTGATAAGATATCTAGTTTTACTTGATTAATTAAGCCCGCCATTTTAAGACCGACTTATTGTATTTTGCACTTTTTTTCGTTTAAACATGTTTAACAAGAAAACCAACAACTTAATCGAAATCAACGTTCAATTTGGTTTATGCCGTGGGATTTTTTTAAAATTCCATGAGATGTCGTTTTTCGCAGATTTTGATAAAAGTGGGAAGATGCCTATGTACTGGGCAATACATGCAATGTTGCAGAGTGAGATAGGATTTAAATTCCTAGTTCTCTCACCTGGACTTGTATGTCCAGGTGGTTTCTGCGATACAGTAACTTCAGTTTTGCTAACTATTAAACGATCTCTTCCATTTTTTTCGTCCCATTACTTTAAGATGAAATGGAGTAAATGAAGCGAACTGGAGTGTTATTCCAATATCGGATATTAAAATCTCAAAATACGCTTACATAGCCAAGCTGAAGTCCTTCACTATTAAGGGTCCTGCCCTACAATCAGCGTTGGCCGTCAAGATTGCCTCGTTGGACATTGGCAACAGCAGCTAAATGGTAAGTCGAGCTATTCTACTATTTTAAAAAATTCAGTCCGTACACGAAGGCCATCGGAGACCACCAGATATGTTATGCCCCTCTACCGAGACAGCGAACCAAAGTGAAAATTCTCTCTCGCTCAATGTATAAGTCAAATTTTTTTCGGCGCAGACCATTCGCATAGTCCAATATGGAGGCTGGAGACGGATAGAATTGGAATGTCTCCGAAGAATTTCAATGTCACTTGTCATTGGATTTGGTGCTGAAATTGTCACGTCCTTTATTTGGTTTGTTTGCTTGTAATCTACATCTTTTTCTTTAGCTGTTGTGATGCCGTTAATCGACTACGCTAACCAAGTGGAAAAACAAATATCTAGGTCAGTATGTCCAGACTAGAAGAGGTCATTTAAATTTTAAACGTCATTTTGCGTATTTCCCCACATTTCCAGCCATATTCATTTATGGCTGAAGGACGTTATGGTCAAACCTGTCCGATATACGCAAACAGAAAAACAGCCAAACCTTATGTAACCTGTACGAAAATGTAATATATTGGTATTGTATTACCTTAGAAATTTTTGTTTTTCTGTCGTAAGCGATGTCCCTCCCGAAAAATTCATCTAGCGTATCATCAAACTGCTTGTTAAATCAAATCTTCAGCTTTTGTAATTTACCCTACGATGGAAGACGAACGGCTCGGTACATATTGGCAGAATGTCAACCTTCTTGCTGTTCACATAGCAAACAAATAAATAAATAATAGTGAAAGATATTCAATAAAACAAAAGGTCGTTCCAAAAAATCTTAACATTAACATTTAAAAAAATCTTAACGTGATTGCACGTCCCATAACAATCATTGTGCCTGCGAAGAAGACAGTTAACACACCTTTACTGCTTACGATTATTATATTTCAAAACAAAATTCTCCGGGTGGGGGTCAAATTAAACATACGTTGCTATACGTGCAGGAGCGATCTTAGGCTTGCTGTTGGAAACGCATTCCAATCAAGAGAATTACTTACGTAAATTCTCAGGACGCTTTTCTTATTCAGTTCATGGTCGCCTCTCTAATAGGCTACGCAAAAAACAGCGTCAGCTATATTTCTAATCTGTTGCAGCAAAACCGTCGCAGCGATCAGCAAACAAGTGCGGTAACAGACTACGTATTTGGGAGGATGTTTTTAGACCTGGTGAAGAGGCTTTGACTGCTTAACCTGCACGTTCGACAAGCTCTACAGAAAAACCATTTTCAGATTCTCTGTTTTCTTAAACGACACATCCCTTTCGTTCGAGCAAAAGTGTTTTTACACGCGAGGTACACATATCACCTGTGTTCAAATCTGAATGGGAAAGAACAGGTTTTGCGTGCGTGTCACAATGGAGGGCATTCGAGTACGCCAACCTGCAACTGTAATCCGGAGTGGATACACGTAAACAAAAAAGAACTGGTGTGACATTGCGTTTCATTCTCGTTATAATGACTTTATTTGTTGGGGAATCCCAGAGGCCTTGAACCAGCTCGAAAACTTAAGGAGCTCGAGGAGAAAAGCAACTTTGAATTGGCGAAAAAAGAAAGAAAAAAAGAGTCACGTATCGAACCTTCGGCAAGTATAAAATGCGAGGTGCGCGAAGACCTTTTCATCACAATCCGCACAGTTGAAGAGCGCAGAACAACTACTGAAGCCCTTATTCAATTTTTAAAGAACCAAACGTGTCATTTATACTTCACCATGAACAAGGTAATTCTCATTTTCCAATAAAACATTCATTTAACTGTTATACTTGTATAGATATCTCTGATGCGATGGAAGTATTGTTCTTATACCTTAAATAATTGTTTTATTCTTCCATAGGGAGTTATTCTTATGATGTTTGTCTTTGTCATCCTCTGCATTACGACGACGATGGCCGGAGTGCAGGAGTTCGCCAAATTCCCTGCTGTTAACTATCATCAGGCTCGAATCATTCGCGAAGCTAGCCCACAAAGATTCCCTGGCTGGCTTTTCGGTTAACTTGTTGAACAAGTAGGCTACGTTAACCTCGATGTCGTTCGGAAGACTTAAAGGCCTCCTCTGCTCAGCAAACATGAAGACCTTATTTATTATCAAACATCACATCGTAAATTTTTACCGTAATTGATTCCATTAATATTTATTTATTACTTGTAAAAAAAAGTTATGCTATTCTTGACATATATATATATTGCAAACTGAATACTTGCGTGTTACAATCGAAAAACGGAACGACTATTTCGTTGTAAAAATAGAGTTACCTGGCCCACGTCGTCATCTCAATCTCCTATTTTCTTTTGCGCCGAACACTTAATCCCAAAAATCCAATCGTTTTAAACAAAGAAACATAAGCAAATCGAACGAACGTCTTTGAAACACATTATACGCGTACGAGCAGCAAAACGATAGCAGATTTTCTAAACGTAAAATTTGGGTTGAAGTGCTTAAGTCATTCATAATGGGCCAATCCCATACCGGACTTTATTACGTCTCATCCACGTCGCATTCACGATGGAGCGAAATCCTGACACAGAGTTTCCGGGCTTTGGCTTTCACGATCACGCGTCCTGGCGTTGGTGCGACTCTGACCTGCGTTCTTCACGCCCATACCGATGCCATCATTTTGTTTGAGCTAATCCCTCCCTGACGACGCAGTTTGTTTAGTATAGTAAAGGTTTAGGTGGCCGATCCATTTCCGGCTCTATGTGGAAAAAAGAAAAGTGCTAGCGTCGATATTGAGGAACGAGAAAGCCCTGGCAATATCTTATGAAAGAACAGCATCCCGTGCTGCTGGTGTCGGGGTTTTTCCGTTTCGGTGTAATGACCGACTTTAATGTCAATACCGCCAACGAATTGGATTGCTTTCACGTTTGTTACTATGTTCTGGATTTAGAAGATTTCGTTATGATTTTTGTAATCTTTTATGGTAATGAAGTGAAAGAGAATTATATAGGTCAACGTTTGAAAAACCCCAAGCCAACCTGTTCTTTTTTTCAAATTTTGACGTCACTGCACGTATTTCCCCAACATCATAACAACTTTTTAATCAGTGGAAGGTCATTGGTTTCAATCCTGTTATGAAACATTGAACGATAAGTGGAGGGCAGCTTTTAATTTCAGCGATTTCTCTACCGTTCCTCCGCATATTTGACTTGGCAAGTTGTGGGTAATTACATTTAAATAAATTCTAGATGCTGCCACATTTGTCTGGTTAGACTTGAAAAATATCGGATGATAACAACAGGAGAACATGACCGGAAGCAACTAAACCAACGCTTTCCTAGCCTGAAGATTTAATTGTCTTTCAAATAAACACGAGGGAACGAACTCAAAAAATAAAAAACCCCGAACCTTTTGCCTTGTCCGCACATCATTCGTTCACTTAAGTCAATTAAGATATGATCATTTTGCGGGCGCGGCCATTGAATAAGACATAAAAATACAACCGGTTCGAATTCTTCTAGTTATTCAACATCAGTAGTTGCTTTGACTGTAATGAAGTTTGAATTGTGCCTTCTGAGAGGATTGAACTCCCGACATCTGGTTTACTATTAATTTCGTACGAGACCAGCGCTCTACCACTGAGCTAAGAAGACTATACTTATCTATTCTATACATGCAGCTATGTCAAATTTAAGATGGTGGCTGTGCTTACCCAGCCTCAGGTCTGCGTTTAATTTCCAAGGGATAGGTGTACGTTTCCCGATGCAACAGGAGGATGTTTCTCTTGGTAACAGCACTCCATTGTTTTCTTTTCTAAAAACTGACGTTCCTTTCTTTAATACAGTGTTTACGACATTGTCAAGTCTTTTTCTTTTATACCTTTATTGTTAAGTCTTTCCCTGTGTCAGCACTTATTTTTTCACTTTTCTCTATCGATAACGACGTTAACAAGACCGTCGTTGAATTGGAACTGAACGAAGGGATGACATTCCAAATCCAAGATGGCCGCCTCAGTAAGTAAGAAATATTCAGTCAGAGGATCGGAACTGGGGGAACGGGTGACAAAAAAATCCATGATGGCCGCTTTTCGTATTCCTCGTTCGCATTTCTCTCCCAGCCCATCCTTTATTTTTCTTAAAACTGAGGTAAAATGATCCGTCTGCTTCGGCTTGATCTTTTTCTCATCTCTGCGTCCCCAACGAACCTGAAGGTCTCAGTAGAAGCCCAAATGGGAAAAAAAATTAAGCAAGATCAAGGTATAGACAGAATTTTGGGGTGTGGAAACCATGTGAACTTGTGATTTGCTCCAATATTCGCTAGGCAACAGTTGCTAACTTACGTATATCCCATCCGTTATCCGCAAAAAAGACAATATGTGCATACAGACTTCTTTCCAAATGTATCTTACTTTTGGGAAACGTATAAGAAACAACGTATGTTCTGCGGACGAACAATTTGCATTTTTCATTGGCGTGCTGACTACATTCCCACCCAAAAATATGATAGTCTGTAAGAAGGACTTTGTTCGTCCCAACAATCGATCCTAAACATCGATAGCATTTCAAATGATAGAATCATCAAAAGCTATTTTTCATTTGATACAATTCAACTTCACCAAACAAGAGACAGTTTCTTCTACCACAACAACAGAAAATGTTGTTCGCCATCAGATCGAATGACACGCCAAAGCTCCGGGTTTCACTTTAAAAAGCGACGATGAAACAGCAGAATTGATCTCAACAGAAGTCTTTCTTGACATTTCAGCAGCAATCGGTGCGTAGCGGTGCTGATTGACTTGCGCAATCTCGTGGAAGTCGATGTCCTACGGCTTGAATTAAGAATTAAAAACTGTCGATGTGTTCGAATAGTTTGCTTTCCCTTATTTTCATGGAAACCGAACGGAGACAGCCGTCAACAATCAGCTTCCCGAGCAAAATGTTTGACATAAAAACGCATCGTTGGTGTGAAAAATTTATGTTCATGAAATTGGATACTGGCGATTTCATATAGATATTCTTTTAAGTTGAAAACAAAACCGTTTCCATGGCGATTGCTGCAATATTTTGATCCACTTGACAGTTCCGCATATAACAACACTTTAACACGGATGTTTTACTTCGATTGATTCTTCCGCATTCGGATTCAGATCAATTTTTTCCTTAATGATCGAGGCGCATGACCCCCGCAGAAATTGAAAAGCACTGTACACAACAAACTATAAATATTGCGCCTACAGATACTCTTGCGATCAGTTGACGAGCTTAACTACTATAGTTGACTAATTCTTGCGTGTGACATGCTTTGCAGAAAGCTAATTCAATTTGCAGCGATCCTTTTCAATGAATTCCAAGGGCACGCTCAGCAACAACGCTTCTTCAAATTTGGGATGATTGAGGTATGAAAAACGAATTTTTCTTGCTGTGTAAATTTCAGTTTTTGGATTACATCAAATAGAGACCTCCGCATTTCATGGCGAAAAATTCAACGGATGACGAGCAACAATACCACGGCTCTTGGGTACAGGCGATTGAATGGCTTTCTAAGCGTTTAGATTTCACGTAAGTTAATTACATTTTCCGTGTTAAACTATTCACTGATGGCACCTTTTAAATGCAAGGTACAAAATTATCCCGTTAACTGGTTTGGCGCTGGGTAAATCGGAAATGCTTAACGGCAGTGGATCGTGGAGCGGGGCAGGCGGCCGTCTTCTTCTAAGAGTCAGTTTAACTACATTAGTTTGATCAATTTTAATTATTTCACTATTTATTCTTATACCTTTGTAACTTTAAAAAAGGATTTTGACGTGTTGGGACCGCCAGTTGTTGTGAGCCTAGCACGTAGTCAAGCGTTCGACTTTGTTGGCGCTGCCCAAGAGGACAACAGTGCATTGCTTACACCTGCCTTGACAGTAGAAAATACCATTTTATCTACAATCAAGCCATTTCAACCGACGGTTCATTTTGTTTTAATAGCGAATTAAATTTTGTTTAATCACCCAAGACTCATTAAATAGGTGTGGGCAATGGTACTTGTCTCTCTCTTGGCTGTCGCTGGCTGCTTTGCAGTCCTATCTGTATTAAATTTGCATGGCAATGGCATCCGCCGGAATAGACTGTTTCTCATCGGTGACTACATCTTTCATCTGATAGCCATTTTAACAAATCAGGGTGGGTCTCGCGATATTCAAATTTATCCTTTGAATGAATTAAAGAAATTAATTGATTTCATCGTAGGCGAAGTGTTTACTTTACCCAATCACCTGGCCAAATTGCCTTTCCGCTTAACCGCGTCCGCTTGGTGCCTGTTAGCATTGGTTATGGTAAACGTGTACAGTGGCACGCTCACGGCTCATCTGACCGCGCGTAAAATGAGTACTCCGCCTAAAGACGCGTTTGAAATCATTGAAAAAGGAATTCTTGCTTACCTCATTATAGACGATGGCATAGGACGAGAACTTATCCTGGTTCGCCTCTAAAAACAGTAAAACAAGTTGTATGATAAACACAATTTTATGATGATGTTCTTAGAGCGCAACGAGCGGGCCGTTGAAGAAAATGGGAGATGTTTTTCGCCACCATCCTGAATATATAATACCTGATAGAGACACTGCATTCCGCAAAGTCGCATCGGGCTGCTGTGCTTACTCTGATGTAAACAATAGACAGTCAATATCTTCGATGGGCTTTTAACCGATTGTTGTTCTACTGTTCAGCTGGTGAATTATTTAGATTATCGCATAGGCAAAGATTTTGCAGAAACGGGAAAATGTCGGGTTCACCTAGGAACACAAACCAGAGGCTATTCGTTTACTGCACTCTTTATAAGAAAGGGAAACATTTATCGTAGTTCCATGAATCAAGGGTAAGAATCCATTTTGTTCAGTGATGGTGAAGCTAATGTTTGTCTTACGTTTGCAGAGTGCTGGACTTGTATCAAACTGGACTTGTTGACTACTGGAGCAATAAATACGGAAAAAGGGGATTGAAACTATGTCAATCAACAACGATGATAAAGAAATCAAAAGAGTTGCATCGACTAAACACAATCGACTTGGCCGGAGCTTTTCTTATTCTTGGAATTGGTCTTCTACTGTCGTTGATGGTTTTCTTGGTGGAACAATGTCGTCGATGCAACACTTGATAAACTAACAATTGGTACCAATGCAATTAATATTAAGTTACGAAAGCAGTGACGATAGCATAATCTACCACCATCTGCTAATGGCCACGATTCATTCAATTTATCCATAAGTTAATCCTTCATCAAAAAATCGTTGTAGCACAAAAATATACGGAACTTTGATGGACTTTTAAGGTCGTACTTACATTTCTGTTTTTTAAACTTAATTAGAGTGATGGGTGTGAAATTTGTAAGGATCTGCCTTCCGTCACACAAGTCACAGGTGAGAATCAAAACAATGCACTGGTGGTAACACATAAATAAGACTAAAAAACCTAAACTCTGAATCCTTGAAGTGACCCCTGGGGCGCGTCAAGTGGCAAATCAGACGAATCCTGATTCGTCTGATTAACAACAATACACTAGAAACGCTATATACCTGATCTCAGCAGCCTCCTGGCGGTAATCAGCTTGTACTACACTTTGTACAGGGCCTTATGGAAAATCAGGATTCGTCTGATTTGCCACTTGACGCACCCCTGGTATCTGCTATAAAAACCTGGTGTCGGAAAGCGGTAGCTCTAAAATGTCTCAAACATTTTGGCCGTTTTGAAATTATTATAGCTCACTTCTAACAGATGGCAGTAAAGGCTTAGATATCCAACAAAAAGAGAAATTGACCTCAGTCCTTGATTTCAATAAAAATAAAACTCAAAACACAAGCCATTCTAATCATTTCTCTTTGCCAGAGTTGTCCACATTCTGTGAATTGTACAAGTCACTAACCAGCTATTGAGGAATGAATAATGACGTAAATCGAACCAGTTTGGAGCGATACTTCTAGGCATGTTTTGAGGGATGTAATGGGTCTTGCGCAGTTTTCTTTGCTCTGACCCACAGTGTATAAAACTTGAAAACAAAGTTTCAAAAGTTAGCCCATGGCGGTAATCGATTATACCACTATTAACACTTTGAAATTTTTCTTTTTTATGTGTCCCCATTTCCATGAAAGATCGTGCAAATATTCGTTCACGGTGATAAAAAAAAACAAGTTGGCTGTTCTCAGTTTGCTAAGTCAAAAATGCATTAATGGTCCTTTTTAATGTCAGTTTGCCTAAAAGTGTGTTGATTGAACAAGCGTATCAACCGTGCCGCTTGTCAGTCTACATAATGGCCACAAATTATCTTTCGAACCAAAAAATCGTGTCGATGTCTTTCCAAATACATCGAATTACTAATGAAGAGGCCAAACCCGTCCGGTCGTTCCCAGTCAAATCCAATTCATTAAACAAAAGACGCAGATGGAGAAATGAAATGACAAATTAGGCAGACCATTTAAGTCAACAGGCAAAAATAGAAAACTTAATTGTTTTACCTGAGATCTCCATCAACGCCTGCACGTCTGGTTATTTTTTTCTTTATAAAGGCCTTTATTCAAATATAGACAGACTCTTCTGTTTTAGTTAGTTTGAAGATTAGAAATTATTAAATTGACTCAGCTATAACTTATCAAATCCTTTAAACCTTTCTATATATTTCTATATAGAATCAGTTATATGTCTATATATTTTTACAGATGCGTTTGTTTAGCTGATTAGTAAGGATATCGTTGGACATGTGTGCTGAACTCTGAACAATAGAAAGAAAATTCTATGTAACAAACAAGAATCAAATGATGAATAGATTAGCGACATTTCCAATTCGAGGACAAAGTATCAATGATCTCTCACAAAAAGACAAACTTGTTATTCAATTATCTATCTAGTTGCCTAACAAGTTTGTTGGTTCAACAGCATTCAACGAAATTTTCCACCACTCATCAAACTTTTTTTTGTTTAAATTTTGAAAAATCAAAAAAAGAAAAAATGGTGGCACCCATTTTCTTCTACGTGACTCGTTTAAATTTTTACAAACGAGTTCTAGTTCACAGAGTACACACTGGTATTAGTGAGTTTCAAAATATTTTTCTACATAGACTTTTTGAAATGCTGCGATGCCATTGAGACGAGATTCAACACGAATAAACTCATCGTCGTTGGCTTGTATATTTTCAACGAACGCCATAATGGCCTATCACACTCATGGATCTGGTAGCCATGTATTTTTAGGAATATAAGGGCGGGTATTCCTCCTGTCATTTCTGCATATCTAATCGAATTATACTGAAACACAATAAATAAAAAAAATATCTACATACAGTCCCTTGATTTTTCAAAAATAGTCTACCTGTAATCAATGGACTGTTACGGAGCCTTTCCCGATTCACTGAAGAACAATGGCACTTTGTGCACAACTGTACAATAAAACGGGCGGTCACACCGATTGGAAATGATCCATTCAAACTGTCATTGATATGAACGAACTTTAGCTTCGTTACACGGACACGTGTAAGCCTATAAACCTTGTCACACCTGTCATTTCTATGCACTGCCTCTTGAATCAAGATGAGAACAATGACTCGACCATTATGGATATCATTGGATGCTGTTTACGATTGCCTATCGGGACTCTTGTATTTTCAAGATTTCTTATAAGACATCCCATAACAATTTACAAGGCCTAAATTAAAGTTAAAAGAAGTTAGGTAGAAAAATGGGAATAAACTAACGAGAAATATTAAAAAAACAAAACAAAAAAACTTGTGAACATTCACAACGTCCAGTGACGCGGGGAGTTCAAAGTTATTTGAAACCAACAGGGAAGAATTTTGGCAGGTTTAAAAAAGAATTAATGACCGCATGTTCTTTGCTGGCTTTCTCTTCCTGAAAACAAAAATCCCAGTTTGGGAATGTCAACACACAAACTCTATGGAGACCTTCATGGCGCGGTGGACACGATGACAACATGTCACGGCCCATGATATGCGGCTCTCTGTGGCACGAACGCAAGACAAAAAGAATTTCATATATCCAGCAGCTGCTGCTGCAGCAAGCAGTTGTGGATGTATCCATCTACTTATCTAGATGGATGAAAACTGTGTACACTCTTTTCTAGTATATTTATGTGTGTGTACCTTTAGTTACACGAGGCCAATCAATCTTTTTTTTTCCGTCCAGGATGTATACAATAGAGGTTTCTTGTTTCATTAGAAGCAACAGCGAGAATTCAAATGGCATATGTTGCAATGCACGGCAGCAAAAGTGTACCACGTCCAGCTGCTGCTCCCGTAAGAAGTGGCCACAATCAATCTGCGGCGGAGACCATGAAAAATAGGAACCACGTTCGCTTTGAAACGTGATATTTCAACGAAATATATTTTCTCTTGTTTCTATTCACTGTTTTCCTACGAATTTCGTAAGACGCTCATCAACCAGAGTTGGGGATGTGTCCCTCTTTTTTTTTTTGGCGAATCATACTTTGCACTTGTAACACAATTCTTTACTCAACTGCGTGTTTACTTTGCCTTTTTCTTTTTTCGCTATATAGTGGACGATGATGATGTGCATATAGCTCTTTGTTTGACAACGTTGGAAAATCTCAATATGGCGCGACGATAGCGCTTTATTATTTCAACGTTTTCTATTATTTTGTGAGGCACTCGCGGTGATTGGGAATTTTCGATTACAAATTCGTTGAATTCAGCATTGTAAACGGCTCTTGTCAATGACTCTCGTAACGCCAGCAGCAATCACGGCGAGTGCGACTATCGATGGGAAAAGAAAAATAATGGACTTTCGTTGTGTTGCAACGGCGGGATATTGTTACGTTCACGATTTGGTGAGAAACGTGCCAACGACACGCGCATACACACAACTCCTATCCACAACTACCATAATATACTGAGTAGCCTCAAAAGTGGTGTATACATCAAGACAAGCAGATATGCAAATGACCGGAGCACTCTGTCGAGAATTTTTCAAAGTGGAGAATCGGAGCAGACATTTATAACAAAAATGTGAATGGAAACTTGTTGTGCTCTTTTTGTGATTCTCCAGAAACTACTCGACGTGCCTGTCTCAACCTATAAATCTAATCGTCAACTCATATGACCGTAATAATAACAATCTCTGCCTCTTGTCTCATCCTTACGTATGTAGACTACATACGCTATACGCTAAGTATTCCATACGTAAATTGTATTAAATCCATGTAGTGGATATTGGGGTACATAGTATATTATCAGCGGTACTGGATATCTGTCCAATTATAATGACGGCTCGAATTATCAAGGAATGTTTGGGTTGCACAGACGAACGGTAGACAGCAAACCTGTTCTGCCCGTTCATTAGGGTCAACCAGCTGTTTTGCGCTCATTTTCTTCTTTTTTTTTGTTTTGTTTAAGTATCGTTTGCCTTTATGTCAAGTTGTAGGATCACTCAAGTGCATCATGTGGTTTTGCCATAAATTGTGTATACAGCTAACGACCTCTTGAGCGTTAGCTGGCCAAAGTAGCCTAGATGTATAATAATAACGGGAGTATTGCGTGACACGCGTAATTTTTGTTTTGAAGACATTCGTCAGCATTTCCTTTTCTATTTCCAAAAAAAAATCTGACAGAACAAGAAAAAAAAAATGGAGCAAAATTAAAAAAATAAAAAATAAGAAAGTCGTTGAAATCAGATGCTCAAAGTGTCCATTAAAAAAGAAAAATGAATGAAATCCGGGCTGCAAGAAATATATCCATTCGCACAAACTGAAACGTATTTTTTTTTTATGTTTGTTTGTGCATGTTTAGTTAGGTTACGTTCGTGATCATCTCAATAACGCCCTTTAAAAAAAAAAAGCCGGGACGTTTGCAAAAATGACGTAATATTTCAAAACCTGAACAGCAGACGCCGCGTGATTGTGGCTTTGCTGTTTCAAAACAAGACAAAAATGTCTGTTAATGATATTCAGAATTATTATTTATATTCAAAAGACGTGCGCATACACAATCAAGGAAAACAATGGAACAAACCTGCACTCCTTCAATAATATTTTTTATTTGTTAAATTTTTGTGTGTGTGTGTGTACTCCCTTATACGGGACATCGCAAACGTCAGACACCTCCTTTATTTCTCCCGTTATTTAAATGAATGGCGCTGCTGTTTGGTGAAGGGAGAATTATCTTTATGTATATGAGCTTGTATTATAGCTGGTGCATTTGGACACATCCATGCGCCCATAAGTGTTCACTTCGTTGGCTTTCTGATTTCGATAAGCACGTACTTGTATCCCTTTAAGTGTATAAAAGAAGAAGAAAACAACTTCACCTGATTGCGCAGAACCATCACGGTGCCATCATTTCTATTGTTTCTTTTTTTCTTTTTTGGTCGGAGTCTGTAACTGGAAATATTGAACGAGTTGGATAGAATTTTAAAAAATAAAATGCTTTTAAAACGCAATCAAGTAGCCACACCCATTCGTCAAATGCCAACGCAGAAATGAATGGGGGGGGAATGAATATTAAACGCATTAGCGATACTTGGAATCCATACACCTAATCGAAATTTTTATTACTAATTTGAATTCTTCTATCTCCTCTACCCCCCCAAAAAAATTCTTTCAGTCAGCAAATAATTTATAAACAAAAAAAAAAAAGTGGGAAAATTTTTATGCGTGTAGATGATGTCCATGACGACAACGTCTATCCACTAACCCGCCCCTGTCTACGTTCAAATAGCTGATGACGCTCGTAAAAATGCCGTAACACATGGCCCGATTTGAAGTGAAAAGCTTGGTGTCTAGTCAAGACAACACCTCCTTCTTCTCTACAAAAAAAAAAAAAATATGTAAATGATGATGAGGATCTGTATATACACATACTGCAAGTGGTGATGATATAATAATCATATGAAAACGAGCAGCACCTTTAAAAAAAAAAATGGTATGCGCAGTTACGAGCTTATTGTTTGGCCAGAGTCAACACACACCTTTGCACATCACCAAATCAACGTGGCTGAATCAGCATTTATTATTCTGCCCCTTAATTTTTTTTCGAGGCCCGTGAAGAAGAAGAGAAAAAAAAAGGTTTGTAGGACCGTGGAAAATTCCTTTGACTTTTCTTCTTGTACACGACGACTCCATTATATTCCGTGAATTCTTTCCCTTTTTTTTTTCCCATTATCTTTATGCCACTTTAAAATGCAGTTCTTCTTGTTTCTCCGTTTTCTTTTTTTTTTTTTGGTTGTTTCTCAAGTGGGAGACAAAGATGTTGTTTTCAAGCCACGGGTTTTTATATAGAAAGTCGGCGTATCAAAGAGCTGCGGCCCGCTTCCATGATGGATTGGCTCACCACATCCATCACGCTCCAATCGATTATACGTATATATACCCCATCTCTTTGTGCTGACCTCATATCCGCAAAAAACCCCTCCTTTATTTGGATATGCATATGTTATTTAGACCCACAGCAGGATTTCATTTAGGAATGAAATCCTATCCGCAATTTTGTTTTTTGTTTTTTGTTTTTTTCTGTTGGGACATTCGTTGTGAGCACGAATTTATTATTATACGAGACCTCAATTTATACAGCGTCTCTTCACAAGCATTTTGTGTTTCAATTTTATGACCCTCCTTTTTTTTTTCCTTACCGGACGGTGTCAACTCATTAATTCGTAGCGTCCCAAAAAAGTCAGGGCGAGAGTATCAAAACAAAAGGAAATACAGATATACATAGTATAAATAGAAAAAAAGAAAAAACAAGGTGGAAAAACACTTAAAAATAAACAGCCATCAGAGACAAGTATCAAGGATAAACACTCGAGATATTTCAAGTGGAAGAACCAGCACACATTTGTGCGCGCTAAAAACAACCGCGTCATCATCCCACCTAATATCTTTGTGAGATATTTTCGGTACACACATACACACACAATATAATGCTCATTTGAATCGTTGTAGGTAGAACACAAGTTGTAAATTAAGAAAAAAACAAAACAAAAAATGGAAAGCTAAATTTTCTTTTGGTGGGGGAGCCGAGCATGAAAAACGTGCGGAATGTGATTTAGAAAGATGTTGTTTGTCCTATAGTTGACTCTATAGACTAAAAAGAACGACGGGGATGAATAATGGAAAGTATGCGAAGGTTTCGATCTCTCTGGAAAAAAAAACCCAAAAACAATCGTCGCGGTATTTTCTTTTCCCAATTCATCGTCCCCAAGCGAATAGTTAAAAATTCTCTTTTAATATCTATAAGCTGATGCGCGCGCTATAATGCACAGTTGTGTTTTGCATACGTCGACCCAAGGCGCATTTAGTCGCCATATTCAGCCTCGAAAAAAAAGATGGGCTGCTGCTACATAAAAGCACAATGCGAGAGATGCTCGCCGCGCATACCTAATGACACCAAAGACTTGTCTGTCTGACATACATTGACCTGCCTCTATATATGCCTTGACGTATTGTTATTATATTACACGGATCTTTTCGTTTTAAGCTTTTCTTTTAGTTTTTTCACAGACTTCGTGTGTATACGGATGATTGGTATAGGTTCATTCTTTCTATAAGGGGCAAACACGCAATAGAAGATACAACATGATGGGTCTTAAAGTGGATTGTCTAGTCGCTTTTTTGTTTTTCCTTATTGTTTTTTTTTGGGGGGGAGTTTTGAAAAAAAAAAGCTTCGGCTAAACGGATAGGCGTTTTCTCGAAAAAAAAAATCGAATAAAAGTCAGCGTAACTTTTAGTTTGAAACTCGCCACATAATTTGTCCCATCACAGTTCACAGGTAAGCGCATCCATATTAAGAAAACAGCACAAGCGGCCATATACTCTTTTCTCCTGCACATGTATAAAGCAAGTCCCTATTAACATAACACACACACACAGCCTGTGTGTGTATGTATTTATATTCTTTCTTTTGGCCACAAACTAACCTGAAAATAGTGTCTGCTATAAAGAGCCCCATGTTAACAACAAATTAGACAGATGTGGTAACAGGATCTACGTATAACCCACCCAGCATCAGTAAAGCGTTCATCACAATTTCTTCCTTTCTTCCGTGATTATATCCTCTAATCGAAATGGCTACAAAACCGGGCACAGGCTATTGATCAAGGTCTTTCCTATAGCTCTGTTGTAGCCTTCAGCCACATTATTCCCGAATATATCAACCAACTCCGCCCACTTTTTCCTCTCTACATTTATGCAAATGCTGCGTGTAAAGAGAAGACAGAAACAACGAACATTATTCGAAAACGATCAGCCTCTCTTTTCCCTTTTTTATTGATGATGATAGGCAGAAACTCTTATCAAAATAATAAAAGAAAAGGCTCACAAAAATAAATATATAAATATTATTTAAAACAAAAAAACAAAAAAATGGTTAAGTGCTGGAAATATTCTTCTTCCCTACGGTGATATGGACGAACGAAAGCGACCAAACAGGGAAAAGGGCTGCTATCCCCGAAAATGTCCAGGAGGTATTGGTTTGTGCCCTGCGATGGTGGGTGTGCGCGCGCGGGACTTGAAAAACATCAGAAAGTTGGCTGCCGTCTAGGCCGGCGGACGCACGAATCGTTGGCTCGTTCCTTTATCGCAACTTTTAAAAAACAAAACAAAACAAAACAAAACAATTCGAAATTGTATTGAAGTGTCTTTGGTGTTTCTCTTTTCCGTGTTTCGAAATTTCCCTTCGGTTTCGTGTTTCTTCCGCTAGGAAAAAAAAAATGTCTCCAGCTGCTACTTTAACAGGTGACCGTATTGGAAATTTTTAAACGCGACACAATTACAGTGACCATACGGGATTATATATATTTATATATATATATATATATACATAAAAAGAAAACAACTCTGTGCTCTTTGTGGTTACACGTTCGACGACACCTAAAAACGGTAAGTTTTAACTTAGTTTTTTTCTTTTGTTTTTAAAGGGTCATTTAATTGCGTAAATGATCGGGGGCTGTTGTGTGGTCCGGAATGCACGGGAATAAAGCCAACATAGTTCTGCCCGCTTTTGCGATGCAGATGTGCCACTCTGTGTGGTAAATTCATTCGTTGACATGCAGAGATAAACGATAAAAGTTATGGCTCACGATCAAGACCTTCGAGTGAAAAACACACACAGCAGTCAGAAATAATTATTGGCAATTGAACGCGGCGTTAGTTGCAAACCCCACTGTTAGAAATAGGAATCATTATTTTAAAGAAAAAAATGATAAGAGCTGTCAAGGGACTTTCTTGGTGGTCCCTATAAAATGCGTGCCAAGAACAAAACAAAACAAAAAAAATGTTTTAAAAGAAGTACGTGTATAATCACCGTTTCTAAACATGAACGAACGCAGCGTTCCAACTTGATGCCCAGTAGCCTCAGTCTGTATAAGATCTGTGCATCTGTTCTATAAAGGGGGAAATGCTCCTATTAAAGACTGGCTTTTGCCAAATGATGGATGGTTTCGAACCCAACCCACAGCCAAAAGATTTCAAACGTCAGATTCGATTCATTGATTCGTAAAAACAGCTCATGTCCAACTCTCTTAACGCTATGTGTTACATTACACGTTTTTTTTGTTGTGGTTTTGTTTTGTTTAGGAGGCCCCCTTTCTAATAAAACATCCCCTTGTCTTTTTTTCAAAAAGGACTGGCGTATTCAATTAACTTTATCAGATGAATGTTCGGCGGTTGGTATATAGAAGGTTTTTCTTTTTGGAGCCTGCCTTTTTTTTAAATTGTATTTATCGCCTAACGTCAATGTGAATCGGTTAGAGAGTGGCGGCTGATGAACACGTCCGGAAAATAGAATTTAAAAATTATTTTCGTGAACGTTTTGTTTCTATTTTAAATTACAAGCAATAAAATGAGAAGAGACGGGTAGAGGAAAGAAAGGCGCGATTGTTCCGCTCAGTGCCGGTGTTTGCCTTGCCGTCTTAAATTAAAGTCAAGGGGCGCTGGTTGACACATGTCTAACCCACCCCTTTTTCTTGTGTAAAAACCAATTCAAATTCTCCTCTTTTTTTTTTTTTTCTTTTTTCTAACGTATTTTACAATAGACGTTGGAAAAGAATTTTCTCTCTTCTCTTTGCTCTTGTCTTGTTTCAAGTCGTTTTTTTTTTTTTTTAATATCAAGAGAAAAGAATTTATCCGGATAACAAGAAAGGAAGAAAAACAATTCAGAAATTAGTAGACGGTCCCCGCAGCAACTAAATTGTATTCCGGTTTGTTCTCCCCCCTCTTTGTTATGTATATTTATGTATACGTGATGATGACGATGTTGTTTCTATTTCCAAATTGAAATCTAAGTTTTTGTTTTTAAACAAATGGTTTGAACAGAAAGAACAAAAAAAAAAAAAAAAAATACCTGGACGGAACACCTGTTCTTTATATTCTCCGAAAATAACAGAAATATTTCATCTCATTTTTTTTTAAATAGAAAAAATTCCAATAAGAATATTATCGACCATTCCTTGATACATAAAAAAAAATTTTATTTCGAGAATATAATAATTGGTTTGGGTTTCACGTTCACCTCCCCCCCCCCTTACATATTTTTCCCGATGGAAAAGAATTCATTTGTCTTCGATTGATTACGATCCCCCCACTTTCCCATATTGGTTTGAAAAGAAAAAGAAAAGATGGATTTATCTTCAATAACCATTCGATACGCAATTGGAATGCATAACGGAATTTTTCAATCAATTTCTCTTTTTCTGTGTGTTCGCCACACATATGTCTCTATGTACCATCAATGAGAAAAATATATATATATCGCCGGGTGTGTATAGCTCATTAATATTCACCAGAGTGTCGATCGTGCTGTGTGGCCACACGAGAACCCACTTGGCACGCTTCTTCTACCTTCCTATAGGGGTATGGTAATTTTACAAGAAAACAACCGTGCCACCACATAGAGGGAAACATAACGCCTTTTTCCATTAGCCCGCCATGATGTATTTTCAATACGTAACAAACGAGATTTTTTTCCTTTCCATTTTTTTTTAAACGCATCATTTCCATCTTACCGCTGTTTATATTGTTGTTGAATAATAGAGGATTTCTAGCTTTGTTGTAATTTTTCTTCTATTGTTGCGGGGAGGGGGGGGGGGTGTTTTTTTCTTTTTGAACGCGGGAATTTTAAGGTCGACCTTTCTGCGTGTACAGACATGCATAAAAAGTCGAACAAACCGTTTGTGTTACAATCACTTTCCCTCGATCTTATTTCACCTTTGATTTCTTTAAAAAAATAAGTGACAGATTTGTTACCATAGCAGCTGCTTGATAGTTTACTATTCACGCCGAGATAGTCAAAACTCGTATTGTCTATTGATTGGGGCCTCGCCGCGTTTCTCTGTCTCTATCCATTGATAAACAAACAAAACCAAACCAAACAAAACGGACAAGTTCATTTTCCCTTTTTTGAAAGGTGTACCATTTGCATTGAATATATCGTTCGTAGAAAAACAAATCATTTTCTTTTTGGACTGTGTTATTATTCTACACCCTAAACAAGGCCACGTTTTCTCATTTGGATTGTGGTCCCAACAGAGTTGTGCGTCCAACTCCATCTAATCTGCATAATGGCCGTTAAATCAAACGCATCTGGCCAACAGCTTCGGACATGTCTACACCTTTCTAACACGTTCTCCAACCTGTTGACGGACGCAAATCTTATTCTACTGATTTTGTTTATTTTGTTTTTTTGTTCAATAGTTGTGGTTCAATTATTTTTCGTTACTGACCATCGACATTATTAAACGTATCTTTTCAAATTCAAAGAAAAACGTTGGTGGTTGGAATTGTTTAAAGCTTTTCGTTTCGAAAAAGAAACTTCTAAATGAGAAGCTCGTTTACCAAAAATGTTAGAAAAATGGGGGATTCGTTCGTGACCAACTCGTATGAGCTTGTTGATGGTCTTGCACGGTCTTAAACGTGGCACATTCGGACCAGACAAGCATAAAATGAAAAGCAGTAGCCGAGCAGAACAATGTCGAGAAAATGAAAACGAGAAGAAGAAAAATAAGAAACGTCAAGGAGACAAGCCCACCCAGACTTTTTTGACTTTTGAATTAATGAGAGACTTGTTTTCCTCTTGTGGAGTTTTAAGAATAAGGGACTCGAGATTCTTACTGCGTATTTAGACCCCACACACAAAACACGCAATGTTCCACTCGACGTCCATACCGGAATCCGGATCGAGGAAGGTGCCCCGGATAGAGAAACGACCCGTCACTCACGTAAAGGGCGTACGTGGGGGGGTTTGAAAGAATGGGAAATTGGGGGAGCAAAAAAGTAATAATAATAATAATAAAAGGAGTTTGTGTAATAAGAAAAAAGGGATTATTTTTGACCTTAATTGTTACCTGTGGATTAAAACAGTGCAATCACGGAACAAAGCAATCCGAGAACGCCCCTTTTGAAAAATGGATCAGCTGATTAACAAGTCCACACATTATGCATTAGAGAAGCTGTGTACATTAGGATGATGACGTATGAGTTTGTACTGCAGCTACGCATTTAGTATGGCGTGTGAATGCTACATGCTTAATCTATCGTGCGTAGGAGAACGATAAGCTAGTTTGTTTGTTTCTTTTTTTTTCCTGGTTCAAGGTGTGCGTCAATCATTAATTATGAATGGGACTTTATGAGTGCAGACCATCGCTGTTAGCTCGCAAGTTACTTTGGAGTGCTGCCACTTTATGCGTGGCTTTAGTTTTTACCAATGCACGGGGTGAAAGCTTCTCTTTTGAATGAATAATGTGTAGATATTAGTAGATCTTGAGGTTACTCACGTTCGTCAAATTACCCTGTTGTTTTTTTTTGTTTAACCTGGGAATAGCGACTGCCTGCAGAGTGCAGCCATCTAGCGGTCAATATTTTGATCACGTGTAACTCGCGACAGCCATTGAAAACGACGATAGAAATTGAATAGCTTTTCGATTTGTTTAACGTTCTCAATGGATCAGAATTTCTAAATGCTTTCGATATGTCAATGGAAGACATTTTGGAATTTTTTTCAAGACGGAATAAGTGAAACACCAGAAGATCTCCCTCCCCCTAAGTCAGAAAAAAAAAAGATGGTCGAACCCATGGATTTGAATTGCTGGACAGAAGTGGTTGAAAGGAAAAGGTCGAATTGCATCCATTGAATCCATTGCCCTTTCCCTTTTTCTTTCTTTTTTTTTTTGGCTTTGAGAAACTTAGTTGTGCGGGTCCACCACTTGTGCATCCGGTCTCTTATTTCATTTCTTTTGTTCGCAATTTCTCTACTCCATTTTTTTTTTTGTGCTTTCGTTTGGCAACCAACATGAAAACGAAAAATGGCCGACCTGTAACCATTCTTACTCTGAAATGTCCGTTTATCTGTAACAAATCATTTCTAAATTCTATTTCTGCGAAACAAGTTGACACACGTATCGTTCGAGAAAGAAAAAAACAGTAGATTTTGAAACCAAGGTGGGGTACACAAAAAAAAACAAAAAGTAGAACAGCTCAGAGAGGGAAAGGTACTGGATATGTGGGGTGTAGGATAAAGAAAGGAGTTATTCGAATTTCATCTCTCAGATTTCGGTTGAGAACCTTTTGAAAAGAGACTGTTGAATGGCCGTCCCTCCGGATGGCGCCAATCTTTTAAGACGGATCTCTTTGATTCCCCTTCTTTTTTTACAAGTAAAAAAAAAAATATATATATATATATATATATATAAAAGCTTTTCTTTTTTTTATTATTTCCTTGTTGCTGGACAATACTATAAAAATATAGTCCTGGAACTTTGACCTCCCTTCCTTTCTTATTGTCCCACAAAAGAACCCCCCCCTTATTTCCGAGGGACAAGATTTTATTTCTCTTTTTTTTTTGAAGATTTTTAATGTGATACATTTTTATGTGTTTTTTACAATCACTTTGAGACTTTAAGTACTTCACTTCCCCCTCCATTTTATTTTTACTTGCTTTTCAACCATTTCCTCCAATCGCAAATAACAAAAACAAAAAACCAATGGCAGGTGAATATATTTTCGTTTCCGCTGGATAACTCGATTTTTTTTTAATTCTTTTTTCATTATCTTTTTTTTTCGTTTATAATTCACATTTTTTTTTATTTTCTCTATTGAGCGAATTTCTTCTTCCGAATCCATGACGAAAGAAAAATGAAATCAAAGAACAATGGCCGTTTTTTGTTTTGTTTCCGTACAAACAAAAACAAACAAAAAAAAAAAAGAAATTTACCGAAACTCACAAAAAAAGAAAACAAATAAAAAGAATTTCCTTCTTATCCCCCGCCTACCATGCCCCCACAAACCCATTAATTTAATTATTACCCATTATTATTATCACGTGGTAAACAGTTGACCGTGTTTGCACTATTTGTTTTTGTTTTTCTCCCGCAATCAGCAAAATAAAAAATGGCATTTCAAGAAAGAAAGAAAAAAAAACAAACAAATTCAAAGTTTTTTTTCTTCTTCTTCAAATAAAGAAAATGGAAGTAGGCGGGGCAGAGCATGGGGAATATTATGAACGTTTTAAAACGAAATCGTCCGTTTCCGAATTAGTTTTTCTCTTTAAACTTTTATCACAAAAACATTTCCAATTCGCACATGGAAACGCATCAAAATATGTTTAGCATTTTTTTTTTTGTGTTATCTTCCTAAAAAAAAAATAGATTTGAAAAATGGATCAGACGTCATCGGATATGCCATAAGCCGAGATTGAGGACGCTCAACTGCGGAAGTTTCATGATTTTTTCCAATCCGGAAGTGGTGATTTTCGTACACCCATAGAGATCTAAAACAAACAAACAAAAACAAATCCACAAAATCATTACAACCGTGAACCCATTAGAAAAAATTGAAGAAAAAATTGACCTATGCATCGTAATTTGCGTAAATGATCGGCGACGGCCTGGATGGATCGATCCGTAATGCGGCTACACTGGCCAATGTTGAGCGTCTGGAGGTCGAGGAGGGACAGAGCCACTCGGATGAGACCTTCATCCGAAACGTGGCAGGCGCTCAAAGATAATTGTTTTAAATGCACCAGACCGTGAGCCACGTGAACGACGGCCTGGTCGTCGATCCTATCGCAAAACGACACGTCCAGCGATGTGATCCTGGATCCTCCTTCGGCCAGGTAGGCCATACCGACATCGGAAATGTTGTCACACGAACGAAGATTCAATTCGCACAACGACGGCATTTTGGCCAAATATTTAAGTCCGCTGTCGCTGATGGACAGGCAGAAACTCAAGTTAATCGATTTGAGCTGCTTCAAGCCGGTAGACACGTGCATTAGTGCATCGTCCGTCAATTTCTGACAATCCTGTTGGGAATAATTTTCAAGAAAAAAATAAAAACAGAAAATTATCGCCTGAATAAAAACAGCCATCGGGATAGTCTCATCGAATCAGCATTTTTTCCTCCTAATTCAACATCCCAATGGAGTCGCATCCTCGACCTAATTATAAAAGACAGGCCTTTTCTTTATGTGTACTTCTTAAAGAATAACAAAAACGAAGGGCAAATGCGTTTAAGAGGGAACGAGTTCCTAAGTGAATCAACGTGAATAATTCACGTGCCAGTTGTCGATTCATGCCGCTAGCGGTGCTGCGAGCGAGTCTGTCGTCTGCTCTCTTTTCACGTACGTCAAAATAAGAAGAAAAAAAACCCTAACCAGTTCTCCTTTTTCTTCTCCCCTTCCTCTTGACCTTCCTTTCCCTTTTTGGAGTTTAAAAAACAACAACAACAACAACAACAGCAGCAAAAGAAAAACAGGTAAATTTTTGTTTTACCTGAAGTCCGAGGTGTTCCAGAGCCAAATTGCCTTCAGCGTCTGACCCAAGTCCAGCCAAACTGGCGATGCCAAGATCAGAGACGTGCCAGCAGGATCTCAGATTGAGGCTCTTGAGGGATTTGAGGCCCCAGGCAATGAGCAAAAGTCCTGCGTTGGTGACATTGCAACAGCCGCCCAGGTCGAGCTCCTGCAATTGGCGGCAATACTGAGCCAATCGGCTGAGACTCGAGTCGGTGATTTGTTTGCACAGACTCAAATTCAAACGCTTCAGGGTGGGAAGATCGGACGTCAGGGCGTGGGCAATGCCAATGTCCGTCACGTTGAAACAGCCGCTCAAATCGAGCGACTCGATGTTGGGCAATCCCTGCGTCACGTCGCGGAGGCTGCGTCTCAGCGAAAGGATCTGAACTCGGCGGATGCCTCTGCGTACGAGACTAGGAAACAGTGAAGGATTGGCCCGTCTCAAATGCAATTTGGGCTCACATGATCGCCACACGGAGCGATGATACGCAGCTTCTTTCCAGCTGTGACACACTTGAGCTGCCCGGCCACGATCCCTCACTTCCAACATGCCGAAAATGATGGCCAGGATCTCTGGGTAGAGTCGACTAATGTGCGTACGACGGTCATCGTCGTCGTCTGTTGTGGTTGTTTCTGAACAAGCTCCACTGTTGTTGTCGTGCACTTTCAACTGTTTTCGATGGTAGTTGGAGTAGAATTCTGTCGCGTCCATTTTGAATTTGATCGCAAAGTTTGTCGTCTTTGGTAAAAACAGAGCGGCGATGGCGTCTCACGTTAACGTGCACATGTTCACCATGGCGAGAACCAGAGCCAACTGGCTTTTCTTTTTCATCAGCTTCTCCTTCTTCTTCCTTCTTTTCTTAAACCACCCCCTCTCCTAACTCCCTCTCTCACTCTCTCACTCTCTTTGCACCCGCTCACCTCTCCCCCCTTGGCAAGTTTCTTTTCCTTTATTTTTTTTTTCTTCTTCTTCCTTTTCAGTCCCCCACCCCCCCATCCGCCCTCCTTCCTCTGGCGGTGGATTCTTGCAGTTCACGATAGCTACCACCAGAGGTCCTTTTGACAAATTCAATTCAATATTCACTTCTGCTTCAATTGATCCGATTTCAACGTTCCTGACTTCCTGTATGAGCCTCTCTCACTGTGTCATTTCGTTCAATTTATTCTATGATTTCACACGATAATTGTAGAAAAATAAGTTGTCTATTAATGAGTTTGTGAATATTTGGTAATGTTGTGGCGAAAACAAACAAAATAATTGAGAAACAGTCGATGGCACCTTACACACGCGCACAGCCCCCCTTAGCAGCAGGTTCTTTTTTTTTCCTACCCTCCCTCTTCCCGTCCTCAATTTCTCTTCCCCTCCTTCATTGCCTCTAGTTTCATTCGAGTCCCTTTCGTTTCGTTATCTCCTCCCTCTTATTTTTTTTTTCTCATCTCCCCTTTCCACAATGTTCCGAGTTGCCAAGGTCCCCCATCCCTTTCTCTTCTCACCGGGTTTCGTTTTCATCTTATCCTTCGTTATTTATTTTTTTCGCCATCGTCCCTAATTTCCCTATCGAATTTGAATATATGTTTGAGATAATTACGATCCGAGTTGTGCTAACTTAAAAGTTAGTTGATTTCAATATTGGACAGTCAGGACAAAAAAGAAGGACGCCGTCGGTGTTGCTTGATTGTCAATGCCCTATCATCTGAGATAACGAAATTAAAACAAAACTTCGTAACTATACAAATAAAGATTTGTGATTCGCTTCGTATCCGCGCACAGCGATGTGGCGCTACTGTAAGGAAAGCAATCCCGCTTTTCGTTGGCTTACAATACCGACAACGTGAGCCAAAACACCAAACGACGAAAAAACGCAAATTTGGTCACTCTGATTATTCAACCTACATATGCAAACAAGATTTACGATGGAGTGGATGAGAAGAGTTAGTTTGGTAGAAACATCATAAAGTAACGACATTTACGTGACTCTTCATAGCCATCTACCGGCAAGAAAATGAACTTTTATTTTTAAAAAGTGACCACTAGATGGCGAAAGGCAAATGTTTCTCTTTCACACGTTTTTTTTTAAGGAAAAAGGTCGATGATGTCAGGGATTGGATCTGAGGTGATTTACAGCTGGATCGGGAGCTGGTTGACGCTTGACGGGCTGTAAATTAGCTTCCTGGGAAAAAAACAAGAAAAAAAAAGTCGAGTAGCCTGCTGGTTTTAGCCTCTTGGGGGCTATAGTTGTTTCGGCAACTGTCTGCAAGCGCAACACATACGCTATATCGAATAATCCGAGGCCGCTCTGACTCTTATAGAAAGCGGCTTTAAAAAAATTGGGCGCCCGGATGTCGGAGCCATCCGTCACTCGTCGTGACGTAATATCACGAAATATCTCAAACAAAGACAGTACCACTATCACCCCCAAAACCAATATTTTATTTATGTTTCTTCTCTTTGGTCCGCAATCACATCCAAGGTCCACGCGTGTGCTACATAATTCTACAGGGAAATTTCTTTTCTTTTTAAATGCCTTGTAAAACCTTCTGTGTTTGTCGTCGGCATAACGCACTGGAAAATGAAAAGAAAAAGAAAAAAAAAAAACATTTGAACGGCCCGCTATCTCAAAACAGTTGCTTCTTTGTAAAAAAAATGATACACTCCATTTCCAGACAAATGAACAGCATAAAGAGACGCCGCATTTTTATCTATTCACCCCCCTAAAAAGAGGGGGAAAACAATCATCTATTTTATCCAGAGCACAGTCATTATTTCGTGTCGCCTGCGTTAGACAGATAAACGTGGAACTCGGTATCTTTGTGCCTCTCTGTCATGTCCACCAAGCGATTCGTAGATGCACTGGACGGGGGGGGGGGAGGACCAAAAAATGAAAAGCGATTTGTTTTTCTCGCAAAAAAACAAACAAAAGCAACGATTCTTTTCTTTGATTATAGAGGATCATACGTTAGCGTCATGTTTTGCATCTATCACGCAAGGGAAACGCGTGTCCTATGAACAAAGTGTTCATTCTGGGAAATAACATTTATCGAAGGGCGGGAAGGACGACATTTGAAATTGACGGGGATTGTTTGAAAGAAATAAAAAATCTTTGTGGGTTGCGTATAGTAGCTATACGTTATTCTGTGTGGTTTGTCTTTGTTCTCTTTGTGCGTGTGTGTTTAAGCTACCGCACGTTAGTTACATAGAAACAATTTGTCGGCTCATCACCCAAAGGCGACCGTTTCCGTCGGAGATAATGAGAGTTCCATGGTCGTGTATGTATGGCAATTGTACAGTTGTATAATTGTTCAGGCCGTACTTTCTTTCCTCCGTCTTGTGTGTGTGTGTGTGTGTGTGTGTGTGTACATTTTGTTCTCATGACGGAAAGAAAAAGTTGAAGAAACTCTTCAGTTTGTTACACAAATGAACGTGCGACAAAAACAGAACGAACTGCGCAAATGGTCATTGTCCTTTTTTCTCTCGTGAACAATCGAAATTTTAAAAAAATTTATCGATTTGGAAGTACCTGGCTGATTATTCAAAAACCCCATTGAGAAAATTTGAATACATCAAATTATTTTTCCCTTTTTTTTTTTGAAAGCTCCCCCGTCGGATAACGGTGACACACCTGGGAGCTTTTTCTAAACGTTATAATGAAACTTGATCGGTGCTAATCTACACAAAAGCTGTTTCTTATTACGTTACTTCTTCTGTGTCGTATCCCTTTTAGAGACATAAAGCGGCCGCTGTTGATGACGCGCTATAGGTTTTCTAAAGACACCCTTTTTTAGCCTCGCGTTTTGAAAGGTAACTTAAGAAGCTTCTATATATATAAATGCGTATACCTAAAGGGGTGTTACATCTAGTCTGTGTACTCTAAGTTTATTATTTTAAAAAATAAAAATGGCCTCTAACCCCGCCTTTATCGTGTTATATTCACGTCCCCCCGTTTCCCATCTAGCAGCAATGGGCAACATTATATACGTGAATTAGTTGTATACGATGCACATGATAACCCCCTCCCCTATTTTATTTTTTTTTCACTTGATTTCGTTCACAAATTTTCTTGTCGTTTTTCAGCGCGGGAATTTGGAATGTTCTTCATTCATTTGCACAACGTTATGATAACACGGGTCTAGTTTAACTTAAGAAGGGACTTGTTTTTCGTCTGACCTTTACGATCCACGCCCATTTCGACGTTTAAAAAAAAGGAACACACACGTAGCAAAAAGAGATAAGGAGCTCACCGGTCTTTCAACTATAGAAGCACCCATAAATATTTTTGAAAAAGAAAAAGAAAAACAATAATTTCTGCCCCCAAACGATTGTTTCAATGGAGCTGCCGTTTTTTTGTTTTCCCTTTTGAGATACTGAGAGCTACAAAAACACAACTATTATATGCAGGAGAGGGGGGGGGGGTTTCTAGTTTCCGAAGAAAGAGAACCGACCTGTAATCAGCGCCCACCTTTCTTTCATTTCTTTTTGATGATGTATGGACCATGGCGTGTTGTTCGAAAAAAAAAAAAACTCATGACTAACATGAAGAAGATGATGACTCTTGGGTGCTCCATTGCTTCGAGGAACTCTTTAAAATCGAAATATATAAAAAAGAAAAAGACAAGTGGGAAAAAAAAGAAACTTGTTTCTTCTTATTTTTAGGCTAACCAATTATATGGAAA